>NW_017306522.1:1487922-1594022 GCF_000935625.1 Nanorana parkeri | reverse complement strand
TTATAAATGACGGTCCCAGATGGTGCAACTGAAATATCTCCTTTTCAATGTGTCATAAATATTAAAATAAAGCCGGCGACATTGATACTAATTTGCAGTATTACGGATTCTCTCTCATTTTCAAGATAATTTTCCAAACAAAGCACACAAATAATTTTCTAAACAAGACCTGTGCGATCCTCATTATTTCAGATTATCTGAAGACGCTGGGCAAAGCTCATTTTCCTAAGATTGGCAATTACTTTCCTCATTAAAACCTTATCTAAAGCCATTATAATACAGTATATATAAAAAAAAACAAAACTAAAATGATAGATGTGAACTGGAAGAGAGGTAATTGAGAAACAGATCTGTCTCTGAATGGACAATGATGCAGAGACATAGCCAGCATTTGACTGATACACACGAGGGCCAAGGGATAACCCAAGCAAAGGAAGAATGAAGGCGTATCGGCACTCACGCGCTCATATGGTGGAGTTGACTGGTGATTTAGGGCCTGTGCACACCTAGGTGACTCCTGAACGCGCGGCCGTGCGTTAGTGCACTGATTGCGCCGCGCAAACCACGTGGGACTCCGCCCGTGCTTCCGAACACAGCCGTGCGTCGTGTATCGAAAAAAAAAAAAAAAGGTACATGTACCTTTTTTCTGCGATTGCCACGCAGATGTCACCCCATCGAAATCAATGGCGGCCATTCGGAAATCTCTGCCTTAATCAATTGGACTGTGCGGCAATCACGGCCTGCATTGTGCAGGACTGCACGATCCCGGATGGCGTAGGTCTGCACCAGGCCTAAGGACTACTGGCCTGAGGTTTCTAAGCCCATTGAGTAACTACAGGGGGTGCCAGTCATTTCTGACCCTTGAGCTCTCTTGCTCCATTTTACAGGAGATCCAGTAGGCCGATACAAGCGGCCAACTGCCCCATATCTATTGAACGCTGCCAAATTCTCCAAATGTGGGGGGGGGGAATGACTGCTCCACCTGGTTACAGAGAGTTGACCAAATTTGTCTCATGGAAGAACTCACCTTTCTTATAATACCCATGAGCACTTCATTATAATACCCATGAGCACTTCAGTAGGACACAGGACCACTGGATTGTCTGTAGAAACACCTCCTCTTATCTGGACAGAACATCCCTGGACTATCCAATAGGCCCCCCAATTGAAATGCTTTTTATTCACATTATTAGAACATTTTATATGGGCTGAGGTCTGGGTCATTCTATGTTCTTGTTCCTTCTCTGTTTTCAGGCCTCCCTGCCTTCTCTGGAGGTAGGTCTGATTTTTGTTAGACAATTATACAACATCTCACTGGTACATTTCCATGGATTTGGATTTGCTCATGGACGATATTCTTGCAATGCGAGTTTCAATATCACTTAAAGTGCAACTGAAGCCAAAAGTGATTTGAGGATCTACAGCTGAGTGATACAGAAGATAAGATACATTTATGTTATTAAAAAGGTAACTGAATGCAATTTTAAGATTTAACTCCGGAGTTTAGTGTCACTTTAATCATTCCGATTGGCTGTTCTTCCAAGTTATGGTTTTTGTAAACTGGCGCTCTTCCAGATATAAAAAGGAACCTGTCAAAGCAGCTGTGTGACTTGCTTTAGATTGAAGCTGCTATTTTGCAAGTCTATGATTGCATAGTATTTCTAAAGGTGCCCATACACTGCACGATTATCGTACGATAATCGTATGCGATCGGTGTGAACGGAGACGTGCGACCGTTTCTACTGTACGGTTGCATGTCTTCTGTCGAACCAGCATGTTTGAAAACCAGCCGGGAATCGTACGATTCTCGGCTGGTTAGAACGGTGCTCGGAAGACAAATGCCGAACGGGCCGGTGTGCGCATGCACAAACTGCCCGTTCAGCATTGCGGTCATCGGAAGCCCGCCCCTCAGGGGGGCGGGCTTGCGATGATAGAGAGTGCGATCTGCCTGTCCAAGATAGGCAGATCGTACGTTTTTTTAATCCCTGTACAACCATCGCAAGACTAAAGTCTTGCGATGGTTGTAGAGTGTATGGGCACCTTTAGGCAAAAGATTAAACCCCACTCAGCTTCACTACAAGTCAGATCACCGCCCAGAGCACCTTGCTGTGGTTAAAGGAGATGTAAAGTCCCAGCATATCATCTGTTATGACATCAGCATTGTAATAGGAATACACAGTAGAGTGGTTTCTGATAATACAATCAAAGCTTACATGAAGAAATCCCTTTTATGTACTAAGTGTTGCCTTCTGCCTGCCCATCACTTTCACCAACTTCCTGGATTCCCAGTGTGCTTTGCATCTCTTTCCCTGCTGCTAGATGTGATGTAATCTCCATTTATCAAGACTATATATCCCATCCTGCATTGCCTCCAGCAAGCAATGATAATGTTACATTGTTTAGACTAAGTTGTGGTTCAGAAGGCTCCGTGAGAGGGGTGACAGCAGGAAGTACATTAATCGTATGCGATCGGTGTGAACGGAGACGTGCGACCGTTTCTACTGTACGGTTGCATGTCTTCTGTCGAACCAGCATGTTTGAAAACCAGCCGGGAATCGTACGATTCTCGGCTGGTTAGAACGGTGCTCGGAAGACAAATGCCGAACGGGCCGGTGTGCGCATGCACAAACTGCCCGTTCAGCATTGCGGTCATCGGAAGCCCGCCCCTCAGGGGGGCGGGCTTGCGATGATAGAGAGTGCGATCTGCCTGTCCAAGATAGGCAGATCGTACGTTTTTTTAATCCCTGTACAACCATCGCAAGACTAAAGTCTTGCGATGGTTGTAGAGTGTATGGGCACCTTTAGGCAAAAGATTAAACCCCACTCAGCTTCACTACAAGTCAGATCACCGCCCAGAGCACCTTGCTGTGGTTAAAGGAGATGTAAAGTCCCAGCATATCATCTGTTATGACATCAGCATTGTAATAGGAATACACAGTAGAGTGGTTTCTGATAATACAATCAAAGCTTACATGAAGAAATCCCTTTTATGTACTAAGTGTTGCCTTCTGCCTGCCCATCACTTTCACCAACTTCCTGGATTCCCAGTGTGCTTTGCATCTCTTTCCCTGCTGCTAGATGTGATGTAATCTCCATTTATCAAGACTATATATCCCATCCTGCATTGCCTCCAGCAAGCAATGATAATGTTACATTGTTTAGACTAAGTTGTGGTTCAGAAGGCTCCGTGAGAGGGGTGACAGCAGGAAGTACATATTTACAAAGTGAAATGGTGTCAGAGCATTGAGGAAGTACATCCTATGGACATTATCAATAAGTTTACAAACATCTAGATGGATCTGGTTATTAGGAGCGGGAGAGAACTTATGGAAATGTAATACATAAATACAGATTGATTTGGAGTTTTTGACCATAGATCCCCTTTAAGTGGTACGCATTCTTGACTTGCAGGGCTATGGTTCTGGCGTCACTCCTAGGGGTTCCGACGTTTCAGAACATTGCAGACCTCCTGTAAAATATGCAGGCAGTCCGAGGCGGTCTAACATCTGCAAAAGTAATTCAATAAAGATTTTCTCTGTTTTGAAGTGTACCTCACCTAATGTATTCTGTAAAGATTTTCTCTGTGTATTGAAGTGTACCCCAACTAATGCATTCTAGTCACATATACTGTAGAATATGGAGTTCCGAAATTTAGCTTGCTCCCGAAGTTGCCGCCAGCTACAGGACCCATAGTGTGACATGAGCCACAAACTGCGTTGTTGTCCAGAATATGGCAGCCCCTTATGTGGAGTTGTGTGCATACTGGAAGAACCAAACTCCCTTCTTGGTTTCTCGCTTTACTGCACACAATCATGTTACACGAAGCTGAAGTCCCTCTCAGCAGCTCATGTGAGACTTTATGCAATCTGGCTCCAAGGAGTCACCTGAAACTCCATTTAATATCCATTGTGAGGACTCCCACTTCATGGAATTAGCAGGTCGCTGACTACGTTGTAATTGCACATAGTACATATTCAAGTATGCAGACTTCTAAATCAGAGAGGCACACAGAGGCAGCTTTCCTGCATAATAGAAGGAAATTGCATTTTTCCTGAGGCTCCTTATAATGGAGAACAGGTTTACTTAAAAAGTGATGCTTGCCTTCTGTAAGCCCTTTGCCCATGTGAGCCTGGTCAGGAGCAGGGCACAGGACTAAGGAGCCTTCCTAAAAATCCACATGGCTTGGGAAACCAGTGCTGCATTGTGATTGGCATGCTCTCTGTAACAACTAGCCCTGACCTTTCATCTGCTGATCATCACTAAGCACTATAGTTCAGGTCTCCGCAGCACACCCCTGCCCTAATTAAAAAAAAAAAGTTTAAGCAGACTGCTAGGCAGCCAGCGCCTGATCAACAGATTAGTCTGACTGTTCCTGCCCTGGATTACTCCAGTCATTGTTTAGACGGTTTATATTCTTGTCTGCGGTTATCCTAAATAATAGGCCTCAGCTATGATCAATCTAGGCACGGTCTACTTGTCTGTAACCTGGACTTTGGATCAGTTTTTGCCTGATCTGACCATCAACCTACTGCAACTATCTGCTGTTTGTTCTGATTCCCTGATGATATACTTGCTCTAGTATCTGACCCACCTGACCTGTTCGTTAGCCTTCTCTTCTGTTGGCAGTGGAACCACCAAAACTACATGACACTTTCCATACCGGACGTATTTGGCATTTCCTTTTGCCATTACGGGTGAGCATAGTGAAGGCAAGTAGAGATTCAGGCTTTTAAATGAACTCGTTGCTTTGCTCTAAGTGGGCTGATATAAAAGGTTCACATTAAACAGTGATGGGGCTTTTTTTTTTCTTTTTATGATCAAACATGTGGCTGTAGCATACCAGGTCACAAGAGGGTACAGAGGGTAGAGTGTTCACTAAATGCATTAAAGCCATTCAGGCAAAGCAATACATTTGCTTCAAGTGGAAAATACATTGCGAGCAGGATTTTTTTTTTTGTATTACAGAAAAGCCAATTAAGACGGACAAAGTTGCTGAACCCAGAAACAAACAAAAAAGGAAGGACCAGGAGAAGATGTCCAAGCTGAAAGGGGAACTTGCAGACAGTCGCATCGCTTTAAGGGTTTCTAACAATTATGTCTGGATCCGCTCAGCTGCGTGAGTGACAGCTGGCTCTGCCTATCTCGGAGCCATGGAGCGAGTATCAGCAAAAATTCTTTAAATGTTCAAGAGCAGCTGTTGTTAAAGTGTTTAAAGACTGGACAGTCAGCCGAAAATCTGGGTCTGAGCGTGCAAATTGTGGCCGTCAGCGACTAGTCAATGTTAGGGCAGAACGGAGAGTGGCAAGACTGGTACAAGACAACAGAAGGGCAACAGTGCAGTGTCAGATTCCTCGCATCACCTTTCACCATCTCATGGAATCACGAGGCGGCCCAACGAAGGTCATCTCGTTGCCCAACGAAGTACTGATGAGGTGGTCATAATAATCTGGCTATATATATATAGATAGATAGATATCTATCTATCTATATCTATATATCTATCTATCTATCTATATATAACACACACACACTAATATAAATAATGTTACATATTATGGCCGGATGTAGGTACATAAAATAAAAGGTTGATACATCAGGACTCCAATTACTGCTCCATTCTCACCCTGGATTCTAACCAATAATGGCTCTATTTATTGGCATTTGTATTTATTGGAGCTTGGCAGAGATACTACACAGATGCAACTTGAATCCTATTTACACTTTGTAAATTGATTTTAAATTCCTCATAAGTGGCTATCTATTAAACAGCTATAAAGCTCTGGATAATGGCATTGCCGTCTGTGCTCACCACGGAGGATGTCTTGTGGTTGTTAAGTATAAAAAAAAATGCTCTTTACATGCCAGCTTGACAGAGATGTGATTTCTAGAGGTTATCCGCTCAGGTTGTAATCAAGGTGACATTACAGATTTGATTTATGGGCAATTTCATTTAATCAAGCCAAACATTAATGGGACCTTTTACGTCCTACTTAATTCAATAATCATCATTAGAAATAAAGAGCAGAAACTACAAATTTAAAATAAAATTAACTTTTTTGCATGAAAAACCTCTGTGGTAGACCAATAATGGTGCTTTCATTGGGATGTCAGGGCATGTCACCTGGAGGTTCCTTATCATGAAGCACCAGCAATCATTTCAAAATGTCCATGCCACCCAGAATTTCAGCTTCACCCCCACCCTATCACTGGGGAAACAAAATGAAGGGGTGCCACACTGTGGATGTTGCTTAGTAATTCAGCAATTGAGGCTTTAAGCAGCATACCGACGTTCCGTTGTCTGTATCCAGGATAATGTTAAGCCACTAGCACTGCAGAGTCTTCTTTAGTCTATTAAAGTCTCTTCTGCGTTGACGGAGACTTCCTCTTACCTTAGCCTAGGACCGATAGCGGTCCTAGGCTTTCATCCGGGACAATGTGACAGGTTTTGATGCAACCTCAAGAAGCAGTGATCGGGCCCGAGTGGCCCATCACCAGGCCTACACACTGTCATGTTGAGAAGGAAGAAGTCTATTACCCTGAGTAAGCTCCAACACGGAACTTGCACAAGGCTTAGACCTGCAGCTATACCTAAAACAGCCAAATCCTTACAGCTGAAAAGGAGCTGTACACCTATATACCTGAAGGCTCAGGAAACTGCCAATCGCAGACCTTGCCTGGTCCAGACATACGCAATGAAGGTCCAAAGCAATAAGTGCACGTTATTCTCTGCTCAACCAAAAGGTTTATTGTGTAAATGGTAAAGGAAAGAAGAAACCTCAAGGTCACAGATCCCAGGGATGATGGCAAGGTGAGCATGAGGACCTGTACCTACCAGGAAGGAATGGGAAAGGAATGGGAAATCTCAAACAAGGACATATACAACGAGTGAGGAAGGGTTACAACTGCTGACATTTATTGCAGTCCAAACCTTCCTGACCAAGTGACAACTGCCCCACCCCATTTCTTGAATAGGAATCACAGGGACAGAAAGTAAAGTATAAATCTAACAAAGTTGTTTCTCCTTACAGGAACATGAGGAATGCTGGGACATATCGGGAGAGGTAAAAGGAGGTTTAGGGTTACATTACGGGAATGCTTGCTTAAAGAACCATTTCATGAAACAAGAAATAATAGTTGCACACCTATGCGATATATTTGAGGAAGATAACAGACTATTTTGATGGGAAACGGATTGCGAGATAAAATATCAACCACTGTCGAAAAACTCGTACATCTTTTTGATAGACTCCAATGTCCATTAGCATCACCAAGGTCTGCGATTTGCAGAATGAACACATTTCAGTTGCTTATCGAACAGAAGCTTCTTGGCGTCCCTTTAAAGAGTCAGAAAACCCACAAGCGTGCAGGATCAGTGCGGTTAATTATGCCGTTTGATGAAACTTAGCGCCTGGCTTGTGTCCAGACTTAACATATCAGAGCTCTTCTTGGAACAGAGATGAGAGATTTAAATGCCTGAATTGGCAACAGTCTTCCCATTAAAGTAAAATGCGTCAGAAGACATTTTCAGCATGTTTGGTCTTTCACATGATCCACTACAGAGTTTTAATTAAGGACATATAATTTCTAATAAAAGCAGAAGGGGGGAAAAAATCAGCTACATGGCCAGAAGTGGAAAAATTAGCAAAGCTTAAGATGAAGGTCTACAATAATGCAGCATTAGCTATCCATAGGTGGGAAAATTTAAAGGAGCCTGTGGTTAAAAGGGGAACTATGAGGCGAGTGCTTTTCACTCACCTCATAGTTTTAGCCATGTGAGACTGTCACACGTCGGCTCAGTAGATCGGGAGGTGAGCGAACACATACCGGCGTTCGCTCACCTCTCGATCCTGTCACGGTTCTCTGCCGTGACAGGGGAGGGGCTGGATTCCCCCCTCTGCGCTCCGATCCGCCAGCGCTGACTGGCGAAGCGGACGGGGGAGGGTACAGCTGGCTCTGCCTCTAGATAGGCAGAGCCAGCTGTCAGTCATGCAGCTGGGTGGATCCCGGCACAATTGTCGGGATCCGCTTCAGCTGCGACGTCTCAGTATACCGCAAGCTACAGCTAAAGCTTTAGTGTTAAAGTGGACCTTTACCCCCATTCGCTAAAAATCACATCAGCATTCAGCTCTGCATGCCGATATGAAATCATCTTACATAGTTAAACAAACATTTTTCTTTAACTTACAATTATGGTTTTTCCACTTCCTGGTGCTCCCTAACATTAGTGATGTAGCCTGTGCCTACTTTGTTGTCATTTTAAAGAGAACTGTGAATTTCCTCCAACTGTGCCTAAGCAACACCTTGAACAAATCTACCTTTTGCCTGGAATTCCTCCTGAATAAATTGCAGTGCATTATACAATATGCTAGTGCACGTGTCAAACACAAGGCCAGTTAGGCCCTTTCATGTGGCCCTTGTACATCTCCCTCTGCTGCAGCCGCGCCATCTCCCTCTGCTGCAGCCGCGCCATCTCCCTCTGCTGCAGCCGCGCCATCTCCCTCTCCGTCCCCACCTTGTCTCAGCAGAGAGGGGGACAGGACACTTTGGATAAACTGACTAGGAATGCACAGATACTAGTATCGATGCCAATACTGGGCATTTTCAAGAGTACTCGTGAAAATGCCCGGCTACTCTACTAAATTTGTAAACCGAAGCAAGCGCCGTAAACAGGTGCCGGGCTTCACAGGAAGGCTGCCAAGGTCCCCAGCAAGGTCCCGGCAGCCTTCCTGCGAACCGCGATGCCTGTTTACAGCGCCAGCAGCAAATCTCTTTTCTGTGGATCCATGAAACCCACTAGTGAAAGCACATAGCCCACCATAGAACCTGCATAGCCACATGGGAGTCCACACAGTCCACCATAGAACTTCACATCTGCAAGTTTTCAAACCTTGTGTACAATCAATTCTACTTTCAGGGGGGGGGGAAAATACCTGCAAGCAGTTTTTGCAGATCGATAAAAATAGAAAGTATTTATATTTGGAGGAATGCTCCAGAAAATGACGCATGCCACAGCTGCACAGGATCAAAGCAATGAGTCACAGAATGCCTTAAATTACAAAAATTAAATCACCCCGTCTCCTTACAGGCATCTCACTGCTAGTTCCAAAACACAAAGCTGCACTCATGTAAATTACTGCCAGCAGACAGTAAGTACCATGCTAGGGCCTCCCGGTTGACATAAATGGAAGGTTTCATGCTGAGGTTAGGGAACTATAATGGTTTTCTAGATGTCAAGCAAACCATGAAAAGGACAGAGTGGGACAGTTAGTAATGGGTATCATCCCAAGACATCTGCTGGTGCATATAGCACAGTTTTCAAAGCAACCAAATTAAAACAAAAAGAGAAAAAATAATAGGTAACAGAAATGACAGATGACCGACAGCATTAAGGGGGTCTATTTATAAACCAGTCAATGGCCAATTCAGTGGATATTCTCCCAATTCTTTGTGAAATCTTCACCCTATTTATTAAAAGCAAAATTAATGGCCATTCCAACAAATATTACATTTTCCACCATTCAAGAAAATCTGTTCTTCGATAGAAGGTCTTTATTGAAATATGCTACTGAACCGTGAAATACAAATCGCATTTTCAGATTGTCAATGGATAGACTTTAGGGGTAATTCATTTTTTCAAAAAAAAAAAAAAGGGAGGTAAGTGTCTACCTCTCCAATGGCTAACCAACCTGGAATACCAGGCATGCTGGCTGAACTCTCCATTGTAAAGGGGCAGCAAGCATGGAAACCCACCTGCTATTTTAGTACCAGGTCACATGCCCTTCAGGATTAGAGAGGGGCGATTTCAGATGGGTACTTCCAAAGCACCACTGCTTAATGCCGACAGGAACCAGGCTTTCCATCACCCTGGGTGCCAGCAAAAGGTAAAATTGGGTTTATGAATCACCTGCCTACCCTCATGGAACCTTTAACCTCTGTCTTAAAGTGACATTAAAGTTAAAAAAAATGTTCCCTCCCCCCCATGTTAATGTCAGCACTTACCTTAAATGATGTCTCTTATTCCGATCTTCTTTCCTGAGGTTTTCATCTGTCCCTCCAGCGGTGCGACGGCTCTCCGATCCAGCGCTGACTGCTCTGTCCCTCCGATCCAGCGGTGTCTGCATGCGGGTGCAGGCATCCATAGACTTACCTTGCGTCTCTGCTCGTCTCCCGGACGGGAATCGGAACTGCGCATGCACCCGCCCCAAGATCCTTTGCGGCCGTACGAGCAGTTCCTGATTCTCTGCGCGGGAGCGCGCATCGATAACGAGGTAAGTTTAAACCTAGTTAAAGCGTTTTTGTTTTTTTTTACTTCTTGCTTATATCTACTGCTTGCTAAAAAAAAAAACGGAGGGTTTAGAACCCCTTTAAAACAAAGCGTTGGATCTGTGGGGACTCTGCAGGGACCTCAGAATGCATCTACTGCAATTTCCTGTGACATCACTGCCATATTTGGGTAAATTCAAAGATAGGCAAGTACAACAGTAAATATGTCCAAGTGAAATCACAAGAGGAGGCCCATCAAGGGACACTTTGAGAGCACTGGAACCTAGAAGGTAAAAATGTGGGTACTGTCAAAATATAGGTAAATACATGACTAAATATGACCAAGTAATGTCACAGCACGAGACCCAACACAAGACTCTCGACTTTTGTAGAGCACTAGAAACTGAAAAAGGTACAAATTTATGTATAGTCCAAATATAGGCAAGTACGGGCAGCACAGTGGCCTAGTTCAAATCCCGGTCAGGTCACCATCTGCAAGGAGTTTGCTTGTTCTCCCGGTGTTTGAATCAGTTTCCTCCGAGTCCTCTGCTTTCCTCCCACACTCCAAACACATGCTGGAAGGTGAATTGGCTCCTGCCAAAAATCAGCCCTGTATGCGTGTGCAAGAAGGACCTGAGATTGTAAGCGGCTTGAGGGCAGAGACTGTGAATAATATATATATATATATGTAAATTGGCGCCATATACATACATGTCATAATAGTTATATGGCCATGTGATGTCATCAACAGGGGACACTTGTAGAGCACAGGAAAGCAAATGTTAGAGGAGCTCTGTGATTCTTCCAAGTGGACTTAACGCCTATGTGTCCCGCAGCGACATAGGAACCGGTGGGAGGAAGCACAGAACGCAAAGCAGGACACAGATATCCAACATACATTGAAGTGCGTCAGTTGTGAAGATGCTTTGGGTGGCTTTTCTGGGCAACAGAGCACAGTTCCTGCAAACAGGCTCCGGGACGGTTTAGTATGAAGGGTTTCCTTTAACAGGTACTCCTGTTTTCATTTCAGCAACAATGTTGCTTTAAGGGTAAATACCTGCAAGTCGGCAGAAGTTGTGAAATAAACAAAATGTTCTCTCGTCGGGCCCGGAGGCAATACGACGTAGGTTTATTAAGAGAACGCTGCAGATGGAGAAGTTAGCAAACATCAGCCCGTCTGCACATACTGTTTTTCCTCTTCGGTGCTGCAACAACAACACATCCCAGCATGCTTTGTTGTAATTCATCAGCCTGCTTGTTGGAGTATGGCAGCACACAGCCGAGGCTAAAGTACAGCCCATAGCAACCATTCATTCCCAAATATCATCATTGCTTCAATGTGTACATCTGTAAGTGCTCAGACGTCTAAAGCGAACCGCATTGCTGAAATATTAAAAGCTAAAACATAGATTTGGCCACAGGTGCTGATGTCAAAATCTCACAAAGAGAAGCCAAACTCCAGGCAAACAGCTAAATACAACGTAGAAACACATATACAGGAGCCGCTATGGTAAACGGAGCCAGTGTGATAACCTGGCTATTGTCTACTGCGGTATAGCAATACAATTAAGTCACCTCCCTGCCCCTGGCCTATGAGTGGATGGTGAAGAAGAAGCAGGAGTACAGTCATCCATCTGCTCAATCTGCTCTCTCCTCCTGTCAGCACGCAATTCTGAGCTCCGTTCTACTACAGAACGCCTGATTGGCTCCAAGCCCTGCCTTCTCTCAGTCTAAAGACTTTTCGTCCGACAATCAAACCGTTGTAAGATTTTCGTACGCGGCCCCATCCTGCCCCGATTATCGCAAGGTTGAATCAGCATTAACAGAAAAGCACCCGGACGATTTGCGGTAATCGACCGCACGTATTTTCATCTGCGTATGTGCAGTGTAAATCGCAGGATTGACTGAAGTTTTCTAACCTGCTGGATAGTCAAAAGTAGTACGATTGTACAGTATTTGCGGTTGTACACTGCCCATCAATGTTACGAGTATCGGACGTAAACGCGATCGAATACGAAAATCGTCCGATAATCATAAGGCGTATGGGCAGCTTTAGTGTTTCTGCACAGATAGAACAAGAGCCCGATAAGCTAAAATGAGGCAATTGCATTTAAATATACTTTTTCACTGAACACGTCTGTTTAGTTACCTCAACCGTACCCTGTATGGGTTCTATTTGGTGCAGTTTAATGAAAGGAAATGTATACATTTTTATTCATGTAGCCAGAAGTTGGCGCTTTTGGCTACTTTTCACGTTCCAAGCACACTCCCGTGATGGACTACAATCTCAATACAAATGAGTAAACTAAACGTGAGATTGTAGTCCATCCCGGCAGTGTGTTGGAGCGGTCACTACTTTACAACACACACAGGGACCATGGGGAACAAAAGTAGCCCCCTCCAGAAGGAAGGACAGTGTCACCACCAATTCAGAGATGATTTGAGGATCTGCAGCCGAGTGATACACAAATAAGATACATGTTAAATAGTTAAAGTACAGTTAAAAAGGAGAACTATGGGGTTAAGGCTTTTCCCCATAGTTCTCCTTGGGGTAACGGGAGGACACAAACTAGCGCCCTCCCGTTACCCTAAGCTCAGTATACCACGAGCTACGGCTCGCGGTATACTGGGACGTTGCAGCTGGGATGGATCCCGACATTACTGTCGAGATCCACCCAGCTGCGGGATTGACAGCTGGCTCTGGCTATCTAGCGGCAAAGCCAGCTGTATCCGCCCCCTCCACTGTCCGTTCCACCAGGCAGCGCTGGAGGACAGGGAGGGGGGGGGGAATCCCTGCAGGGAGCCGTGAGTGACAGTCACAGCTCTCTGCAGGGAGATCACTTACTGATCTATTGTGCCGACCGGTGACATTGTCACAGGTCGGCTAGAACTATGAGGCTGAGTGATTTTCACTCACCTCATAGTTCTCCTTTAAAGTCTCTTATTTGTTGGCATACATGTACCGCTAGCAAGCAGCAGATATACGCCCCATGATTAAAAGTAAAATTTAAAAAAACAAAAAGGGGAGGCAAATACCTAATTACTTACCTGTTCCAGCGCCACTTACTCCCGACTGAAGCATTCTTGGCTCCTGTACGGCTGTGAAGAAGTGTGCAGGGGCATGCCCAGTAGGGCGGAGCGGCGAAAATAGATACTGAGCGCCAGCTCACACCACAAAGTCTGCATTCCAGAGCGTTCGGCCTCTGGAATGCAAGCTGGTCAGCTCCCTGCGTTCAGGGGCAGGACGGGGCGTGATGGTGCATTGAAGTCAATGGCACCGCAGCCACGCCCTCATTGCGTTTGCCCGCACCTGAACTTGTGGCACATTAGTGCCTGCGTTTTGGTCCAGTGCGATGTGCAAAAATGCTGCATGCATGCGGGCAATCGCACTACAGGCGGGGGGGGGCGTGGCTGCGGTGCCATTGATTCAATGCACCGCCACGCCTCCTCCAGCCCCTGAATGCGGCCAGCCAGCTTGCGTTCCAGTGCATTCCAGCCAAACGCTCTGGAACGCAGACTTTGTGGTGTCAACAGGCCCTGAGGCTCAACGGACGTAGCCGGGAGCACGCACGTCGGACAGACACCGTGGGACACGAGGAGTCTGCGGTGGATCAGAGACCGGCACCAGCGCTGGAGGGATTGGTGGAGAAGAGTGGAAGGAAGAAGATGTTCGCAGCAAGAGGCATCATATAAGGTAAGTGCTTACAGCAGAAAGGGGGGGGGGGGGGTTATTTTTAAATGTCACTTTAAGGTACTTGAAAGCATTTTTTAAATTTAATTCCCGAGTTTAGGGTCACTTGAAGCTTATAACAGACTTGACTTTCAAGTGCCTGAAGTCAGTGGAGCCAAGTGAAGTCATCAAGTGGCTTGACATGGACTTGCATAAATTAAATGTTGACTCTAGCATTGAGCAACCTGCCGTCCTCTAACAGACAAGTAGTCTTTCAAGGCACACGGGGACTTTTGGATCTGTAACAACCGCGGGATAGCACTTTTTTTATGCAGACATAGTGAAGGTATATATAAAAAGAAGGTTACAAACAGTCACTGTGAAACAATGTAAGGCAATAATGGGGAAATGATCATCTGCAAAGAGACTAAAGTCAACACTGGAGACTAATTCTCTACCTTCTGTCCAAAGTCCAGAGTTGTGCGCAGAGTGCTAGACTGCACTGCTGGGACATCCAGTAACAAGCTCTCCCTGCCATGGGTAATGGCTCTGTTCCCATCCACCTTGAAGTTTAAGGTGGTCCTGTTCACTTTGGGGTACTGCCACTCTTTATATTGCATGGAAAATGCATATAAAATAGGAAACTTGACAGTTGGACCTCCTCAAAATGGCCTCAGTCAGTACCCAGACCCGGGAACCAAAGAACAGAAATTATACCACCGAAACTCCTAGGAGGTACAAGAAAATATTAGGTGAACCAATTCTCCAGCTTTCTGTTTTTTCTGGACTAATGTTAAGACATTTACTGCATTGTGAATTGGTATCTGTTTACATCTGCCAGGAGTTCTGCTTCAATTGTTGACATTTTACAGTATGGTCAACTGGCCCCAGGACTATAAAGTGGGTCCCTCAAGTCATTCAGTTTATTTACATAGCTTCCAGGAGCCCCCAAAAAAAATCCAACGTACACGGGTATGTAAATTTAAAACAAGAGCTTAGGTTACTGTGCCTCGGTCCATACAGTTGCCCAGCACATTTAGAAGCCAACAGATGACATGGGATGGTTGTGCTCTGACCCATTCCCTCCCCACCCCAAAGTTCTGAAATAAAAGTGCATAACTGCCCCTGGTTGTTAGCGGAAGTGCTGGAATTAAACTGAGCTCGCATGCAGGCACCCAGGAGCAGTGTTTTCTCTATAGTCTGAGGGCCAGTTTTATATATTGAAAAAAGCCACGGGAACACCTTATTGTAGGCCTATACCGTCTAAATATTTTATGGAGTGGCAGTTTACAGCTCGGTAATACCTTTTCTAGTCTGAACACCACAATTTGACAGTAGACTAAACTCTGCAACTTCCCTTAATGAGGACATAACCAGTGCCTTAATATTGGTCACATGACCAGTGAAGGAGGGGAGAATATTCCAGGAGAAAGCCCCATTCCAGCTCTTGGCCTCAACAATAAATTGCTCCCTTTAATACATGTTAAAAAAAAAAAAAAGTACTAAATCATTTGCTTGGCACTCAAACATTGCCCTCTGCAACCTCCAGCGTTGGCCCTCTTACACTTCCAGCAGGTCCCGGGATTCCTGGTTACACCCCGGGGTGAGTCATCACATTAGCCTGGGCTCAGAGTACAATATTTCAGACCAGACACCTCAAATAATGAGGATGGATGCTGATTTGGCATGTGACCACATTGAGGACAAATGAATTTTGGGTCTTTGTAAAGTTCACCTTCTGGCAAAATTAAACACCACCCCACTATCTCCCAACCACCTTCTTGCACCTACTCATCCACCACTTTCTTTTTTTTTTTTAACACTTAAAAATACCATTTTTTTTTTACTTCCCAAAGCCTGCAGTCACACAACTGTTCATGATGCTTCTTCTCGGAGTGACTACCAATGAATGTGCCCAGGTCACCTGGTAGCCGAAGAAGGACCATCCCACTGCAGTGAAAAGAAAGGCAATGCAGCACCCAATGTGTTAGCAGACTATGAATCCAGGTGTTTGAGGCATTTAGCTTAGCTTTCCCCCCCAAATATAATAGGGAAATTAGCTTGGGAGGGGGGGGGGACCTGGTTGTAGATGACCGTTAAACATATAGAGCTCATTATGTGCTCCTTCAATCCCACAGGTAGGACAACAGGGTGTTAAACCACTTTGCCAATGCCAGCAAAATTAATGAGCGTATATAAAAGAAGGAGAAGTGTGTTCTCTTTAGATTAATGTGCCATCTGACGCAGATTTCTGTAATCTCTAGTTTAACACTCAAGTAAATTAATCCCAACAGGCACATGAATGAAATAGTTAATGGCTTCACGGACTAAGGACATTCGTACAAGCTGCAGTTACAATGTCACCTGAGCATTCAAATCCCGGCAACACTAATGCAGAGAGATCAATGTGCACATTATCATCATGTAGAGAGATGGATATGCTGGCAAGCTTTAAAAAGGAAGCTACCTTAAAAAAAAAAAAAAAAATTGAAAAAAAAGGAATATAGTGTACAAAATTGCTACACAATCCATTTTGTAATTTAAGGTTATTAAAAATGACCTTTCCATTTAACTGCACCTGCTGAAATTTTCTAAAACAACTTAAAAAAAAAAAATGTAATGCAACATGGTAACCTGGGGGCACACTGCACACAGCTGGTGTACAGAACGCCCCCAGAAATGTCAATACGTGCTTTTGTGGCAAGCTGACTGGCTGACCGATTCTGACAGACGTCTGCGCTTAGATACAAGGCAATAGAAGTTACATTATGGTGATAAGGGTTAATTACTTCTGAAGGGATGCAGACATTGCACCTTTCCTCACTACAACACTCAACACAACACTCCTCAACACAGCGAGTTCATCAGCTGATTATAATGAACTCTGACCATCCCATTCAGGAATCAGTCTGGAAAGGACATGGTGAAACAAACAGCCATTTCTTTTCTGAAGAAATGGCTAGGTAGGAATCTGCAACGACATTTGTGAAAATACTTGCAATGTGCATAGATTACACAGAGGGGATTGATTGTTTTCTCAACAAAAGTGGAGTTACTCTTTAAAGTGTGCTATAGCACTATTAACAGCAAAAATGGTAACCTAACATCAACCAAGTAGAATGCTACATTTTTATTTTTTTAACCTTTAGAAACCCCCCAACACTCTTTTATAAAAATAATACATAAAATATTGCCAATCGTCACCTACCCTCTCCAACCCCCAGCGCTGTCTCCAACATCGTCTCAAGTCCAGCGACGGTGATGCTCTTCAGGACAGAACAATACAGTGCCGTTCTGCCATTTCCTGTGAGACCAGCCTGTTTACACCCCAAGGGGTACATAACGCATTGCCCCCGCCACCACTGGAAGAACAGGAACCTCCTGTGACATCCCAGGACCAGATAGAAGACATCCAGAAAAAAAGAAAAAAATGTATAGGGTTTTTTGCAGACGGGGGCTTACATGCCTGGAGTTCCACTTTAATGTGATCTGAAGGGGAAAAAATTAAGCGGTTGGGTTCCTTTTTCCTTTTGCAGAAACTTTACCATACTAAAAAAAAAAAAAAAAAAAAAAAAAAAAAAAAAAAATAAAAAAAAAAAAAAAAAAAAAAAAGGCAAGGCTTTGCCATGCCGCCTGCTGCCATACACGCAGGAGAAATCTAAAACAGGGCAAGCACATATACGGTATATTCTTCTTGATGTCTGGCTTAGACATGAAAATATTTATATGTGTATCCGAGGTTCTGGATGTTCTAATTGTGGAGTTGAAACTAAATTGTATCACTTTACTGGAGACCAGAAACCTCCCACAGCCCCCAACTCAATTGGAGAGTGTACCTAGAGGTATCCCAAGGTGAGACATGAGCGGTCTATGCCGATCAAATCATTCAGCAGCCCACCCATTCGGCGTTCCCCTTCATACCTACAAAGCAGAGAAACTGATCTCAGGCCAAATTCCACCCCTCATAACACAAGCGCATATTATACTTTGCCCACAACTCTGCCATTTCCAATAAGATCCTAGAAGCTGGGCATACAATTTTAACCATGTGGCATAGCGTCACCCCCATTTTACATAAAATGTTCCCCTCCAGCCCTAGCTTATGCTGGAGATGCCATAAACACCCGGGTACTTTGCTGAATGTTGTCTAGCAATGTCCATTATTGTAACCCTTCTGGTTAAAAGTCACTGAGCTTATTCATGAAAGCTTGCCATGCAGCCCACAACACATCTTCTACATATAAACAGCTCCACTAAAAGAACTCCCTACTGATAAGCCTCATCTGTATTTAAGAGGTGTGTGTGCCAGCACTTAACCTGCCATCAATAGATAAGCAGTTTCACAAAATCAACTTAATGCAAGACTCAACTGCCTCCCTATATGACAAACGCATATCAACATGTATTTCTGGAGCAGATTTACTTCTTCCCAGGACTTCAGGGAGGCATTGTTACAATAGGTGGGCAGATAATTTGACTATGACAGGATCCAACTTCCCCCCACCCCCCACCACCCTTTCCCCAACTGACCTTCCACTTATTTCTTTTCCTGCCTCTTCACCCCGGAGATGTCCCCCCCTTTCATCCCTTCTATGCTCGAAAACCCCTTAGCCAATACTCTTTCCTCTCTGGCATCTACCTGACGCACCGATTACTCCCTACTTATATGTTAAAAAGAGAGCAGGAGGGGAACATGTGCCCGCATACAATAAGTATTGTACGTTCTTTTGGCGGAAGAAACACATTCCAAAATTATGAATTGGGTCTTCCCAGAAAAGTAGAGGCCATTGTAGCTGCAAAGGGGGGCCCCAACTCCATATTAGTGCCCACGGTTGGAGAAAAGGATCTGCACCCCCTTGAAGAAACAGTTGAAGTGACACAAAATTAAGTCCAATGAGCTCATACAGGTGTATTGGTCCGGTGCCCTCAAACTTTGTATGTACACAGAGGCAGCTCTTTTAATTCTCGTATCTCACTGCTGGTTGAAGACAAAAGACATTTTTATAAAAAAAATTTCTTGCCCAAAGTAAAATCCCATGGTTTGGTGATGCCGTCTTTTGTCCTACGATTTGCGTAAATTTTAAGGATGGATCCACTTGAAATTTCAATAATCGGTCTTTTAATGGCGTTTTTTTTTTTTTTTTTCATTCGGACAAAATTTGAACCAATATTGTGCGGCTGATAAGGGAGCAAAACTTCTCAGCTATCAGAGACCGAGATCACTTTATAAGCCTGGGGACAGAAGCCCAGAACAATAAACAAAAGGGGAAAAGAGAAAATCAACGTTAAATTGAAACGGAGTTCAAAGTAATTTACTGCTTCAGCAAGCCAGAGACAGGTGTTGGAGGCAGATACTGCAGATTTCAAGCAAAATACAAAAATTCTATTTAGCTGTAAGTGCTGAAGGGACCAGCAGAGCCAGGGCTTGCACATGAGTTTATTCAAGAGGTTAAACTCCATTAAAGCGCAGAATGCAAAAATAATTTTTTCGCTGTTCCTGGCTTCCAACTTTTCACAATTAAATGCTTATGTCTGAGTAAATGGCATTAGAAGACGTTGCTTCTTGCTGTAGTTAAGGACGCATGCACAAGACCGTCATGGGACACTAATCCGTCTTTGCTTGAAGCCAAGTGCACCGTTGTGGCCTATCCTTTACAGAAACAATCCAGGAAGCAGCAAGTTTGGAAATGTTCCCAATTATCCAGGTCATAGAATACCTAGTAGTAGGTAGTCACATTTCAAAAACTAAGAAGGGTTTTATGCACTCCCATTAAAATAATTGTAAAAAGGTTATCAAGCATCGCACCCGTGTTTATCAGTAGAGGTGTACCAAAATGAAAGTTTCAAAACCGAAACAAAAAAATAAATGTCAGGCCAAAACTTTTATTAAATATTTAAAAATAATCGTTAGCTGCAGCTCTAGTGTATATTCCGGACCTCTGTACAGTATGCAGTTAGGAGTGTGGAATATACAGCACAGCATACAAAGTGCAGAAGTCACGATTATAGACCATATGGATTAGAGCTGCAGCTAACGATTATTTTCCAAATCGATTAGTTAGCCGATTATTAAGTTCGATTAATCGGTTAATCGGATAAACTATAAAATAAAGTTTAAAAAATGGCTCCAGTGATGGGACTACTAGTTTGTATTGAGGTTGTAGTCCATCACAGGAGCAAGCTTGGAGCGGTGGAAGTAAAAAAGAAAAAAGATAGTGTGGTGTGCAATATAGTGAAATGGAAAGTATAAAATTATACAGCAATGAATGCAGAATGGCATCGGCTATAGAGGACTACAAAACCCAGCAAAAGCACATTTATATGGATGAAAGAAATCACCAGCACTCACAGGATGCGAAATTCTTGTTCGTTTTTATGTAACGTGCATCAAATGCGTCGATCAAACCAACATTTCGGGGCCACGTAGGATCCCTTCCTCCGGGCGACAGTGACCTTAGGGACCATACTCTGTACGTTACATTCTCTTGACCACCATACACTGCTGTATTATGTACACCCCTTCCCTTACTACTGTATGTTACATACTTCTGACCACTGCACTCGGTATATCAATGATGATCAAATAAGTGACTACATGGGGGTCTCAAGTGTGGCCACAAATATTGTGTTGTGTTAACACATTGTAAAACATATGGCTTACCATGCATTACTGTAACAAATGGTAACCTGTGCAATGCTGTTCATGCTTTGCAGTCCCATTCACCTCGCTGTTACATTAACATACAAAGAACCCGCACTTAACTTCTATGGAGCACTTGGAAGCAGGCGCAGACCGATACAATGCTTGGTGCTGCACCGTGGCCGTCGCTGCCAAGAAGTGGCCTCTGTCTCCTATAAACGCCAGAGAAAACCGGAATAGCTAGCACTAGTTCAAATACATCTAGACAGTCACCGCATGGCTTCAGCATAGCAGCTCCCTCCTGCCAACGTGTCTCATGATTAAATCCCAGTCATCTACGCTACAAGTTCAATGCCAAAATATTCATAATACATGTGTACTACAATGAGGAAACTCAGGCAGGCAGGAGTGCATAGAAAACTAACCATTTCACCCATCAAGAAGGAAAATGTAACAAAGACCTCCAACACAAACATTTAATTGACGATTGATGGAGGCAGCCATTCCGAACAATTAAATTACAGTTTAGCTGTTCAGTGATAGCCACCCCCCCTTTTGCATGGGTCCCCAGGCCGGTGATATGACAGGCCCTCTTAGAGGATCGAATGACAATGGGCTCATTCTTCTCAGTAGAACAGCGCCACCTTGTGGCAAAAATACATTACTACATAGGGCAGCACAGGAGACAGGGTGAGTGCTGCAGGCAGAGCAGCCTTTTGTTCTAACTCAATCTGGAACACTGGTTTGGTTTTTTTATTCATTAAACCAGAGTCAGGATTAAAAGTAGAACATGTAGTTATGTATACATCAAAAAAGTTTACCATATATTTTGAAACTAGATTAAGAACCTGAATATGTCTTGCCTTTGGCCCTCTGTAGTGTCCTGCACACCAGGATTGATGGAGGAAGGGGCAAAAGTGGGAGACAATTAGGTTCTTGTGTGCTGCACATGTTAAGAGTGAACAGGAGGACACAGCAGAGCAGAAGTTGACCTCATCAATGTGCTGCTGCTCTTTCACTGCCCAATGCGTAGCCTAGTTAGGTATTCTTGTTCAAGCTGTGCTGACTTTTCAGTTGAGGGTCTGGCCATGCTGCTTGACCGGGGAGTAAAACAAACCCTGTGGCAGAAAAACAGCTCTAATTTTCACAGAGTTTAGAGGCTTGCATGATGTTCAGCTTTAATGCTGGGGAGCACCATCACTACAGAACGAGAGCCCTTATTTAGCACACTGGATTCTTCATTTAAAGTGACATTAAAGTCAATTCTCCCCCCCCCCCACTTACTAGCAGTAGATATATGCAAAAAAGCGCAAGGCTTTAATGTCACTTTAATTCCTACATTGGACACTATCTAAGGTGAGTTTTTATGTCCCTTCTGGGTTGTGTTGGTTTCTCTCCAACGACCCAGAAGTATACTAGTAAACACTGGAGGATTATAAGGGAGGAATGGGCAGTTGCCTGGGACCCAAACACCTGTGATTTCGGTAGCTCAGCTCCCTCTGCTCCCCTTTTTCCAGCAAAAACTCAGCAACTTAGCTGCTCCCCACTCCTAGAAGTACCTCAGCAGCTATGAGGAGAAAAGGGGAGAGCTGCCCAAGATAAAGACCTGAATTACTTTAGTGCTTCTGCTGTGAATTGAGGATGAATTTCTCCACAACATCTGGAGCTTAGAGGTCAGTGAGGGCTGGTTGTAAAGCTAATTTACTGCTTGTTGAAAAATATATACTTAAAAAGGTTTACAGCCTGGCCACAGGTTCACGCTACAGGGAATTTCTACCTTTACATATGTAGTGCCCAGTGATTTTATGGCCTCTGGCCCAAGAATTTGCTAGTATGGTGTAGGCTGGAATGGCACCACCTTTCCCCATTCTGATCATCACTGTTGTCTTTGACTGCCAATTGGTTTAGCAGAGGTGCATTTTTTGACACAACTCTCTCTACATATGTTGGGTGCACCTTCCAACTCAAGACAGTAGCAGTTCTGCGACTGGCTGCCTGTTTTTTTAAACTGGCCCCAAAGTGATCCGTGAACAATCTGACCAATTAAAACAGGCAGCACAACAGCACTCCTCCACACAGATGCAATGGTCAAGAAAATCTTACCACGGTATAGTTGTGGAGCTGAGAAGAGCTTTCAGAACTAGGCAGTCACAGCACGGCATGAAAGGTGAAGAAGAGTATTGGGAAGTATCCAAATCCGACAAACACCCGAATAAAAAGTTCTTAAGATGGCAAGAAAATCATTGAACAATACGTTCCTCAATGCTGAAATCCCCTTTTTTTTTAGCTCCTGATAAAAAAATACCGACTGCAGTGTGTCTAGATCTGTAGACCATAAGCTCATTTAAGAGATAAGTACAGAAATAACAGAAGTAACAGAAATAAAACACAGTTCTTATGCTAATTTCCTCCCATACATCACATTCCATTTAAAATTCCACATCGAATTCTGAAATCAGAAGCAGCAAAGGGCAATCATTGCCGGCAGGATCTGAACCGTACCGGACCGACGGCAACAGGACTGGAAAAGGGGGAAAAAATAGCTGAAAACTAAAACTTCAGACAGACCTAAAAACCAACACTGATTAAAGGAGAACTATGAGGGGAGTGCTTTTCACTCACCTCATAGTTCTAGCCGACCTGTGACAATGACACTGTCACAGGTCGGCTCAGTAGATCGGGAGGTGAGGGAACACATGCCGGCGTTCGCTCACCTCTCGCCGTGACAGGGGAGGGGCTGGATTCCACCCTCCCCGCTCCGCCACCGCTGACTGGTGGATCGGATGGGGGAGGGGGCGGGTACAGCTGGCTCTATCCTCCAGATAGGCAGAGCCAGCTGTCAGTCACGCAGCTGGGCGGATCCCGGCACAATTGTCGGGATCCGCTTCAGCGTCTCAGTATACGGCGAGCTACAGCTCGCCGTATACTGAGCCTAGGGTGACGGGAGGACGCTAGTTTGTGTCCTCCCGTTACCCTAAGGAGAACTATGGGGAATAGACTTAACCCCATAGTTCTCCTTTAATGGAATTGTTTATTCATCAAAAATAATTGAAGGTATTTTAAATGCAACTAGTGTAAGGACTAGAATCTGACTTGGTGTCACTTTCTTGTAATCCTCTGTGTAGCAGCACTTAGAGAGGGAGAGGCAGATAAGCCAATTGGGTGTGATGAATGAAAATATACTGACAAGGAGCACGATGACAGGAGGAGAGAGCAGTCTCATCAGGGACGTGCAAATTAAAAAAGAAAAAAAAAAAAAAACACTACTCGTCCAAGGGACTAAAGCAGGGGCCCAATTGGGCACATTGTGCATGTTAAAGTGCGCTGCTGTCCGGCTACAATATGGCACTCATTGGAACGGGGGCAGCAGTCAGCGTGCACACACAATGCCCAAATGCGTGCGTTTGCATGCAGATGGCAGGGATGGTTTGAATTTTTTTAAATTCTTTTTTTACTTTCTTTTTTTCCACATTATTGCCATCACACAGGGGATATGCCATCACACAATCCCCTATGTGGTAGCGTTTGGAGGCGACAGGTTCTCTTTATGAAGCCTGCCTTCCAATACAGAACATCAAGCAAAGCATTGTGCTCGTTCTCCTGTACAGCCCGGCTTGTGACAGCTGAGGAAGGAAGGCTGCGAGTACAGAGCTCCCATCTCACTGATCACACAGAGCAGATCGAGAAACGGACATTCTCCGCTCTGCTCTCCTGAAGTAATTTGCCATGGCCCCGGGTACCTCAGAAAAGCGGAGAAACCTGAAAACCACAGTGGGGAGGGGAGGGGAAAAATTTGCCTTCAAATGTTCAGATACTGGGATGACCACTATAAACCCTTTCACGCCCCTTTAGCCGCCACTACTTTGTCTAGCTGTGTAAAGCTATAGAGGGGTAGCCGTAGAGGGGACATCCATTCACCCATCTCCTCCCAGCTGAATGGTGCAGGAAGTGACGCTGATTGCATTACTTTCAGTTCCTCAGCTGTAATTCCCCGACTAAAGAAGCCGGGGGAAGACTCTATCCAAGGACGATCTGCACTTGAATAGCTTCTTTACAGTCGAAAGATGACACTAGGGGTCTAAGATACCCCTAATGTCACCTTAAAGAAAACCTGTCACCTCCAATGTGCTATCACATAGGGGGCTTGTAAAATACATTAAAAAGTACAAAAAAAACCCAAAACTTTAAAGTCCCCAGCACACATACTGTAAATACAGTAAACACGCGTCGGGTGCGCCTAAGGGGTGTGGAATTCCTATCGCCCGACGCCCGGGACAGGCAGTTTCGGGCGTCGTGGGAGCAGTTTTGTACAAGTGATTTTGAACAGCTGTACAGCCGTCCAAAACCACTTGTAACCTGCCTGAATCTCACTCCCCTCCCTCGCTCCCCCTCCCCAAAGCTGGTCCCCTCTCCTTCCCTGCTATACTTACCTTTCAGCGAACGGTCCTTCCCATCCGCCAGTAAGGGTACCTGTACCTGTGCCATGTGTGCTGATTTTCGCTCACAAACTGCAAGCACTCGACCAATGAGAAGCTCTTCTTGGCACTGCTAAATAAAAAGAACGGCCCCGCGCTTTAGTCCTTGGACAAGTAGTTTTTTGTTTTTTAATTTCCACACCCCTGCACCTACATGCAAAAGCCACCTTGGCAGCAAAAGAGATATGTTTTGCGAGTCTGAATCTAAAAAGGAAAAAGCATACAAACAAGATTTAAAAGGAAATTATTATTTTTTGTTAAAGGAGAACTATGGGGTTAAGTCTTTTCCCCATAGTTCTCCTTAGGGTAACGGGAGGACACAAACGAGCGTCCTCCCGTCACCCTAGGCTCAGTATACCACGAGCTGTACTGAGACGCCACAGTACACCGCGAGCTACTGCTCGCTGTACACTGAGACGCCGCAGCTGAAGCGGATCCCGACAATTATGTCTGGATTCGCCCAGCTGCATGAGTGACAGCTGGCTCTGTCTATCTAGAGGCAGAGCCAGCTGTACCCGCCCCCTCCCCCGTCCGATTCGCCCTGTTACGGCAGAGAGCCGTGACAGGATCGAGAGGTGAGCGAACGCCGGTATGTGTTCTCTCACCTCCCGATCTACTGAGCCGGCCAGTGACAGTCTAATTGTCACAGGTCGGCTAGAACTATGAGGTGAGTGAAAAGCACTCACCTCATAGTACTCCTTTAGGGCCTGTTGACATGAGTTTCAGGTCCTGATATGCAGACGCGGTGCTACTGATGCAGTGCGTTTTTGATGCGTTCCAGTAAACGGGAGTGGGGCTTGTTAGTATGTTAGTATGTTAGCTGCAGTGCAGTGCGTTTGACGCGTTTGCGCTTCCTGACCGTACAAAATGTGACATGCAGTATTTTTCTGTCGTAAGCTGAATGGACTGCGCACGTGAGAACTGTAGCCCATAAAACACATAGGGATACATTTTGAGTGCAGGAGCGTACGGATCAGGTCAGCACACAATACGGACGTCGTGTGAACAGGCACTTAAAGCAAATCTCCAAGCACATGGAAAAACTACCATTGCAGTGGGGCTGCCCACGCACTGAAGGGTTAAGTGCTCGTTTATGCCTGGGGGACAGGAAAAGGTACCTGATCCCCGTTCCAATCAGCTCATTACGGGCTGCTAGACCGGTCCCTGCAGCATCTTCTCCCCTTAGCTCTGGCAGTCTAAGTACCGTTGATATCATCATGCCTAATGCAAGTTCCATGGACCTGCATTAGGTGCAAGGACACCAGAAACAGAGCACATTCCTCCATCAATACTACGAGTGTATTGATCAAGGATTCCCCATTGTTTCCTTTGTATTATGACAGTGGCCGCCACCTCTGCTTGTATGAAGATTTTCTGACTGGCTCCTTCAATCAGCTGATCAAGGGATGCCGGCCAAAAGGGTGCCAGCGGCGGCTTCCTCAAGAACCAGCCGAAATTCGCAGAGCGTATGGCCACCTTTATGATCAGGTGCGAACAGCCACCACTGAACAGAATGGGGTTCTTAATTAAATAAACGGCAAATCGCTCTAGTGTGAATGGCGTACGGTATGTCTGATTTTAAGACAAAAGCAATCAAAGCTCTAACGCTCCAGGCATGAGGGGCAGCTGCCTGGGTGAGAGAGGGGGCATCCGCGGAAAACAAGAGACCCCCTTCTCAGTACGCACACTCTACCCTTGTCATGTGACCTATCACATGCCCAGAGGTGGGAAGATGGGGGAAGTTGACTTCCTTCCTGGGAGAACGCCACCCTGAGGAGGAGGCCTGAATTCTTTGTGGGCAACTCGGGCCCCAGAACTCCTCTGTCGAACCCCCAAAAGAGTGCCATAGCCACCCTGCCTTATGTTATTTATATAGTGCGCTTTCATCCCAACCACATGGATGCCAAAAGCAGTCTTCCATAGTCTGGCACCACTAACTGAATAGACACCAATGCAGCGACATATTTTTTCCCCCCTACGACACTGATGAATTTCCTTTTAGTAAATGTACCAATGTAGGCAGGGGTGTGCCTAGACCTAGACAAGGGAAAGTGGGGGAGGTGTTGGTGCTGGCATACCGTAGTACATTGGGTCTAGCTCTGTCCACGCCCAGCTCTGATGTCACTGGTTGCCGGGAGCTCAGCGGGACGCCGGTCACAAGTTACCAAGAGCTCTTAAGAGACCATTTCTTCCTTCACAACAATATTTTACTGCAGGACAGAACATGCATCACTATCAAGCTCAATAAATTGCTGCGGTGCCACACCATTTGCCCCGCCCTCTGTTTCATCCGGGGTGGGGGGGGGGGCACAGTTTGGCCTCCATACCCAGGGCACTGGATGACCTTGTCCCAGCACTACTTTCATGCCAAGATGGAGCTCATCAACCTTGTGCAAGCTCCAACCCCCATAGGACAAGCAGCATACATGCGTTGTGACCCCCAGTATCCATGTGGCATCAGGGTGTGGGCAATATTACTATACGGGTGGGGAGAGAGAAAAGACAGGGTCTCTTTTTCGAGGTTTACAGAAATTCTGGCCATACACACAGCAATTTTCACCACTTTCAATAAGCTTTCCCATCACCAAAACAGACAAAGGGTTCAAGCCGACCTGATGCCAACAATTCCAATTGAAACTGTAAATCGATATATATGGCGATCAGTTGCCTCGACTATCCCATTGGATTGGTTAAAACTGCCTGAAATATGCCACAGAAACATTAGGCCTGGTTCACACTGAGCGTTTTGTAGCGCTTTTTCTGCTGTAAAAAAAGCACTTAAAAAAAAAAATCTGCCCCCAAAAAATTCCTATTCACATCTGAGCATTCTGTCGCAATAAGGAAAAACGCCTGTCGCTGCAATAAGTACAGGGCATATTAAAGCTCATTTTGGCCCCATAGACTGTGTAGGAAAGGCTGGAAAAACGCATGTTTGCTAACATTAATGCACTGCAATCTTGTCACAAATGCGCAACTTGATTTGTGTGCCTAAAACGTATGCAAAAATGTGCAAATAGCACATGAAAAGCGCAAAAACGCGGTTGCCTAGGTGTGAACAGAAACTTATAGTATCTCCCCATATGTGACGTGTGGACGTATTATCATTGTTCATACTAGGGCTGCAACAACTAATCGACATAATCGATTATAATCGATTATTAAAAAGTTGTCAACTTTTTCAATAATCGATTAATCGGCTTCTGATCAGTTGGCCCTGTTCACGGCTCCACACACGCTGTGCGCCGCACCTCCTCCCCACCTCACGCTCGCCGCTGCCAGACCCGCCCTCCATTCTGCATTCATTGCTGTATAATTTTACACTTTCCTTTTCACTATATTGCACACCACACTATTTTTTTTCTTTTCTTTTTTACTTCTACTGCTCCAAGCTTGCTCCTGTGATGGAGTGCAATCTCAATACAAACTAGTAGTCCATCACTGGAGCCATTTTTTAAAATGTATTTTATTGTTTATCCGATTAACCGATTAATCGAACTTAATAATCGGCTAACTAATCGATTTTGAAAATAATCGTTAGCTGCAGCTCTAGTTCATACCGACGCATGCTACAAATTCAAGTTGCTCATATTTGTGACCCCCTACCTTCCATGAAAGCCCTTCCGCCCCCCTAGAGCCACCCAGGGCTCCTTAGTTAAATGCATCCCACAGAGTTCCCAGCCTCCCAGCTCCCCTCCTTCACCCCACCAACATGGATGTCAGGGCACTCCTCCTCAGACTGGCACTTCTACGGCACGGCGCTATTGTTGGGACAAATTCATAAAGAAACGCCGCCACACGGGTGATAAGGAAGGCGGAAGGAAAGAAGATCTCTTACACGCGGTAGTAATTTGTTGATTGTGTCACACATGTAACTATTTGGTTTCAAGTTATTCCTCTATTTGATACGTTTCCAAAGCAGGACCGTACAATGTACAGGAGGACGGTGAGGAACCGCCCACAACCCGGAGAAGAGCGCCAGAGCCTGCCAGTGGAATGAGGGATTAGGCAAGTAAAACCCCTTTTGTCTGGTACCCCGGGCAAATAGCATTTAGGCCCCCGGTCACACTGCGCCCTGTGGGAACACGCACGAGTTTGTGCGCACTCATGTTTGTCGTGTGCCAGCTCATTCAACCAATGGGCTGCAGCATGCGCAACAAAAACAGTAAAGTAGCTCATGCAGCATTTTCATCTGTGAGCGTGCCGCGCGTTTTACTGGCCGCATTTGGGGTGCCATTTATCAAGTAATGCCACCGCAAGCCCGTTGCACGTTTATGACACTTTGTCGCATGTTCACGCAATGCAAAATGTTAACCCAGGAGCATGCCTTGCAGCGCCGAGGGGGGGGGGGGGCCCCCCCGCAAGGGGATTTGTTTTCCCCCGGAGTTCAGCTTTAAAGTCTATACATATTACAATCAAAGGCTCATTTACACCACATTGCATACATAACGCACGTGCACCGCGTGCCTTGAAAGCATGCGCTGGAAAGGACTGCAATGCTTGATCCAGCGCATTGTTTTTTCGTTAACATCTATGTCATTTTATGCAGAGCAGCGCATTACATCAACGGGAGCTGGCACAAAAAAAAAAAGCAACATGTCCTATCTTTTTTTTTCTTTCAGGCACTGCGTGGTGAACCGCCATAGTACAGGGGTGGGTAACTCAAGGCCTCCAGCTGTGCTTTAAACTACAAACCCCAACATGTCTCTGCCAGTCAGTATTGCAATGCCTTATGGAGGGCCAGAGTTGCCCACCCCTTGGGATTATGGCTTCAGTTCACCACACAGAAGGACATGTTGCATTTTTAGATGCTGCCTGTTGCAGTTGATGTAATGGATTGCATCTTCTGGTTGCTTGAAAGCATGCGCTTTGACCCGTCATAAACGTGCAATGCCATCACTTGTCAATGGCACCCCAAATGCGGCCGGTAAACTGCGCACACGTGCTGCACGCTGACAGCTCAAAATACTGCATGAGTTATTTTACCTGTTTTGTGAATAGTGACTGCAGCTGATTGACAATTTTCCACCGACCAAACTTTTGCAATATCGTTGCATTACAGATTTAGTACGATTCCGCTGAAATACAACCGTGCACAGCCAGGCTTCTAATACAATTGCCATTAGGTAAGCCGTAATCAGCGACATGCAGCAAATCAAACATCTTGCATTTCATGGCAATTGGAATTCTGCACATATTATGTCACTCAGGGGATCTGGCAATCATTTAATATGCAGAAATACAGAATACATAAAGTTCAGGAAGACTGCTGCAGGCTACCAAAACCGAGCAGCCAATCAGAGAGCGAAGTTCAAACAAAGTTCCCCCCAAACTTAGCAGTGCGCTCTGTGTAGAGTGGATGGGGGTGGGGTGTGCAGGTTTGAGTGTCACTCCAAATAACTTTCCCCAAACTATGTCACAGCCAGCAGATCGCTCCATGTCCCGGGTGATCTCCCCCGAGCCCAGCACTGATCGGTCACAGATCTGCAGATCCCCTCCTCCTCCCCTTTTCCCCGATCTGATCCATGCAGCGCCCAGCTGTCTGCACGTCACACAGATACCATGTATCGGCATTACCTCCACCGCGCTCCGTCCCCGGCTGGACGTCTCCCCTCTCCTGCGCTCAGCTCGGTGCCAGCCCGCAGCCCATCCGCGGATCCTCGGGCAGCCCAGACTACAACTCCCAGCAGGAGCAGCGCACCGTTCAAAGTGCTAAAACTTTATTCGATGACAGAGAGCCGAGGGCTGACGTGGCTGCATTAGCGATGAGGCCCCGCCCACTTTTACTAATGCCTGCTGCCGCGAGTTAACCCCTTCTGTGCTCAGCAGGACTGTAAGGGGAATGTGCAGTGCTGGTCTGCAGCAGACACATGGCAGGCAAGGCAGCCCGAAAAAATAATAAGGGGGGATTTATCAAAACTGAAATCTGGAGCAGTTACAGCAATCAATCAGCTTCTATCTTCAATTTGTTCAGTCAAGGTTTGAAAATAAAACACAGAAGCTGAATGGTATTGCTCCAGATTGTGTCTGCTCCAATTTTGACAAATTCCCCCCATTATGTCGTTATAAAAACTCCTAAAATGATGCAAGAGTTTTCAAGTGCTATCCTACCTGTATACCAGAGGCAGCGGTGTATTGAGGTTTTGTGCTGCCCTAGGCAAGACTAAACTCGGGCAACCCCCAATCCAAATTTGCCCCAGCCCTTCCTATTTAAGACATTCTGCGTAGCCTGTCAGTCGCTGGATACAATGCGCATGCTGTATCCAGCTTCTGACAGGTTGTGTTTTTTACAATGCAGAATATCACCAGCTACAGAGGGCTACAAATCCCACCAATACATTATACAGCAATACAGAATAATATGAAGTTATATTATTATTATTACATAGTATTTATATAGCGCCAACAGTTTGCGCAGCGCTTTACAATATAAGGAAGACATTACAGTTACAATACAATTCAAGACAAGATGGTAAGGAGGGCCCTGCCCCTGAGGGCTTACAATCTAAAAGAGGAGGGGGAAATGATACATGAGGTAGCTGTGGGAATGAATTATGTGAGAATGTGAAGGTTCAGTGGTTAGATACTCTGTGTAGCTCCGGGGTGGCAGCCTGATGTCTCCAGGGTCTCAGGTGGCCTGTGCAGGGTCTATGATGGGCTGAGCGGGCTCTAAGGTGCGTTGTGCAGGGTCTTAGGTGGCCTGTGATGGGCTGTGCAGGGTCTATGATGGTATTTGCCGGCTCTAAGGTGGACTGTGCAGGGTCTCAGATGGGCTGTACGGGCTCTCAGGTGGCCTGTGCAGGGTCTAAGGTGGGCTGTGCAGGGTCTAAGGCGGGCCGTGCAGGGTCTAAGGCGGGCTGTGCAGGGTCCATTGTTGGCTCCGCGGGGTCTATTGTTGGCTGTGCAGGGTCTATTGTTGGCTGTGCAGGGTCTATTGTGGGCTGTGCGGGCTCTAAGATGGGCTGTGTGGAGTCTATGTGGGCTGTGCGGGCTCTAGGGTGGACTGTGCAGGCTCTATGGTAGGCTGTGCAGGGTCTATAGTGGGCTATACAGGCTCTAAGGTGGACTGTGCAGAGTCTATGGTGGGCTGTGTGGGATCTCAGGTGGGCTGTGTGGGATCTCAGGTGGGCTGTGAAGTGTCTCACCAGGAGTCCGGAGGCGGGTGGCGGGGATCCACATGAGGAAGGAGTACATGTGCAGCTGGCACTGCTTACAGGCCCCAAGGTCCCCAAAAAGCTGCTGGGAGGACCCCAACAAGCGCAAGACCTTACAGCAGCCGCTTGTGTTTAAAAATGTAAAGCGCCAATATCAGCGCTTAGTATGGGGACATTTTCACGAGTACTCATGAAAATGCCCAGTATTGGCACTGATAACGGTAATGGCAGGTGAGGCTCTGAAAAGTGCTGCCCAAGGAAAAATGCCTTTTTTGCCTCGTGGAGGCGTCTCCAGGACGGGTGTCACCTGGTGCGGCCGATGGGTGTCTCCTGGTGACATGTCATTACGCACACGCATAATGACGTCACACGCACTTAACTGCCAGGGGCCATCGGGCTGATGGATACCGGCAAAGAGAGGAGGGGATGTTCATCCGGCGGGATAAGGTTTGCCACCGAGTCCCCCCCCCCTCTCGTGCGGCTCTTGGTCCATGACCGAGTGACAGACTTTTCAGAGAAAATGTCACCAAAATGACTGTTAGTCATTTTGGTGTCCCCCCCTCTGATGGTGTCACGCGGTAGCACCCCAACATACAGCCCTGTGCATTCAATTTGCATAAATTTGTAGTTTCCTTTGCCCAATTCCACTCCAGATATTTGCAAAAACAACATCCTGTCATTGTGGGACAAATCAGTCCTCTCTCTGGACAAACAGATTTGTCTGACGCCAAGGACCAGCCTGTCCCTGTCTTGGTGGCTCCAGGATCTGGCATTGGAGACAAGGAAGTCATGTCTCCCCATGTTGTGGAAGATCCTGATGATGGAAACCAGCCTGTTGAACAGGAAAACGGGTCAGGGGCCTCCTGAGGCCTGGTGTCACCCGGAGCGGAGACCGGATGACACCCCGCCGGGACGTCATTGTGCATGTGTGTGACATCGCACATGTGGTATTCCGCCGGGTGCCCTCCTCTCTCCTGACACTGTCGGGCTCTCGGACCATGACCGAATGCCCGACTTTTTAGAGGGGGTGACACCAAAATGACTGTGAGTCACTTTGGTGTCGCCCCTCCAATGGTGTCACCGGGTGCGGGCCGCACCCCCCGGACCCCTCTTGTAACACCACTGGCAGGGGTCCTGGGCACATTGACAGAAGACTTGATTGTCAGAGACATTTTGGCTCCCTATCAACATCTTGGAACTTTGGGTGACCTGGCTGTCCTTATAGCACTGGACCAACCTGTTAGAGGGCTGTTTGCTATGGATGAACTTTGACAGTACCATGGTGGTGGTGTACATTATTCATCAGGGAAGAACAAGAAATCTCGCTGCGGCAAAAGAGGCAGAGCGGATCCTGTCCTGGGGCAGAATTTCACATTCAAGCCATGCTAGCCGTTTACATTCCTGGCATAGACAGTTCGTAGGCACATTGCCTAAGCTGGTAGCATCTGGACAAGGGAGAGTAGTCTCTGCCACACGTGTTCCAGGGCTTGTGTCACAGTTGGGGGCCACCTGATGTGGACCTCCTGGCCCCCAGAATCTACAAAAAAAGAAAGGTTTGTGACCAGGTCCACAGATTCACGAGCAGGAGCAGTGGGTACACTAGTGGCTCTGTGAGATCAGTGCGTATACCTTTGTGAAACCTCTTCCTGGTGACCTTTTGGCATCAGGCCTCTCTTTCTCAGATATGCAAGATTGCCACCCAGTCTTCTTTTGATACGCTCTCTGCGTTCTACAAGGTGGACATTTATGCCTCATATGATTCCAACTTTAAAGGAGAACTATGGGGTTAAGGCTTTTCCCCATAGTTCTCCTTAGGGTAACGGGAGGACACAAACTAGCGTCCTCCCGTCAGTATAAGCTCAGTATACTGCGAGCTACTGCTCGCGGTATACTGGGACGCCGCAGCCGAAGCGGATCCCGACAATTATGTCTGGATCTGCCCAGCTGCGTGAGTGACAGCTGGCTCTGCCTATCTAGTGGCAGAGCCAGCTGTAACCGCCCCCTCCCCCGTCCGATCCGCCAGTCAGCGCTGGCGGGGAGGGGGGAATCCAGCCCCTCCCCTGTCACGGCAGAGAGCTGTGACAGGATCGAAAGGTGAGCGAACGCCGGTATGTGTTCGCTCACATCTCGATCTACTGAGCCGACCTGTGACAGTCTCATTGTCACAGATCAGCTAGAACTATGAGGTGAGTGAAAAGCACTCACCTCATAGTTCTCCTTGAAGTCATTCAGCTGCTGGCCATCTCCTGTTGTTTGATTTTTTCCATTGAGCCTGTTAGTTGCTGTTCGATGTTTTTTACCCCTGAGTTGGACTTCTTTTGGACTTCTTGAAAGTTTAAAGGGGTTCTAAACCCTCCCGTTTTTTTTGCCTATATCTACTGCTATCAAACAGTAGATATAGACAAACAGTTTGAAAAAAAATAAACGCGCTTTAACAGCAGTTTAAATTTACCTTGTTTTCGCTACGCGCTCCTGGGCGCATGGGCAGTTCGGATTCTCGGCCGGGAGACGAGCAGAGACAGCCTGTTCATGATAACGCTCTTCCTGCTGGTTTGCTACAAAACTGCTGGTAGTAGGTAGGGTTGGGCTGGATGTTCGAGCCGAACATGAGTTCGACTCGAACATTGGCTGTTCGTGTGTTAGGTGAACACACGAACTGTCAGGGTGTTCAGCTGGCTATTCGCCAGCCGCGCACCCCGCCCAAGGCACTGTGCCTTGTGAGCCCTGATTGGCTAAAGCCTTGCACCTGATCACATGTCAGGTGCAAGACTTTGCCCAATCAGGGCACAGAGAACAGTGAGAGCCCTGATTGGGCAAAGCCATGATGACTCAATCATGGCTCACCCTGTTACAACTGTAAACAGTTGGGCGGAGCTAGCTGTCACTGCTAGCTCCGCCCAAATGTTTATATGTTACCAGCATCTGTCACAATGCCATTCTGCGGCGGGTGTTCGTTGCAGCAACGGGGCGGCGGTCGTCAGGTTTTTTATTATTTATTTTATACTATTCTATTAATTTTTTATTGTTTTATTTTGTCGTTGTCGTGGGCAACGCTGGATGTCGTGATCGATGTTGGATTACATCAGGGGATCAATTTTTTTTTTTTTTAAATAAAAGACTTGTCAAAAACATGTCTCTTGTTTTTTTCCAAATTAAGGATTTTTTTCAAAAGTCTGGACTTTGGGGATGCAGCAATTTTGTCACCATGAAGTAAGAGATGGAAATGGTGGTGGTGCATTTAGGATAATAAATAACAAAGTAACCAAAAAGTAAAAGTTTCTGAATCAATGTTTTCATTAACAAATGTAACAAAACATGGCTCACTAATCAAATGTGTCAGAATATAAATCTCCATTTACTGTGGAATGTAATAAATATATAACCAGAATTGTCCTTGTATTCAGTCCCTAGGAAGAATGCGTAATGGATTTTTGTCACGGCTTTTCCTCCAAAGTCTCTCAGAAAATGTTTAAAGCACAACTCCGAGGAAAATTATTATTAACCCTTACAGTGGGGGGCTATTTGCTCATTTTTTTCTAAGTTCAAAAATAACGAGGGTATACTCGATTAACCTCTGAGCTGGCTTGGTCTTAGACCGATCCCTTCTGCCTCACTCCTCCCCCACTACAGCGCTCTAAGGTCCCGTGAGTCATCCTGTTCTATACATGGCGGGATGTACTAGGGATGTCCCGTTAGTAGTATCGGTATCGGGGCCGATACAGGGCATTTTCACGTGTACATGTAAGGAAAAGACACAGTGCATGGCAACCAATCAGCTTCTCTCTTCAGTTTGTTAAGGTTTGAAAATGAAAGGTGGATGCTGATTGGTTGCCATGCACAGCTGCTCCAGATTTTGTCTGATCCAGTTTTGATAAATTCCATTCACTGTGTCCCTATGGTGATGCCTACAAAGGCTTCATCCCTATATCCCTGGCCCGGTGGATGAAGGGTGTGCGGGGAGAGAGAGAAACTTATCGGAATGTGGAAATCCCCTTTAAAATAAAGGGGCCTCCAGATATCCAACCCTCCCCTCATGTAAATGAGTAAGGGCTTGTTCACACCAAATCCGGACCAGATCTGCATGAGTTTCTGCACATGCAGTACAGTGTGTTTTGCTGCGTTTTTGCCGTGTTTCGGGCCGTTTGAATTTTTTTAGCCTAAAATGGGCTTTCAGTGCATTCCAGAGCGCTTGCATGCGTTTTTGATGCGTTTGCTTTGGTGCGTTCCAGAGCAGAAAAAAATAGTGCCTGCTGCAGTTTTTCCACATACTCTGGAATTGAACGCTGTGGTGTGAACTAGAGCCCAAAATACCATTGGAATACATTGGATGCATTTTTTAATGCGTTCTGTAACTGCTCTGCTCTGCATCTATTCCGCACTTGGTGTGAACAAACCCTAAGGGATACATATTACTCCTTGTTATTCATTCACAAAAAAAAAGTGAAATATTAAATAAAAACACCCAAACCTCTGTAAATGTCCTTTATGACAAGTAAAAGGTAATATCGCCAGCATAAATAACAATGAAGAAAACCCCAACAACCCACCGGCATGAGGAGCCGCTGCTCAATGATCCTCTCTCGCTCATATTCCCCTCCCAAATGACAGTTCCCTGGCACTGTGTTGACATTGCAGCAGCGCCAGGGAACTGTCATTTGTGAAGGGAGTACCAGAGGGAGAGGATCATTGTGACGCGTCTTGTCATGCCGGCGCTTCGATGGGGCGTTGCTCATTGTGATTTACATCAGGGGGACATTGTATATTTTTTTATAAAGAACTTTTTCTAGGTCTGGGTGTTTTTATTTACTATTTTACTTTTTATTTCAGTATATGAGTAACAAGGGGTCATATTTTGAGGGGGACCCCATGTTGCCTTCTTTTTTCTGTTTTACAGCCTGGGGTCCCCCTCAAAATCTATACAAGACCTTTATCTAAATGTAATGTAAATTTTTTAAATATATTAGGTTAAAGGAGAACTATGGGGTTAAGGCTTTTCCCAATGTTCTCCTTAGGGTAACGGGAGGACACAAACTAGCGTCCTCCCGTCACCCTAGGCTCAGTATACCGCGATCTGCTGCTCACGGTATACTGGGACGCCGCAGCCGAAGCGGATCCCGACAATTATGTCTGGATCAGCCCAGCTGCGTGAGTGACAGCTGGCTCTGCCTATCTAGAGGCAGAGCCAGCTGTACCCACCCCCTCCCCCGTCCGTTCCGCCAGTCAGCGCTGGAGGATCGGAGCAGGGAGGGGGGAATCCAGCCCCTTCCTTGTCACGGAGAGAGAGCCGTGACAAGATCGAGAGGTGAGCGAACGCCGGTATGTGTTCGCTCACCTCCCGATCTACTGAGCCGACCTGTGACAGTCTCATTGTCACAGGTCGGCTAGAACTATGAGGTGAGTGAAAAGCACTCACCTCATAGGTCTCCTTTAATGATGTCACCCCTGATCCCCGCCAGTGGGTAGTCATTCATTCATTTAGTGGTCGTGATACCACCACTAAATTAAAGTGACACTAAACTCAGGAGGTAAATATTACAAATGCATTAAAGTCCCTTAACTATTAACAAAAATGTATCTTATTTGCGTATCACTCGGCTGTAGATCCTCAAATCATCTCGGAATTGGCGCTAACATTGTCCTTCCTTCTGGAGGGGGCTACTTTTGTTCCCCATGGTCCCTGTGTGTGTTGTAAAGTAGTCACCGCTCCAAGCTCACTCCTGTGATGGACTACAATCTCATTTTTAGTTTACTAATTTGTATGAGATTGTAGTCCATCACAGGAGTGAGCTTGGATCGGTGACTACTTTACAACACACACAGGGACCATGGGGAACAAAAGTAGCCACCCTCCAGAAGGAAGGACAGTGTCAGCACCAATTCCGAGATGATTTGAGGATCTACAGCCGAGTGATACACAAATAAGATACATTTATGTTAATAGTTAAGGTACTTGAATGCATTTCTAAGATTTAACTCCTGAGTTTAGTGTCACTTTAATTTTTTCCTTCTGCAGCAGCCACGTGGGTAGGCGAATTGCCCAAATTGGCCATTTCGTTCACCCATTCGTCGAGCAAGCTGGGTTCGTTTTGAACTCATAGTTGGCCTTAATCCGAGGCTCATCCCAATCAGGGACCATACTTCAGTGTTAATGCGGCAGTGTGACTTCATAGGATTTTGCAAATCTATGCAACGAAAACCTGTTTGTAACATAACGTTACACTATTTAGAATAAGATATTTTGTGCTAACTAGCTGAGTGCTGGGGAATTTTTTTAGATTTTTTTAGTGTTGGTGAAGCAATGCCACATTAGCACAGGAATGTGAAAAAAAACAGTCACAAGTTTCCTCGAAGCCCAAACTTCATGTAGAAAAACTCTTGCGCTGAAAATAAGGGATGCTATTAAACTCAGAAACTTAAACACAATCAGAGACCATCCCAGTGATGCTAGTGCGATGATGCCAACTGTCACGTACCTTGGTGGAGTCTGAATTGATGAGAATGGCCTCCCTAGCAGTTCTGATCCCAGAGCTCCTGGATGGCAGAACAGGTGCGTAGGGACACGGGGAATGGCACAGGTGCTAGAAGATGGCACCATAGGTTGACATAGGTTGGACTTGATGGACTAATGTCTTTATTCAACCTCAAATACTATGTAACTATGTATGTAACCATAGTTGGATGGTGCACTCTCTATGATGCTGACAAATCTCTCAGCAGGAAGTAGGCACCAGAGAGGAGCACCAGGGAACAAAGTTCCATAAGAGCCGTAGTCAATACAAGCACGGGTGGTCAGAGCAGTACCAGGTGACAGACAGGGACAAAGTCACATATACAAGCCAAGGTTAGTAACTTGCCGACGATGCAGTACAAGGCGACAGGCAGAAGCGAAGGTCAAGGGACAGGTCGGGGGTCACAGGAGCACAGAATAGCAATGGAACGTCAAGACAAGCCGGGTCTGTAACAGATGATCAGAAACAAGAATGCAGGATCTCAGGAATGGTGGCTAGCTGGTGATCACTCAGTAGAGCAGGTCTAGATGTCACAGCTTAAATAGCTCATCAGGCTCCAGGAATTCGAATTACGCACGTACACGCACCTGCGCACACGCAGAGAGACACGCAAAGTCTGCACAAAGACGCGTGGCCAGGCAAAGCTCTACGAGATAAACCAGGCACATGTACATGTGCAGATGCTTGCGCACAAACTCAGGCCCCTGCTTCCTGACATCATCGTGTGATTGTGATACTGCAATGACATCTTTGAGCAGGCAGCAACCTAGCCCAGCTGACGAATTTTATAGTTTCATGACTGTCATGTCGGGCAATCTACTTTTAAATGACATTCACTGAGACTGTGAAGATGGAAGCATTCAGGCCTGACAAAGTATTGATTTGTAGCTAACACCTGCTTCCTTATGCTAGGCATCTTCATCTGATAGTTAGCCTGATGGCCTACTTTTCCTGTAGATCCATTAAATCCGCAGCAAATGGAATCAATGCACTAATGTGAAGCACACTGGAGGTGTTCCACCAACACAAGTCACATCTTCCAACTGTTTAAACTTTTAGGCGTCCAAGAAGAGTAACTAATACCTGCTACTAGCAGTTCTGTCACATTAGTTGTGTCACTTAAAGCAGACCTTCACCCATGTAACGAACTTCTCTTTATCTGTTTCTTCCTCCCACTCCCTCTTACACAATTGCACATTTGCACATACGCAAACACGCCACAAGGCCTCTGCCAGATATTTGGGACCTGTCTGAGACTAGGGTTGCCACCCGTCCAGGATTCACCCGGACAGTCTGGGTTTTGAATGCTGTGTCTGGGTTTCATGGCAGCAGAAAAGTGGACACAAGATGTCAGGCAGACACGGGCAACCAAAATGAAGATAAGGGCTACTGGCCCCCCACTGAAAATAGTCTCAACTGTGATATTTACATATGAATGGGTGGTAGGGTTGCCACCTTTTCTTCAAGCCAAACCCGAACACTCTAGCGACACGCAGACATTTTTTGGGGAGAATAAGTAGTAGCTTATTCATATGTACATAGCGCCCCCCATTCATATGTAAATATCACAGTTGAGACTATTTTCAGCGGGGGGCCAGTAGCCCCTATCTTAATTTTGGTTGTCCCTGTCTGCTTGACATCTTGTGTCCGGGTTTCTGATGCCATGAAACCCGAACACAGCATTCAAAAGCCGGACTGTCCGGGTGAATCCCGGACAGGTGGCAACCCTAATGGGTGGCGCTGTTTACATATGAATAAGCCATGACTCATTCTCCCCAAAAAATGTCCGCGTGTCACTAGAGTGTTCGGGATTCGCTTGAAGAAAAGGTGGCAACCCTACCTGAGACCCTCAGTGAATCTGCAGATCTGCGAGATATTAGGTGTTTCAAGATGGCAGTGCTGGAGTAGGGCAGCGCTAAGAGAACATTGGCCACAAGTAAGACAACGCTGGTCTCCATGGACTAGCTAATATGCTTTTTTAAATGATCAAGTATTAGATTTATTAAATAGATTTATACAGCAATGACAATGTACGCAGCACTTTACATACTAAGTACACATTCACATCAGTCCCTTACAATCTTAGGTCCCTATTGCACACACATACAGGGCAAATTTAGACCGGAGCCAATAAACTTGACCTCAGCAGTTTGAAGTGTTCAAATAAATCCACTTGATTTGAAATATTTATACATTGTCAGGGAATTGTTGTTTGCCTTACCATGTCTAATTACACACTGACTTCTAAGTGGGAGGATCAATCCTCATTATAACCCCCTGAGTAATCTTAGTGGTGTAATGAGAAAAGCTGCAGTGTCTGCATTTCTTTGGATGGGCCTTAGAAATGATGTGACCAAATAGGAAACTCAGATTGCAGTAGATGCCTGAAATGTAAATTGTAAATGTATTGTAGTGCAGACTTCTGGGAAATGCAGTGAGCCAATTACACAAGTGGGAAATTAGATTTCTCTGGACATTCTGTGCACCACCCGACCTCAGAACACCTCCGGACCGCTATACTAAAAGAATGCGATAATTGCAGCAAATGCAGAATAAAATAGGAAAGTACTTTTAATGACATTAAAGGGTATCTATGGTCAAAAATGAAAAACTCATATATATTTCTATCTTGAATTTCCATCATTTCTATCCCTCTCCTAATAACCAGATCCATCTAGAGCAGGGGTAGCAAACCTCCGGCCCTCCAGCTGTGATGAAACTACAAATCCCATGATGCATCTCTCTTCGGGAGTCATGTCTGTGGCTGTGAGAATCTTGCAATGCCTCATGGGATTTGTAGTTCCACCACAGCTGGAGGGCCGGAGGTTTGCTATCCCTGATCTAGGGACTTTGTCCTCAACTGGTGGGTCGTGACCCGAAAGTGGGTCACGACACTGTGTTCAGTGGGTCGCCGCATGCCTTCTACTGTTCTAGGTGAGAGGCTCCTCTGCCTCCTCCTAGCACAGCACCGTCAGTTCTTGTGCCAAGCAGCCATTCAAAATATGCTGCCCGGCGCCGAGTGTCCTCTTGAGGTGGGGCTATAGCCGTGAGGGAGCTCTGCCTGGACCAGAGTGACATCACATTCTGGCTCCCGGCACCTCTATAGGGCACACAAGGGAGCTGTACAAGCAATGCATATATGGATGGAGCTCCGTCACAGCACAGCAGCCCACACTGGACCCCAGGCTGAGGATCCACTCCAGTTCTCGTAAGGAAGGGAGACTGGGTGGATAAAAAAATAAAACATAAAATGTGGGGGTATGTGTGTGTTAGAATGTCTGTGAGTGTGTGAGATTGTGTCTGTGGTTGTGTATGCATGTATGTCTGTGTTTTTGTGGGCCTGTTCACACTAGTACCGTGCATTAATCGCATAGTACCGTGCCATTAACGCACTGTACATCACAATCACACCTACCGTGCATTCTGGTGTGGGAGGTGTGTTGCGTTGCCATTAATTTTAATAGTACCCCAAACGCACCTTCCAACCCACAGTTCGTATTGCAGTACCTAATACATGCGTTTCATTGCAGTGCGACTTGGGTCGCGACTTAATGACCAAGGACAAATGTGGGTCCTGAGATTACACAGGTTGAGAACCACTGCTCTAGAAGTTTGTAAACTTACCTATTGAAGATACCCAGAGGATGGACTTCCTCAATGTACTGACACAGTTTCACTCAGAGCTGTGAATATGAACTTCCTTGTGTCACCGCTCTCACAGAGCCTGCCTTCTGAACTACAACTCAACATCTGAACAATGTAACATTATCATTGCTTGCTGGAAGCGATGCATGATGGGTATGTAGTTGTGAGAAATTGAGATTGCATCTCATCCAGCAGCAGTGAAAGAGACACAAAGCACACTGGGAATCCAGGAAGTTGATTAAAGTGATGGACAGACAGAAGGCAGCACTCACTACATAAAAGGGACTTACCTGTCCTGCCTTGCCCTCCTGACCTAAACTACCCCCTTCCCCTGCTGCATACATACCTGAATAGGATAGCCATGGCCTGTCCTGAGATTTACATCCTCTGGTAGAAATGTCCACTGCTGCTCCCACCTGTCCAGTAGGTGCTTATGGACTAGAATGAGGACTGTACTCGAATCATGAGACATAGCCTTATATAATTCTATGAGGGATCACTGCATGAAAGCACCAGCTGGTAAAGAAAATGCAAAGGTTATAGCAGGCTTTGGTTGCCATAAACTTGTATTTAAACAACTTTGGGGTGGAGGCGATGGATGTTTGGTTAGCTTAGATGGGCTAGGCAAGGCAGGTAAGTGTTCTTTAGTTGAAATAATATTTTCCCTTTAGGTCCTGTTCACATGAGTTTCAGGTCCTGATCAGGTGCGGATCTGCAGATGCTGGGCTATGTGTTTTGCCGTGTTTTTGATGCGTTCCAGTTTTTTTTATGCTGGAGTGGGGCTGTCAGTATGTTAGCTGCAGAGCATTTTGCGTTTCCGGACCGTTTTCCTGACCGTACAAAATGTGACATGCAGTATTTTTCTGACGTAACGTGAACGGACTGCGCACGTGAGAACTGTAGCCCATAAAACACATAGGGATACATTGGGATGCATTTTTAGTGCAGGAGCGTACGGATCAGGTCAGCACAGAAAACGGACGTCGTGTGAACAGGCCCTAAGTGGATGTAAACCCTAACTAGATAACATTTCATTTTCCTAAAGCACTTTTATTTTATTATAATCAATCACCTTTTTCTCCTATAGTGTTTTACTTTTGCTGCATCTTTATGCTGTTGATCATCTGTAACTTCTTTGTCACCACTTCCTCTATATGCATGCGGTCCGGCAGCAGCTACACTTGATCGTTTTGGGTGGGTTTCCTGATGATAATGGTGAACCATGCCGATGCAATGAGCACCAGCTCAACCTCCTAAAGATTTCACCAAAAGCGCATGGTGACAACACAACAGTACAATTGGGCAATAGATACAAAGGGTTGTAATCCTGCAACAGGTCCTGCAAAACTGTACGTACATTCATTCTGTACTAATGGAGGCAAAAAACACATTTTATTAGCATATTTTCTTTCCTGGTTGAATTTAAAGGAGAACTGTGAGGTGAGTGATTTACATTCATCCTCATAGTTCGAGCCGACGTTTGAAAATTAAACTGTCACACGTCGGCTCTATTGATCGGGAAGTGAGCAAACACATTATAATTTTACAGGATTTATATAGCGCCAACAGCTTGCGCAGCCCTTTACAATATAAGGAAGACATTACCATCCCAATACAATTCAAGACAAGATGGTAAGGAGGGCCCTGCCCGTGAGGACATATCGTCACTTGCTCACTTCCCGATCATCTCCCTGCAGAGACCGGTGACTCTCAGTCACCACTCCCGGCAGGGATTTCCCCCTGCTGTCTCTGATCCTCCAGCGCTGAGTGGAGGAACGGACGGGGAAGGGGGCGAGCATAGCTGGCTCTGCCTCTAGATAGGCAGAGCCAGCTATCAATCAGCCAGCAGGGTAGATCCTCGCTATATACTGAGCTTTGGGTCACGGGAGGAGGTTAGTGTATGTCCTCCTGTGACCTTAAAGAGAACTATGGGATAAAAAAAGTTACCTCATAGTTCCCTTTTAACTCATTGATAGGATTAGAGTGAATCCTGAAAATACCACATTATGGCCACTAGATGGAGCCAAGAATCATTAGGAACTAAATACTTATTTCCTATGATCACAGCTCCATCTAGTGGCCATAATGTGGTATTTTCCTAATATTATAATTGACCAAAAAAGAAAATGCAACATAAGTGTAGTACAATGCTGGGATATAAGGGGCGGTACACCAGACTAAATTCACAGGTATCTCCCTAAAGGTCTGCCTGAGTAGGTACGCCTTCACTCTTTCCTTGTGCAAGTGCAGTCACAATGTTCTATCTTTTCACAACAAGCCGAACCCAAGATGGATGACAAAGTCCTGAAGTCTGGTCCTGCTGTAAAAATTCCCAAGTGGAAAGAAATGCAGACCGCTTTTCTTTCTGTTACAGTGTGTTTATTGATTGTTTCACAGTAGAACAGTATTACAATCACCAATATAGAAAAGGCATTCAACACAAAGCATGTAGGCGGACAAAGTGTAGTCAGCTGGGTCCATATGCAAAATAAATCCATAGGGATCCATTATCCAATGTAATGATACAAAATGTCGTAGTATAATGAATAGATCCAGACACAGTCCTTACTTTGGTACACTGTTATCAGGAAAGTATACATAAAGAAACTATCGAGACTGCATCCCTGGATCATCTGTCATCAGTCACAGAAGCAGGGCTGATGAGCCACAGTGACAGTGTGTATAAAGAAGCTTCAAAAGATTTTTTTTTTAAAGGAGGACTCCGGGGAAATAAAATCTTAACTCTTACAGTGAGGCTACCCCAGCACTGCAAGGGTTAAGTGCTTGTTTTGCCCAGGGAGCTAAAATAACAGAGATATTTTAGCTTCCTAGGTAAAATGTGCACATAACCTTTGCAGTATGGAGGTAGCCCCGCTGCAAGGGTTTAAAATTGTATTTATGTTGGTTAATAGTTTGGAGGGAGCACTTTGCCCCAAGATGGCCTTTAAAGTGGACCTTTACACTCAATGCATCCCTCTATGTATGGTGATTAATAATAACATAGACATGTCAGGGGTAAAATGCTGATTGTGAAATACTTACACTTGCAGCACATTCACTTCCTGCTGTGAAAGGGCAAAATGATTTCAGTTTGTCAAAGCAATACACACTGGGATTGCCTTGTCATCACAGAGCATTGCTGTGAAATCTCATCTGTAATCTCATGAGATCTCAGGGAAAGGCATTTTCCTCCCCTGAGATGATGTGCATGGTCACATGTCCTAGTCACATGTCTAGTCACATGTGCCAGAAATCCAGGAAGTAAAAGGAGAGCTAGTAACCTGCCCTTAGTAAACATGGCCACTGTCAGAAGACTGGGGAAGAAAAGAGAAATAAGGAATGCAAAGAATACAAAGCCGGCAATTACCTAGAAGTATCTGTTTGTAGATTGTCATTACTAAACATTTCTAAAGGTGTGCTTGTTGTTATTTTAAAGATATGGGTAAAGGTCCTCTTTAAGGTAGACTGAGCACAATTTTTGACTAGCCGTACAAAGTTTTCTGGAGGACGTGAAGAGTAAAATTTTTTTTATTGCCTTGTCTCACAGAGGGACCTGAATGGATCTTAAATCCCGACAATCACTCATGGGGCTGATTCATTCAAATGGAGAATCAAAATGAGAAAAACATTGCTGTCCATAGTAACTAATGATAGATCTTGTTTCATCTTAATATTAAAGTAATAATAAACTGTCAAACTTTTTTTCAATAATGAGTCCAGATTGAACAAATACACATCGTCCAGCAAAGTATTTCTTTACATTTTTGCTCAAAAACTTACAGTCATCGTGTTTCTGAACAGCTCCAACTCTCTCAATTCCTCTTTCCTGAATTTCTTGTCCAATACAAGATCACAAGCGTCAGCATAGTCTCCAGGAGCCATCCATCTACTAGCCTGAACATGAAAGGAGGGAGGAGGAAGGGAGCAGGGGAATGTCTTGTTTTGCTGTGCCTGTGTGTTTGTGGGGGCACACAGCTTATTAGCACACACAAGGTTGGTTCCATAGGACCCTGCAAGGGAAAGGAGTCACCCTAAAATAGGATATCAGGACCAGTGCTCAGAGGACCAGCTGATTCTGCAGGAAACAAAAACTGTTAAACAAGAAGGAGCAGCGTCCATTGTAAGTGATTTATTCAGCTAAAATAGCTTTGACATCTTTAGATATATGAAACCTTACTGGTCAGTTTGGGGCAGCTCCACTTTTTCCCATTTTCTAATCTCCAGTTTTAATGACTCAGACACATGTTGTTCACTTCTTTCTTTATACAAAACTGTCCACCGGTAACAATGCCTTTTGACTTGCTCCAGACAGTAGAACCATACCGGTTATGGTGAGGAGGGACTAAAGGTCCATGGGAGCCTGAGACGATGAGGGGGACTCTCCTGCTTCTCCAATCCAAGCACTCCTGGGTAGTGGGACAGAGAGTGCAGGGGTGAAGGAGTGGCACATGTCCCCGTGGGTGATGATGTCACTGGAACTTATGCGTGCAGATGTCTCAGGGTTGGAGGCGACAGTAGATCACCAACGAGAAGAGTCCAGGAACAAGCTAGGTTTAGTAACAGTTGGGCGAGACGCTACCAATACGTCAGGCAGAGACGTAGTCAGGGATGGGCTGGATCAGCAACTTGAGTGCAGCATGGCACCAAAGTGGCGGGCATTTATTGAAGTCAGGGCACAACACAGGAGCAGAACAGCAAACTGAAGAGAGCCACAGAAGAGTCAAGGGACAAGCTAGGCGAAGCAACAGTTGGCCATATACGTCTCTACCAATACATCAGGCAGAGACATAGTCAGAGATGGGCTGGGTCAGCAACTTGAGTGCAGTGTGGTACCATAGTGGCAGGCATTTATTGAAGTCAGGGCACAACACAGGAGCAGAACAGCAAACCGAGGAGAGCCACAGAAGAGTCAGGGGACAAGCTACGTTTAGCAACAGTCAGGCATATCTCTACCAATACATCAGGCAGAGACGTTGTCAGGGATGGGTTGGCTCAGCAACTTGCGGGAAACGTGATACCAAAGTGGCAGGTGTAACTGAAGATGGGGAACAACACAGGAACACAGAGGAGCAAACCGGGGAGAGCCACAGGAGAGTCAGAGAACAAGTCGGCTCAGCAACGGAAGATCAGATGTACAGAGTACAGCTGAAGATCTCACGGCACTGGAGTCCTTCTGGTCTCAGCCTTATATAGCCCTCTTGGAGCTTTTTTTGAACATGCACGCATGCCTATGCACACGGCGCAAGACATGCACTCAGATGCCTGGGCACGGATGCACTAGGTGCTGCTGCCTGATCCTCCAGACAAAATAATTCAAGTGCTGTACTAGGGTACAGCACTTCTTAAAGCCTTCTTAAAACAAAAGGTATTCTAATGTCTCATCCCATCACATATCCTAAAAATGAAAGGATTATTCCTCATTTCAGGACAATGGGTGGAGTCATGCAAATCATTGCCCTACTCCATAGAAGCCATTGTTTCCATACACTGCACTGATGATGGCCAAAACAGAAGAAACAGCTGTATGCGGTTTGGCATAAATGGCTCTATATTAATAAGATTACATTTGCACTATACACCTGCTGGATGTGCATCTGGCCAATGAGGTGTAAAGGGATGATTTGCTTGGTTACGCCCACTGTCCATATATGAGGAATAATCAAATTTTTGGGATATGTGATGGAATAAGACGACTCTACAGTGCTACGGCGCGCTCCAGATAAAGGCTCTCTGTTGCCCTCTGCTGCTGGAAAGTGTTTCTCCTTGTGGCATCCTAGATGATACTTGAAGAAGAAGATCTCTGGATGATATAAAAAGAAGAATCCATGTATAATAGAAATGCTGATACAAATATGTCACTGTCTTCTTACGGTGCTGCAGCAATCCAATGAATGGACAAGGAAAAGGATTTGTACAATCCTGTACTAAGTCATTCAAGGCCATGTGCTGTGCGATCTTGTACAAATTATCTGTAGACGTTTGGAACGCAGAAACACATTTGGAACGTACAATGCTGTACCGGAGTATTGTTTTTCTCTTGTTTTTGTATGGCCACATATACACCATAATATAAATAGGGCCCCCAAAATGTGGTTGTGCAGGCAGAGCCATACACAATATTTAAAAAATCAACAGCAACCTGCGCATAGAAGAACCCCACGATTCAGGTCATTGAGGGGGTGGGATGGGGGTGAGGGTCATGTTGAGACCATGTTTCATGTTTCCCTGAATATGGGTGTAACATGTAATATGAACAGAAAAATAATAACTGGTTGCCATTAGTCCACGTTTCCCGGGCACAGTCTCCATTTTGATGGGTCTGTCCTCGGGAAATAGGGGTCCCCAGTTGTCCAGTGTTGCAGTGTGGACATGTCACTGATGAAAGGCTTAAGCCTGAGCTGGCCAGTGGCAGAGCAGAGGTGGGGGGAGACAGCAAAGTGGCTTTACTGCGAGGGAAGAAAAAAAAGAGTACGATTCTGTGCATAAGGGGAGAGAGCCGGGTGTAACGGCCGCACCGCTGCATATTGTGACGCTGCACCACGACTTATTTTTGCTGCACCGCGAAGCAAAGCATCATAGCAAGGGATGCACCAATACCTATACTAGTATCAGTGCCAATACCGAGTATTTGGGCGAGTACTCCTACTCACCCAAATGCTCCAGATACTTATCCCGATACCAGAACTTCCAGTATCAGGATGCAGGGCGGCAAGTCATTACATGCGCACAGCTTCCTGATTGCCTGGGAAGCCGGCTCCATGCTCCCTTCTCACCAGAGAGCATGGGGCTGGCTTCCTGGCCAATCAGGAAGCCAGAGGGCGGGTAATGAATCACCCCCCCCCCCCCGGCTTCCTGATTGGCCAGGAAGCCGGTTCCATGCTCCCTCATCACCGGGGAGCATGGAGCTTACTTCCCGGCCAATCAGGAAGCAGGGCGGCGTGTAAGTGACTCGCCCGCCAGCTTTCTTGATTGGTCAGAAAGCCGACTCCATGCCTCCTTGTCCCCGGGCGGCGAGTCTTATGCACCAGGATTAGCCAGGAACATATTTGTTATATTTTCAAAACGTGATGGTTATTTTTAGTCCAATTACACTCTGAAAATGACAGTAAAGTGGAAGTTAAGTCATTTTTAAAATAAAATTGGGATTAGTTGGGTTTCTATGGCACAGGGGACTGTTGAAGTCTCTTCTGCCATAAATGCTTCTTTCTATCTTTTAGACATTTATCTTATGTCTATACGATGAGCCACGCTTGCGCAGCTCAGCGCACAGACGCAAGATGCCGAGATGGAGTAACTTTTGTGCGCATGCGCGGGAGTTACTTCAGGCAGGCTGGCCAATCAAGAGGCGGAAGATGCCAACCATGGAGGAGAACCGAGCTGAAGTGCTGGCGCTGGAAGGGATTGTTTTTGCAGATAGGTCAGCCATAATGTGTTTATATGCTGTGCACATTATGGGGGGGGAATTATTTATATAGTGCTGACAATTAACACATTGCATAGTGGAGCAGAGAGAATCTGGAGCAGTTGCTTTTTTTCAATCTGTTCAATTAAGCTTTAAAAACGAAAGCTAGAAGCCGATTGGTTGCCATGGACAACTGCTTCAGACTCTGCCCAATTTTTATAAATTCTCTAAAGCTTAAAGCTCGTGTTTTTTTGTAAGTCACTTTTATACCCTTATAAGAGATTAATAGAGAGCCCAGTGTGTTGCACTGCTGATTAGGGTTCAGGAATCTCTCCTTTTAGTGACGTATTTATAATTGCAAACAAAACACATCTAACAGAGTCAGCATGAACAACCCTCCCCAAGCCTCAGAGACAGTGCAGTCTACTGCGCATGCGTACTCTACATATACGGCTGCAGCATGGAGATTCGTCGTGTACCTGGAGGAAGAAAAGGGCGGGGTTTACAGTGTCCGCTCCCTCTCTTAATACGCCTGCCTCCCTCTCCAGATCACTTGACAAAGCTCCATGCTTCCCGCTGCTTGGCTCAGCACTGGCGGGGTGTTTGAAGACCGGAAGTGACGCCATGTATGTGTTGAGGGAAACAGACACTGCACTAGCTGCTGCTAACCGGCTGTAGAAGAGGAGAACAGGGGACAGGTATGGCAGATATCGCCTTCACTGCTTGAGTAATAAGCCATAACTATGATGTGGGTGGTGTTGAGAACAACAAGTCCCAGCGTGCTGTGGTAACATGTAGGAAGTTGGGGGAGGGGTGCTGGGCACCTAACAATTGTGTTATAAACAGGCATGTCTGTACTAGCTGAGCGTGCATGGTTATACAGTGAGGGGACACCCTTGGCTGGGATGATGGTGATTGTCATGGAAAATCCCCTTTGATTGGTGGGTGATGGGATGTCTGCCAACTACGAGAAGTGTTTGTGCTTGTAGATCTGGGGCCTCTGTTAAAGAAGAACTTCACCTGGCACAGGGAAGACTGATAGGCAGTGGCTACAAGTACCGTAGTTGTTGGCTCTTAAAAACACTTACCAGCCTATGAAGTCTCCTTCTCCCCCATTCTTTGCCGGTCTGCTGATATTGTGTCCGCCATATTGGTACCAGTGCTGAGCCTCCACTAGTCTGCTGCTGTGTCTGCTCATGCCCTTGTTGCATGTCAACATGACATTATTTTTGGCCAGGAAGGGGTTCATAGACATTTTTAGTATAATAACACACTGTGTATAATCTCTACTTACATTTTAATGCCCCCTGTTTGCAGCACACAGGATTCATGACTATTGTACACTGAAAACATGAAGAGGAAAGTGGCCAAAGTTGCCCCGCTGCGGCTCAGTCCAAATGAAGAAGCTTTAATACTGAAAGAGGAACGGGAGAGGAGGCGGAAACTACGGCTACAGCAGGTGACCTAGCATTCCACAATATAAACTCAAAGCAATGGTTTTGACGAGTTTCTTATGAGCAAAAACGTAGTGCCCAATTTATAACGGCGGACCCATGATCCCTGTCTGCTCCCTGTTAAGCCTGTGACACACTGCGCGAAGGGCCAGCGGAAGATGCAGCATGGGGACCTTCGCATGCAGTGTCTCTTGCAATTTTCGCTCTGGTGCGCCAGCTTGCAAGAGCTCGCAGAGTTGACCGTACCGAGATGAAAAATTGTATCTTCAGTAGGGATGCACGGATACTGGCATTTTGGTACCGATACTTCTTTTTTCTCGGTACTCGCAGATACCAATTACTGAGTACCTGAAGTCCCATTTAGGAAGCCATGTGGCGTGTAATGACTCGCCACCCGGCTTCCCGATTAACAAGAAAGCCGCCCCATAATAATAATCATATGATTCAGCATGTCTCTGCAGTGCGGATCTCTGTCCCCTCTCACCTCAGCATGTCCAGCCTGTCACCCCCGGGGCCTCTCCAGCCAGGAGCGGCCTTCCTCCGGTACCCAGCCGGAGCCGTCTTGCTGGCCAATCATGGAAGCTGGGTGCCGTGTAATGACGCGGCACCCTGCTTTCTGATTGGCCGGGAGGCTGGCCCCATGCTCTCTTGTCATGGGATGACGAGTCATCAATTAGAATGCAAGGCGCTGCGTCATTACACAGCGCCCGGCTTCCTGATTGGCCAGCTTCCCTACCAATCAGGAAACCGGGAAGCGCCTCATTACGTTACAAGTGACGAGAGAGCATGGAGCCGCTTCCCGGCCAATCAGGAAACTGGGCAGCGTGTAATAATGTGCTGCCCGGCTTCCTGATACATGAAGTATCGGGCTAGGCATCGGAGCATTTGGGCGAGTACGAGTACTCACCCAAATACTCGGTATCGGCACTGATATCGATACTAGTATCGTGCATCCCCAATCTTCAGCTAATTAGTATAAACCCGCTTGTCAGGATGCAAGGTCTATTGAGTTGTTACGAGTGAGCCGATTCTGGCCGCGTTCAGCTACTCGAGCTCTCTCACACTGCAGTGTGTCATGGGCTCAATGTTTCGGTGAGTAGCCAGCGGAGCCTTATGTACTTCTGTTTAATGCTGCAGAGAGAGAGTGTTCCAAGACTGGTGAGCTGGTCATGTGATTTTTTGCCAGGTCACGTGACCGGTCTTTGGACTTTCATTTTATTTTACTAGTCCACTCAATTTCATTGTGATTCGCCGACTTTGTTTTGAGAGTTCAATCCCCTTTGTAAAGAAGATTGCTGTGTTTTTTAAATGTACGATGCTTTGTCTTCTTTTTTTTTTTTTTTAAAGGAGAAGCATTGGGAGAGTAAAATGTACTCTTCCCGATTTATTTAGAGCCGGCGTGTGACATTGCAGCTGTTGCACGCTGGCTCTTTAGTTCAAGATCAGTAATCGCAAACCGCTGTTCACTCAGCTTGCGGCTTCTCGACTGTCATTCACTGCTTTCGGCAAGGGTTCTCCCCTCTCTGTTCCTCCAGTGCTCATTGGGGGGACGGGAGGGCGTGGGCACAGCTGGCTCTAGAGAGGCAAAGCCAGCTGTCAATCAGGTAGAGGGGTGGATCCCAATAATGTCAGAATCCTTCCCAGCTGTAGTGCGGCTCTGTACTGTCATTATATAGCGGCATATATAGTAAATCTCCTCCTGTGACCCAAAAGAGAACTAAAGCCAAAAAAGGTTTTGTTCTCTGAAAGTGGGTCCTTAGTCTCTAAAGGCAGAGCTGTAAAGATCTGACACATATATAACCTATTAAGGGAACACCCCACCAAAAAAATAAGTGCCATTTAACTGCCAAACAAGGCATTTTGTAATTTAAAAGGACAAGTTCAGTTTTGATATAACAAGATGAGCAGCGCTAGGAGTTCAATTTAGCTGTATCTCACACAGGTGGCAGTGATTGAAACAAAAATAGTGTTTCCTTAACACATTACTTATATTAGATACTGCACATGGTTATTTGATTCACCTACTAGCGCTGTTAATTCGGTTTAAACAAGTTCAGTTTTGCCTAAACTAATTTTGTAATTTGGCTCGTACCTCACATTCAGTGCCAATAGACATACTTACCCCTCACCACTTTATCCCTAAAACACATTTGTTCTTTGATGCATTTTTAAATGTAAATCTTATGTTGCTGCTTGAAAAACTTTGTTTCTATGTATAGTTTGCCATTAACTTGAAGGCAGCCATATTTGCTTATTGCACATGTGAGCTGTGCTTTCTGCTTGGCGTTGCACATTGCTCATAAAATGTTACATGGTGTCTGACGGAAAGCAGTAGACTCTGGTCTCTTATATGAAGTGCTCGTAATACTGCCAGCCAGAGATCACGTGGTCCAGTCTGCCTAGACATTAGGCGACATGAGAGCTCAGAAGCAGTGGGGGCAGGGCCAGTGCAAGGATTTTTGCCTACACGGGCGAAGGTGCAGCCATGCCATTGTCAAAAAACAGTTTGGTCTGTTTTTAGAAGGCACCTTCCATTGTGAGAAACCAGCTCTCTGACAAGAGCCAAGCAGTCGCTTTTGCAAACCCTGTGGGTGTCCGAAATATCCATTAGCATCGCAACAGTCAGTAAATGTAACGCAGAGTGCAGAGGTCAGTAAATTTAACGCAGAATGCAGAGGTCAGTGGTGTGTCACACTGCGCGGAGGCTTACAGTACACGTAGATCATTGATGTTCTGATGATGCATCTAGACCTTGACCTGCTTGTAGGGTAGCGCCGGCTCTGAGTGGGGGTAGATGTGCTGTATTAACCCCTCGCCATCCCCTCATTGTAAAAATGCGGACGGCGGATGCTTTCTGGTGGGAGGACGTACATTTATGTGATTCTTTTTTTTTTTTCCTGCTCACGTGCGCGCCCCCAAGTGGGCTAGCTCGAGCAGAATCCTGCGGGAAGGTAAATGGCCGTTACCGGCTGTTGTATACAAGCATTCGGCCGGCTGCTTGTATAACCCTGCATTGTGCTGACGTACCCCCTCTGCAGCTGGTTGTTCCGGGCACCGCTGTCCCCCCTACAGTGTCAGGGACCGAGAGCACCGCCACAGCGGCTTTCTGTACAGAGAAGGAGAGGTCAGCATTCCCCCACCGCTGATCTCTCCTCCTCTCTCTCTAAAGGCAGAAGCAATGACTATTGCATCAATTCCACCTTTAGCTGTAATTTCTCTGGCTTAGAGCCAGAGAAGAAGCTGATGAAGCAGACCTCTGCTTCTCTGGGGGTCCCTAGGTGACATTAGGGGTCTTGGAGACCCCTGATGTCTCCATAAAGAGGACCTGTCATTGTTTTTTTGGCTATCACATAGGGGGATTTTTAGACCCTACGTGATGGCAATCAAGTTAAGAGTGAAAAAAAAGTCTCATTAAAAAAAAACACACCCAAAGAAGCTTCAAGTCCCCCACGTGGATGCACTTAGAAACATAAATACGCGTCAGATGCACCTACGTGCAAAAACACCGCACATGTTGTATATCGCCGCGAACGCCACTAAACTGATGAGCATTAAAAGTGTCGCCTATGGCCAATTTTAGGTATGGTAGTTTTTTTGCGATTTTTGTGGGCGCACACAATTTTAAAGCTTGGCATGTTTGGCGTCTGTTTACCCAATGTGACTCCCAACTTTATTTTTTACCCAAAAAATTGAGTGCTGATATATAGTTAGTCAGGTTAAAAAAAAAGACACATCGAGTTCAACCTATAGAGAAATATGTTTTATAACAACGTAGGGAATACATTTTTTTTGTACTTTTTTTTTCATTATATAGTAAAAAAATAAAACCCCCCAGTGGTGAAAAAATGGCCTGGGTAGGAAGGGGGTTTAACCCCCCTGGTCAGCAAGTGGTTAATAATATTGAAGCATTGCACTGATATGAGAAGTAAGACATGGAAAACCTGCGATTTGGCTGCATGAGTGTGATTTTGTAGAAGACTTCACTGGGCTGAAATGCTAAAGACATTTTTTAAGATCTAGCTCTGGAAAGTTGTCTGATTCCTTAACCAGAGACCCAGATTTATCATTTGTCAGCGTCTACCTTGTTTTTAGATTATAAGGAGCCTCAGAGAAGTTTGTGACTCTGCATGGCTGTCTAGGGTGCCACACACACTCGCAATGCTTGACCCTTTTATCATGGCGTCCAAAGGCTGGAATCGGTCTCTCCCAGCCAGACAGATTTTTAATCTGTTTTGGAAAATAAACGTTTGAATCATTTACTATGATTTGCTTTTTAGACAGATCATCCCTCAGTTTTATCAGCACTGACAGGTACACTTTAAGCCAGTTACTGGATTGTTGATTTAAGTTGCCAGGCGTGCTAATTGGCTTCTGTCTTGTAGGTCAGAGAACAGGAGAAGTTTATCGCCCAGCAAATCCGCCAGGATGTCAAGGAGCGGAGAGATCAGCAGCTCCAACAGTTGGCAGAGGAGCTGAGAGCCAAATGGGAAGCAGACCAGGCTGAGAAGCTGAGAGCTCTGGAGGAGGCGTATCTGTCGGCACTGAATGCCATAGGAGAGGGACATCGGCAGGCCAAGGAAAATGTAAGACTCGCCCCCTACTGTGGAAATGGTAACAGGACTTGGGGAGCCTATTTATAAAGCAGTGTCTGACTTTCACCAGACATCCTCTAATGGTAAAAAAACAAAACATGTCATTTTAAAATACATGCACCAGCAAGATTTAGCTGCAGTGAATGTTTGGTGAATACCAGACTCGCTGCTTTATAAATCTACCCCTTAGTGATTTTTAATGCTGGCGTATTAAAGTGTATAGAGAACCCTATAGACAGTCTGCACTGCATTTAGCAGCCAATCAGATGAAAGTAAGGATCTGATTAGACGCTGTCGGTGAACCTTTAAGACTGCCCCATACTCTTACTCATTATTTCATTGGATATCGCTGATGAGTTGGAGTATCTGGTTGCATGATAAGCAAGTAGGCATGGCATGTAGAGCTGCAGCTAACGATTATTTTCAAAATCGATTAGTTAGCCGATTATTAAGTTCGGTTAATCGGATAAACAATAAAAAAAAAAAAATGGCTCCAGTGATGGACTATGAGAGTATTGCACAAATGGTGTTTTGTTTTCTGAATGCTCTGGAGTTTTAGCCGGGGTGCTGAATTATCTTATACAGATTTGACCAAGTATGGAAGAGCAGATTGCATATATCTACTGCTAGCAAGCAGTAGATATTATGCAAAAAGTGTAAAATAAAATTTAAAAAAAACCCCGCTTTGAAAAGGGTTAATACTCACCTGTGTCTTCCCCGCGCTCCCGTCCGAAAATGTGAAAATTCTGGGGCGGGCGCATGCGCAGATCACATTCTCGGCCAGGAGATGAGGAGAGGCACAAGGTAAGTCTATGGACGCGTGCACCCGCATGCAGACACCGTGGGAGAGGAAGCGCCAGCAAGGACAGAGGAGTCAGCGCTGGATTGCAGCACTGGAGGGACAGATGAAAAGGACAGGAAAGATCAGATTAAGAGACATCATTTTAAGGTAAGTGCTTTAATTAACATTGGGGGGAGGGGGAAACATTTGTGACTTTAATGTTACTTTAATACCCAACTCAAGGGAAAGGAAAAGTTTTCCCTTGCAGTGGGGCCGCCCCTGTACTGCAGGGGTAACTCCTCATTTATGCCTAGGGGGGTAGAAAAAAAGTTTAGTTACCTGATCCCCGCTCCCCCCTCCACTCTGGCTGTGGACTGTCGTAGTGTCCTCATGTACAATGTGGAACTAGGAGGCCTGCATTGTATTTGGTGACGTCAGCAGTCTTTAGACCAGGGGTCTCAAACCTCCGGCCCTCCAGCTGTGGTAAAACTACAGATCCCATGATGCATCTCTCTTCGGGAGTCGTGGCTGTGAGAATATTGCAATGCCTCATAGGATTTGTAGTTCCACCACAGCTGGAGGGCCAGAGGTTTGAGACCCCTGCTTTAGACCGTCGAAGGGCAGAGGCGGCTCCAGGGACTGGTCTAGCAGCCCAGAGGAATCCAGCAGGAGAGGGGGGGTCAGGTAAGTAAAACTACTTTTTCCTGTCTCCTAGGCATACACGAGCAGTTACCCTATGCAGCATGGAGTCAGACCCACTGACAGGGGGACATTAAAGGAAAACTCCACTCCAGTTTTAGAGGTCTTGTCCCTAACCCAAGCCTGCGACTGGGCAGTGAAGGAGGAGTTGCACACTGATGAGCTGATATCTCTGTCACTATCCTCATGCTCCTTGTTAGCACTGCAGCACAAGAGATTGGTTCCTTGTGTTTCTCCCTCTCTCCGCTCTGCTAAACAGGAAAGGCAAAAGGCTCAATAAATCTAATTCAGATACTTAAATTGTATGCAAATTTATACATTTCATGATTTATCAAGAGCTGCATTCATTGAAGGGGATTTATCAAAACTGGAGCCGACATTCTGGCACAGCTGTGCATGGCGACCAATCAGCATCCACCTTTCTTTTTCAACTCTTAAGTGGACAAACTGAAGAGAGACGCTGATTGGTTGCTATTCTGTTACAACCACCGCTTTATGTATTTGCACATACCTTCTTGAGACTGTCTGTACGGGCAGTATGACAACCTACTGACTTGGTGATATTCACAGATAGTGTCCAACTCGATAAGTCTGACAGTATAATTCAATGTAGTTTATTTACTATGTCCATACAGAGGATGTGATTCTTTGTCATTCCTATCTTTGCCATTAAAGGGTTACATAGCCACCTTGCCTCTTGAGAAGGTGGTGAGGAAAGAAAGATTAGAGAACATTGCTGGGAAATTTAGCACAAGACTGTACCAATATACAGAAAACAGCAGGGGTGAGACGGAAGATGCCAAGTGTGCACATATTAACCACTTGCCGTCCGCCCGTAGTAAAAAAAACGGACGGACGGCACTGCAGCATTTGTGGGTTGCCGTCTCCAGACGGCAATTTTTTTTCTGCTCGCACGCGCCCCGTAGCGTGCACGCACGGGCAGAAAAGACCCGACTATTGCACACACCCGTTACCGGGTGTTTCACATATAGGCGATTAGCGGCTCCATAGCCCGCCGATCGTCTATATGTGCTCGTTGGGTAATAATAAATGTTTTATCATTTAATATAGGGGAGACTTTTTTTTTTTTACATTTCGGTAATTTTTCCTTAATATAGTAAAAAAAAAAATACCACCAAAAGAAAGCTCTATCTGTCCCCAAAAAAGGGTATAAAATTCATTTCAGTACAGCGTTGCATGACGGAATAAATGTCAGTGAAAGTACCGCAGCGCTGAATACTGAAAAATGGCCTGGATGGGAAGGGGGTTTAACACCGCGGATGTCAACTGGTTAAGCTGTAACAATGCTAATCTTACACTTGTAGTCAGAATACAGCATAGCACAGTAAAATACAGTTAGATAGATATGCAGTGTAACTGAAACAGCGGAAATCCGGAAAATGGCACTGGATGTGGCGGCACAGTTGCCATTCACAGCTGCTCCAGATTTTGTCTGCTCTAGTTTTGATAAATTCCCCCCATTGTGTCTTTTATATCGGCCTGGATTTCAGCTTTAAAGTTTCTTGCTTTGCTTGCATCTCCAGACTTCTTTTGCAGTTTACATACGTGTTCTGCTTTTTGCTCATGGTTTTCCTCTCCTTTTCATCTTCTGTACTCATTTGGCCATACACCTTCAGAGATGCAGTGCTTCTGTTATTACAGTATTAGGTCTCTTAGCAGGGAGACCCTCCTTCTAGGAAGTCATCGTTTTGTGGAAGTCACTGCAGCGGTCTGTCTCAGGGTCTCCAGAACCCAAGCAGGTAAAATTCCTCAAAGGTGTTTACTAAAATCTATCATTTGATATAATTGGCCCGGAAGGAAACTCCTGAACATCATATCGTCTGGGAGACGTTTCCCTGTCTACGGTTTAAATATTCATTTTTATTTTGCTAATTTTTTTTGTTTGAGACAAAGCCACTGTAATTGCCTAAGAACCTTACACAGTAATCCGCTTGCCAACCAGTTCCTGCCAAATCCTTTTGGCAGACAAAGGATTAATTTGTGACTCCTTCGTCTGCTCATAACAAAGCATTGTTATTTAGTTTGATGACTGTGGCTACTGACGTGGCATTTTATTGACATTATGCTGATTTTTAAAGTGACATTAAAGTCAAAGATTTTTTTCCCTCCCCCAATGTTAATGAAAGCACTTACCTTTAAATGATGTTTCTTAATCCGATCTTCTTCTTTCCTGTGCTTTTCAGCCTTCTATCCACCGCTGACTCCTCTGTGCTTGCTGGTACTTCCTGTCCCACGGTGTCTGCATGCGGGTCCACGCGTCTTATAGACTTACCTTGTGTCTTTTCTCACGTCCCGGCCGAAAATGTGATCTGTGCATGCGCCCGCCCCAAGATGCTTTGTGGCTGCCCGAGAATTTTCACATTTTCGGACGGGAGCGCACCGTGGTTTGGGTTTATTTACAAATAAGGATATACATAAATTACAATAAAGGAAAATTATCAGGGAATTTGGGTGGGTAGGTAGGGATAGAAGTTGGGGTCTCAATCATTCTGCTGGCACCATCATTCTCCAGGCAGATATTAAAGTAGTATTAAACTCATTTTTATCCATGAATCCAGATCATTTATATACACTGAGTGGCCAGATTATTATGACCAGCTGACGTTTGTAGGCAAATTAGCTATAATTTGGCGCTGAAGTTGCTAGAGGGCCAGACCATTATAAATAGGGAAGCGGGTTGTTTACCACGACAGTAGAAGTGATTTCTTTCTGAAGATACGGGTAAACAACACGATTTAACAGCCTTTGAACGTGGGATGATTGTTGGCGCTCGGAGCCATGGAGCGAGTATCAGCAAAACAGCAGAATTCGTTAAATGTTCAAGAGCAGCTGTTGTTAAAGTGTTTAAAGACCGGACTGTCAGCCGAAAATCTGGGTCTGAACGTGCGAATTGTGGCCGTCAGCGACTAGTCAATGTTAGGGCAGAACGGAGAGTGGCAAGACTGGTACAAGACAACAGAAGGGCAACAGTGCCCTGTCAGATTCCTCGCATCACCTTTCAGCATCTCGCGGAGTCACGAGGCGGCCCAACAAAGTCATCTCGTGGCCCAATTAAGTACTGATGGGGTGGTCATAATCTGGCCACTCAGTGTATACTGTACATGGCCCAGCAAAGTCCTTTTTTTCAGTTTTTACCGAAACAGTCGTCATGTTTGCAAACAGCTCCAACTCTCTCATCTTGGCTTCCCTGAACTTCCTGTCCAGACAAGCTGACAAGGGATAGAGCACCAGCAGTCGTCCATCTCATTTCTTAATTCTAATTTCTTAAAAGGGAAGAGGTGGGAAGGAACAGCAGAGAGCAGGGGGAGTGTTTTGCCTTGCTGTGTTTGTGGAGAGACACACAAGGGTGGCTCCATTGGACCCTGCAGGGGAAGGGAGGCACCTTAAAACAAGATATCGGGACCAGTGCTCAGGGGACCAGCTGATTCTGCAGGAAACTAGAAGTTTTATACATCAAGGAGCACCATCCATTGTAAGTGATTTTTCATCAGCATTTGGAATAGCTTAAAAACCTTTTGATTTTAATATCACTTTGAAGTCACAAGTCAGTGCAGCTCTGTAATCATTAATACATCTTTTGGATGTCTGGCATTTTTCTGCATTTGCTGCGTCTTTAAAGATGTGCAAAAATGTGCATAAACGTTAAAAGAAGATGAAATAAGAACTCTGGGGCTTCCCCTGCACTGCAAGGGTTAATTCAAAGTTTTTGCCTAGGGTAAAAAAAAGTTATACTCGCCCAATCACAGAGCTGGCAGCGCTCCCTCCAGCCTGTCTCTTTCTCCGCTGCAATAATGGTATGTTCCTCAGTGTCCTCATGTCCTATACACTGTATTGGACGTGGTGACTCACAGGACCTTAGACTGCTGCAGCAGAAGTGGAGAGAGGTTCCAGGGACTGGTCTAAGAGCAGGCCGGCTCAGAGGATCAGGTGAGTATAACTTTTTTTTATTTTTGTCCCTAGGCAAGAACAAGCAGTTAACCCCTGCAGTACGGGGGAAGCACCATACAATGTGCTCGGAGTTCTTTCATTGTATTCCTACCTGACAAATCAGGTTCTTGCCTAATATACTTGTACCAAACTATTACTGGAATTTTTTGTGTCAATTCTGTGTTTTTTTTGTTTTTTTTTTTCTCTCCTGAGCTTTGCCTGAGGCTTATGTAAAAGTCTAAAAGCGGAATTCCCAAACATTTTGATGTCATTATTTTTAGAGTTGCACCGAAATGGACATTTTAAAAACGGAAAAAGAATTGTCAGGCCGAAACCAATACTGAAAATGTTTTTTATTTCAATTTTTTAAATATTTAATTTTTATTTTTTTATAAACTTTATTTTTTACATTTACTTTTAGGGGCTTCGGGGAAATATTGGGGGTCTAAACAGAGCCCTGATATTTCCCTTTTTAAAATAGAAAAAGAGATTGAGAATGCAGAGTCCTCAATCTCTTTTTTTCTGTGTCCCCTGTTATCAATGAACAGGAATCCTCTGAGGCTTTCTGTTCATTGATAACACGAGGACATGGTATGTTTACTATAACTACAATCATGAATGAACAGGAGGTGATGGAGATCACTTCCCATTCATTCATAATTGAGGCTATAGTACACATACCATGTCCTCAATTATCTACAAACACTCAGCAATCACTCAGATAAGAAAAAGCAAAAGCGCTGTGGACTAATCTTGATGTGTTTGTTAAATGTACAGGATCGCTAGGGGTGCTGCCCCACTTCAGCCGGGGAGACTGTAAAACTGGAAGACAAAAGAGAAAAAAGGGCGCCCAACCTGGTGCAGATAATCCTTTTAATTTAAAATAGACACTACGCCCCCTTCAGTTCTGAAGAAGGGGGCGTGACCCCGGAAACGCGTCAACGACGTCACTACTCAGTGGCACACAGACAGATTGCAGTCTTGCAACTGCTGTTTCTCTGAAATCATCCATATACGCTGTTGTTTGACCTACCATTGTGAGTACCCTTGTACTTTTGTTTATGGTGTCTATTTTAAATTAAAAGGAGTATCTGCACCAGTTTGGGCACCCTTTTTTCTCTTTTGTCACTCAGCAATCACTGTTTGTATCTCGCTCGTCTCTCTGACACGCTGTCATAGGAGGCTGAGCGAATGGAGCAGGGAGGAAAACCCAGCCTCCTGTGACAGCGCCGTCTTCGCCCTCACACCACTCTGCCAGACTGTGATAGACCGAACGGTGTGGGAGGAGACGTCGACCACTCACAGCGCTCTCCTCTCGCAGCGCTCGGCTGGCTGTCACACTTTCTCTCCTCCCCGCTGGGACACAGAGCAGCGCCCAGCGAAGAGGAGAGAAAGCAGGGATGCGCCGATGTATCGGCAGGAAAAAGGCACTTTCGGCATTATGTCAAAAGTGCCATTTTCGTCCGATATGTTTCGGCGGCCGATATATCGGTGCATCCCTAATTATTTTCCTTTTTTATCTTCAATGTTGCCTATAAGCTGTCAGCGCATAATCTTTCTAGTATTTTGGTAGCATTTTTTCATAATTGAGGCTATAGTACACATACCATGTCCTCAATTATCTACAAACACTCAGCAATCACTCAGATAAGAAAAAGCAAAAGCGCTGTGGACTAATCTTGATGTGTTTGTTAAATGTACAGGATCGCTAGGGGTGCTGCCCCACTTCAGCCGGGGAGACTGTAAAACTGGAAGACAAAAGAGAAAAAAGGGCGCCCAACCTGGTGCAGATAATCCTTTTAATTTAAAATAGACACTACGCCCCCTTCAGTTCTGAAGAAGGGGGCGTGACCCCGGAAACGCGTCAACGACGTCACTACTCAGTGGCACACAGACAGATTGCAGTCTTGCAACTGCTGTTTCTCTGAAATCATCCATATACGCTGTTGTTTGACCTACCATTGTGAGTACCCTTGTACTTTTGTTTATGGTGTCTATTTTAAATTAAAAGGAGTATCTGCACCAGTTTGGGCACCCTTTTTTCTCTTTTGTCACTCAGCAATCACTGTTTGTATCTCGCTCGTCTCTCTGACACGCTGTCATAGGAGGCTGAGCGAATGGAGCAGGGAGGAAAACCCAGCCTCCTGTGACAGCGCCGTCTTCGCCCTCACACCACTCTGCCAGACTGTGATAGACCGAACGGTGTGGGAGGAGACGTCGACCACTCACAGCGCTCTCCTCTCGCAGCGCTCGGCTGGCTGTCACACTTTCTCTCCTCCCCGCTGGGACACAGAGCAGCGCCCAGCGAAGAGGAGAGAAAGCAGGGATGCGCCGATGTATCGGCAGGAAAAAGGCACTTTCGGCATTATGTCAAAAGTGCCATTTTCGTCCGATATGTTTCGGCGGCCGATATATCGGTGCATCCCTAATTATTTTCCTTTTTTATCTTCAATGTTGCCTATAAGCTGTCAGCGCATAATCTTTCTAGTATTTTGGTAGCATTTGTAAAGATTTCCACATGCATGATTGTCCTATGTTCTCCTCGGCCCCGGCCTGGCCCCCAGAAAGCTGTCCTCTTCCCACTTTTCTGCCTGACACCTTCTCCTGGCGTGCACGGCTTCTATGTGTATGTGTGCCAGTGCTGTGCCGCTTCCATTCTCGCCAGGTTTCTGACTGTCTGCTGGTACTACTTGTACTTCTGTAGTAAACATGAACAGGAACCGCATGGTAGAGACGTGTGGCTGAATCCTGGGGGCAGGAGCCATGTGGACTAGTTGTAATTGTGTAGTAAACATGAACAGGACCCGCATGGTAGAGACGTGCGAGTGCTGGGGGCAGGAGCCATGTGGCTTGTACAGGTGGCATTGTATTTCTTAACTAGGGTCACTGAGGCTCAAACATCATTTCAGTAAATGGTAATTGTTGTGTTTTGTTTTTTTTTTCTTTTAACTCAAGGAGCCCGATTTGAAGGCTATTGAGAGGGTCCAAGCTTTGAATAAGGAGAAGGCAGAGAAGAGGCACAGAGAGGCATTGCAAGAACTAAAGCAGCACAGACAGAAGCATCTCAGTGACCAGACCTGGTAAGCCCTGATAGAAGAACCTGCACTTCCGGACACGGCAGCCTACCTCATTCCGCCGGTTGAACGTCCCCTCCTCTCTCTGGCGGCGTCTATCACTAAGATGGCAGGCGTCAGTTAGAGGGCCGTGCTCCGGGTGACACCCGGCCTCAGGACTCCCCTGATGGTATATCTGTAAAAAATAAATCAAGGCAACTGGAGTTGCTGTGTTTTTCTTGGACATTTCACCAGTCATCCGACTAGACTGAATTGAGAAAGCTAATCTGTGGATGACCAACGAAACGTCTTCAAGAAAAATACAGCGAGGCCAGTTGCCTTGATATATTTTTTTACAGATACAATGTGGTATGTTTTCAGCTACTTGTAGCACCTGCTGTCTCATACATCAAGCGTTCTTGAGAAGGAAACAATGCTCCTGATTGTGAGTGGTGCTTGTCCTTATTAGTTTGTTTCCTATAGATGGTTCAAAAGAATGCACCAGGGGTTCAGAGGTTCTGTTGGGGAGGTTTTTTGACTTGTTTGAAAGTCACCCTGCTGATAGACCCTCCTGTTGTCCTCCTTGATATAGAGAAGGGTAAAGGGCCTGTAGTATCGTGAGAACACTGTCGGCATATAGCAGTTCATGGTGATCAATAGAACTGTACAAGGACCAGTAGATCTCTCTCCACCCTTTGTTCTCAATTAGATAGTTCTCAATTAGATAGTTCTCCTATTAAAGGGTACTTATGGTCTAAAAATAAATCTGTATTTCTGTATCGAATTTCCATACATTCTATCCCACTCCTAATAACCAGATCCATCTAGAGGTTTGGAAACTTACTTATTGAAGATGTCCATAGGATGGACTTCCTCAATGCACTGACACAATTTCACTCAGCAATATAATATTGTAATATTGTACGTGCTTGTGTCACAACTCAATGTCTGAACAATGTTACATTCCTTTTGCTTGCTGAAAGCAATGCATGATGGGATATGTAGTCTTGAGAAATGGAGATTGTATCACATGAAGCAGCAGGAAAAGCGATGCAAAGCACACTGAGAATCGAGGAAGTTGTTGGAAGTGATGGGCAGACTCGCTACATAAAAGGGATTTTTTTTCCAAGTAAGCTTTGATTGTATTATCAGAAACAACTCTACTATGTATTCCTATTACAATGCTGATGTTCTAACAGGAGAGGATACGCTGGGACTTTACTACTTTAATGGCCAGCTTTACTGTCTGGTCTAGTTAAGATTCACTGGCCGGTTCCCTTCAAGCAACGTTCTCAGTATCATCGGCACTTAAACCAGATTGACTTATAATAATTTCCTCATTCTAATTTAATGCTGCAGCCTCTGCTCCACTAGTGTGATGTTTCCAGTTGAAAGTGCCTCTTCACTCCATGATTTCATGTTATCTCTCTCTGCTCAGGCACATTAAAGCCCGTAGAAAAGCACTTGAAATTGAAAAGGAGCGTGCAGCCAAAGTCGCCAGTCTGCCCCCACCGCCACCAGATCCACTCGAGGTAAATACTCATTGCAGGTTATATTGTTACTGAAAACAATGATCTTTTTATTGTTTGACAGATCTATTGTATATCTAACCGCTGTACTCTGAATAGCATTACCACTATTGTGATTCATGGCATGATCAGTAACAGAATAGCTCTCGTCTGTGCCGTTCTCCATGGTACGTTCGGCCGCTTGGATTGTACTCGCCACTGCTTTTCGGACATATTTGTGTGATAAATGAGGAATGTATACTTTGTAGTTACAGGGTGACAGGGACAATTGTATCCGTTTCTTTCATAGGTTGATCTCCTGCACCCGTATAAACACTCATAGAACAGAAAATAATGGTTCAGTAATAACAATGTTATCGTTTATGATATTAAAGTATTGCAAAGAACCGTTTTTGGGACAACAGTTTTTATATAACAAAGTGGCTATTTTAAAATGGTTTCTCATGCAAAGCATGGTTTGTTAAAAACATTTAAAATAGGGTTGCACCGATACCGGTATTTCGGTTACGGGTACTGATATTTTTTTCAGTATTCGCCGATGCTGAGTACTGGAAGTCCCATTCAGGAAGCCAGGCGGCGTGTAAAGACTTGCCACCCGGTTTCACGGTTAGCAGGGAAGCCGTCCCCATGCTTCCCGTCTTTAAAGTGACGAGAAAGCATTGAGCCGGCTTTCTGGCCAATCAGGAAGCTGCGCAGCGCGTCATTACACGCTGCGCGGCTTCCTGATACAGGAAGTATCGGGCTAGGCGTCGGAGCATTTGGGTGAGTATGAGTACTCGCCCAAATACTCGGCACCAATACCGATACTAGTGTCGGTGCATCCCTAATTTAAGGTGACGCTAAACTCAGGAGTTAAATCTTAAAAATGCATTCAAGCACCTTAAGGTAGCCCTAAAGGCTGTGCGCATTCTGTGCAATAAGGTAAAAAATGCCCATTACTTTTCCGTAACCACACACACACACACACACACACACACACACACACACACACACACACACACACACACACACACACCCACACACACGCGCGCATGCTTCGCCACACACACACACACACACACACACACACACACACGGGCATGGCTTACTGCACGTTGTGTGTGTCTATGGATGCAGACGGCTAGGTGTGGGCACAGCTGTGAAGGAGGTGTCTCCTCAGCAGAAGACTGATGGAGGCACCCGCACACATGAGGAGGGTATCTGGTAAAGGGACACCTAGAGAACAGCGAAGAAAGAAGTTTAAAGAAGAAAAAAACTGAATTTGAGTACCTCTGCATCTCTAATTATAAACAGAAGACAAATATATGAAGGTTTAAAATCACTTTAATTATTAACAAAAATGTATCTTATATGTGTATCACTTTTTTATGTGACATTGAACTCGGGAATTTAAAAAAAAGTCCTTTAACGATTAATAAAAATGTATCACTCGGCTGTAGATACTCAAATAATCTCTGATTTGGTGCTGACACTGTCCTTCCTCCTGGAGGGGGGCTACTTTTGTTCCCCATGGCCTCTGTGTGTGTTGTAAAGTAGTCACCGCTCCAAACTCGCTCCAGTGATGGACTACAACCTCATGTTTAGTTTGCTTATTTGTATTGAGATTGTAGTCCATCACAGGAGTGAGCTTGGAGCGGTGACTATCTACAACACACACAGACCATGAGGAACAAAAGTAGCCACCCTCCAGAAGGAAGGACAGTGTCGGCACCAATTCAGAGATGATTGGAGGATCTACAGCCGAGTGATACACAAACAAGATACATTTTTGTTAATAGTTAAAGTACTTGAATGTATTTTTAACATTGAACCCTTTAAATTTAGTGTCCCTTTTTAAAGTTCTTCAGGATTTTTTTTTTTGTATTAACCCTTGCAGTAGGGAAATCCCTGCATTACAAGGGTTAAGTGCTTGTTTTGGTCTGGCAGAAGAAATACTCACCTGATTCTTGGTCCTGCAGCAGTCAGGGCTCACCTCCCACCCACCATTCCGATTGTGGAATGTTTCTCAGCGTCCTCATGTCTAATGAACCTGCATTGGATGAGATGGCGTCACAGTTCTTTAGACCGCCGGAGCCAGGGGGAGAATAGGCTGTGTGGACCAGCCTAGCAGCCATGCGGGATCACCGATCAGGTGAGTAACATTTTTGCCCCTAGACCAACACTAGCACTTAACCTTTGCAGGGGCTAATTTGAAGAAATCCTGGAGTTCCTCTTTAAAGGAGAACTATGGGGTTAAGTCTTTTCCCCATAGTTCTCCTTAGGGTAATGGGGAGGACACAAACTCGCGTCCTCTCCTCACCCTAGGCTCAGTATACCGCGAGCTGTAGCTCGCGTTATACTGAGACGTCGCAGCTGAAGCGGATACCGACAATTGTGCTGGGATCCGCCCAGCTGCGTGACTGACAGCTGGCTCTGCCTATCTAGAGGCAGAGCCAGCTGTACCCGCCCCCTCCTCGTCTGTTCAGCCAGTCAGCGCTGGCGGATCGGAGCGGGGAGGAGGGAATCCAGCCCCTCCCCTGTCACGGCATAGAGCTGCGACAGCATCGAGAGGTGAGCGAACGCCGGTATGTGTTCGCTCACCTCCCGATCTACTAAGCCGACCTGTGACAGTCTCATTGTCACAGGTCGGCTAGAACTATGAGGTGAGTGAAAAGCACTCACCTCATAGTTCTCCTTTTTTAAGGAATTAATTTAGTCTCTTTTATTAATGTAACGCATTCAGTTAGCAACCTTGGCACTCCAGCTGTGCTGAAACTACAAATCCCGTCATGCCTGTGGCTGTCAGTCTTGCAATGCCTCATGGGGCTTGTAGTTCACATCTGCTGTGCTGAGGTTGCCCACCCCTGTTTGTAGGGCTTTTGCACACAGTCTTTATACTCTTGCACTTGATCTGCTTTTGAAATACACATCAGATGCAGGTCAGCAGATTCCCATTCACCTCAATAGTACACAGTGGATAACAATTCTGAGGCTTTGTGTTGCTTCCCTCTGAAGACAGTAGGTCCTATGAAGATGTGTTTTCATTGCAGGCAAGGCAGGTCAAATGTAGCCTTTTGCTGTGATATTCATTTGAACGCAATAGCCTGCATTTAGCATCAACACCAATGTACACAAGCCCTTACTGACCAAGCAGAAGACTAGATTGCTGTTTGTTGTTTACATTGCTTTTTGTGGTGTTGGTACATCAATAGGAAGAAAGCACAGGCGGGATGACCGGACAGGATGTAAGTTCTCTTATTCTCAGAGGTGTAAATGGTCACCAGAGGACCACAAAGGTGACGTGAATTGGAAACATTTTCTAAAGTATTGTATCTTCAAGATAGGATTAGTTCCCCTTTGTTTTATTTCAAGATCATTTGTGTGTATTGTGAATTATAGAGACTATATCCTCGGATATTTCTGTGATGGTACAAATGATTAGTCATGAGATGATTGCAATTGCTGATTTTGGATGTTCTCCTGTCTTCTTTTTTTCCTTAATGACAGAAGCTTGAGGTTGTGAAAAGGCCCCCGGGGGTAAAACTCTGCAATGTAGACGGCTTCTCCATGTCTCACTACCACCTGCCTGAAGCCTACGTGGACCGAGAGATGGATACAGAACAGGTGACCGAAAATGCGCATTATGCCAACTTGGTTTTTATGCCAGTGCTGGGAAATCTAGAAGGAGAGAAAAATTATTTTGCTGACCTGCTAATACAACTTTTCTGATCAGAAATGTCCAGGCAGGTGTTTTTTTTTTTTTCTTCTTTAGTTTTGACTAGAGCAACGTTTCTCAAACTTTTACTATGATACCCATTAAAAGTATGCAAAATATGGCACCCTAGTCTATAATGTAAAAATATAGTGTGAACATTTCAAGGCAACCCCAAAGAAGCCAGAAAGCACCATAGAATGCCGCGACACACTGGCTGTGAAAGGATGGAATAGAGTAAGGCCCCTCTCAGCTCCCCCCCCTTTTTTACCGTGTCCCATAGTGGGAGATTTCACTTCCCGTCCCATAGCCACAAAAAGAAGTGAGAGGAATTCCCTCCAAAATGAGGGAAAACCTCCAGCAGTCAGCAGGGTTGCCAGAACTAGTGTCCCCATTGGAAGATTTCCTGTCTATTTCATTTCTGGTGACCACCCAAAATTTTATGTCAGTGATGACGGTCACCAGGACAAAGGTGGTAAATCTCCCTAATGGTGGTACAGGAGCAATAAAAATATGATCGGTGTTCTGATCCCTCTCCACTCTATAGAAAGCTTAAAAAAAAAACAAAACAATTTGGCTTCATAGATCCAGAATCAGGCAAAAATGAAAAAAATATTTGTGATACCATGTTGTAAGTAAATGTTAAAATATATTGTAGTCATTTTTTGTAGTGGTTTTTTTTTGTTTTCTGTGCTAGTTGAGTCTACAATGTGCAACTGTAGGCCTTGGAAGGAAAAGGAAAGCCTCAAATGACCTAGTTTTGGTCTGTCGGAGACATTTACTGGGGCATTTTGTCTATACTGAAGTTATTCATTAATATAAGATTTATACATTTTGTTTCCTTTGATCTGATACTTCCAAGTCAAGCAGGGCCGTGCATATCCGTTCATCCTTGTTAGGCTGGGCACAAACCTTACAACCATCGCAAGACTTTCGTCTTGCGATGGTTGTAAGGTCATTTAAAAAACGTACGATCTGCCCATCTTGGACAGGCAGATGGCACTTGCGATGATCGCAAGACCACCCCGCTGACTGGCAGGGTTTCCGATGACCGCAATGCCGAAAGGGCAGTGTGCGCTTGCGCACACCGGCCCGTCCAGCTTTTATCTTACGAAAATGCTACACACCCGCCGAACATCGTACGACACATAAAAGTCGTGCGACCTTACAGTAGTAGAGGTCGCACGGCTCCCACACACCTTACGACAATCGTACGATCGCGGGATTTCCCACAATTATCGTAAGGTGTGTGGCCACCTTTTAGGACAATCCCTTGCAGATCTGTTCTTTACAGGGCTACGGCATCCAGCTGTGAACTGGGGGAAGGCTGTGAATTTGTTTTTGCTAGAGGTGCACCCAAATGGAAATGTTAAAACCAAAATGAAACCGAACTAAAAAAACTGTCAGACCGATACCGAAAATGTTTTTTTTAAATAATTTTTATTCATTTTTTTTATTAAATATTTTTACTTTACTTTTAGGGGCTTTGGGGAAATATTGGGGGTCTAAACAGACCCCCAATATTTCCCTTTTTTAAAATGGAAATAGAGATTGAGGACACAGAGTCCTCCAATCTCTTATTCTGTATCCCCTGTTATCAATGAACAGGAATCCTCTATACTGAGTGCTCCTGTTTATTGATAACATGAGAACATAGTATGTTTACTATAACCACAATCATGAATGAACAGGAAGGGATGGAGATCGCTTCCCATTCATAATTGAGGATATAGTACACATACTATATCAATTATCCACAAACACTCAGCAATCACTGAGAGTATGTACCTCGCTCTCCATCCTGACAGCTGTCATAGGAGGCTGAGCGAGCGGACTGTAATAGGAGGCTGAGCGGTGTGGGAGGAGAGACACCGGCCACTCACAGCGCTCGGCCAGCTGTCAGTTTCTCTCCTCCCCGCTGGGACACAGAGCAGCGCCCAGCTGGGAGGAAAGAACCCTGCGATGCGCCGCTGTATCGGCAGGAAAATGGCACTTTCGGCATTACACCAAATGTGCCATTTTCGGCCGATTTATATCGGTGCATCCCTAATTTTTGCTTTGTCAGTGGATTTATCATTTGATTTAATTTGCAAGATGTTGCTCATAGCAACGAAGCAAAGGTTTGAGCTAAAATCTGCTATGCGTTTCCTTTTCGCTGTGCTTCTGTACAAAGCATCTGAGGCTTATGTTACTCTTTTATGCGTTTTTACCAGCCCGATGCCCGTACTGCCGCAGTTGAGGAAGCGAAGAGGCTGGGCGCGCTTCAGAAAGAGGAGGAGCGTGAGAGGCGGGAACAATCAGAGAAGGCGACACTCCGTGGATCTTGTGCTTTAAAGATGGTACAGCTAACACAGGTATGTCGTATGGTTTTCTTGTATTCAGTTACTCTGTATTACAATGTGTTTTTAAAGCGGAACTCCGGCAAACTTTTTTTTTTAACGCTTGCAGTGGGGCTACTCCTGGACTGCAAGGGTTAAGTGCTTGTGTCTAGGTGCAAAATGAACAAAATGAAGTTCTACTCGCCTGATCCTCGGAGCTGACTTGTTAGACCCGTCCCTGCAGCCTCTCTCCCCCTCCGCTGCAGTGGTCTAAAGCTGGCCATACACGTATAGATTATCTGCAGATTTTTTTATGATCAGATGGAAAGTGCAACAGATTCCTCGTTTTTCTTTTCCGATAAAACGATCAGTGATGAAAAATCGCCAAATCTGATAACCAGCTGAGCTGGTATGTGACTTGTCGAGTTGTGTGTTTGAAGCTGAGTGTATATTGTTTGTCTATGTTGATTGTGTTCCTAAACCTGAGCTGTGATGACATCTATACTCTCCAGAAATATACCGTGGTGGTTTCTACACTTGATCTGAGCTCAGGATGTTTTTGAATGCCATGATTCTGTAATACCAGGAAAATAGCTGAAACTGTTTGTCTGTGCAGGGGAATGCAACGCATGGTCAGGGACCAGATGGCATTGGTGACTATTTGTCTACAACCACCTTATCAACTGGCAGTTTCCTGACCAGTGAGAGACTGACTCCAGTCCTGCAAACTCTGGTTTGTGTTGCCTAAGGTTTTCTAAAGCTGGCCATTCACCTATAGATTATCTGCAGGTTTTCTATGGTCAGATGGAAAAAGTGCAACAGATTCCTCCATCTACGCTAAACTGTGTGGATGGAGGCCAGCTTCAGTATCTTGCTAGTCGGCCCCGCTGGCGCTCAAAACACCTCAACAATCTGATTGGATGCAGGCACTGTTCAGGTGTTTTGAGAACTCAGTCATGAACTTATAATGAAGTGTGATGATTTACTTGCAGGATCGGGACAGGCTGATGAAAGAGCTGGAGCAGATGCAGCAGGAAGATCTTGCTCGTAGAAGACAGATTGTATCCCAGATGCCTCCACAATTGTTTGAGCCTGCTTACCGACGGGAAGAGATCAGGGAAGAATGGCAGAGGGATCTGGAGTCTGCATTTGAGGACATGTACACCAGAGGCACCAGTAAGACAAATCCCATAACCTGTAAACTAAATCAAATAACTGTACAACATACACTGCCTGACCAAAAAAAGTTATTTAACCCTAACTGATGCAGTGAGTAGCTTATTTCTTAACCATGAATTTTCTTCCCTGATGGCACGGGCCTAGTCCAAGATGACAATGCCAGGATTCATCGGGCTCAGATTGTGAAAGAGTGGTTCAGAGAGCATGAGACATCATTGTCACACATGGATTGGCCACCACAGAGTCCAGACCTTAATCCCATTGAGAATCTTTGGGGTGTGTTGGAGAAGACTTTACGCAGAGGTCTGACTCTCCCATCATCACTACAAGATCTTGGTGACAAATTAATGCAACTCTGGATGGAAATAAATGTTGTGACATTGTATAAGCTTATGGAAACGATGCCACAGCGAATGTGTGCCGTAATCAAAGCTAAAGGAGGTCCAATGAAAAATTAGAGTAATTTCTTTTTGTCCAGGCAGTGTATAATCGGTAGATGTGTACCAGATGGCATACCACATCCCGGGTATTTTTGTTGTCCCCTTTATATGACTTCTCAATAGGTTTTGCAGAGGGAAAACGGGACAATGTATGTGTTGCTGAAACAAGATTATTTCTTTAATACTATTGTTCCTGTGGGTCCCTTTCAGTTCACAGATGTGGTATGGGATTTAAATGTCCATGTGAAGAGGGAGAATGCGGTCACTTGCCGGCTCTCAAAACACCTGAATAATGCCTGCATCCAATCAGATTGTTCAGGTATTTTGAGAGCCAGCGGAGCCGACTAGCAAGATACTGAATCTTGGCCCAGTGGGAGATTCCTCCATCCACACAGTTTAGCGTAGAGGAATCTGTTGCACTTTTTCCATCTGACCATATAAAGTCTGCAGATAATCTATAGGTGTATGGCCAGCTTAACATGTGGTCTGAGCGGCTAGTGAGTTCCTCCCTCCCTGCCCCACCACACCCCATTGTGTCCCTCCAACTACACTTCTAGGGCAGTTGATCCTTTAGAGAGGACAGAGGTTTGTATTTTAGATCCTGTTTTTCATCAATCAACCTTTCTATGGTTTGTGGCCATAAAAATGAAAGCTTAGTTCCCATGATGTAGTGGAGGCTATCAATACTCTTGCATGATATCAGAAATGAATTGATGTGATGGTGTGACTATTTTTTTTTCCTGTAGTATGTTTTGTTTGTCCTCCTGGGATCAGTCACTTCCTTCACACCACAAGGTCCATGCTCATCAACAATGCAGTCATTTACTGATATGTGCTTACTTGTCATGAGACGCATCACTGCATGCACCAGGTAACACATGTTGAGCCTTCGCTGTTCATAAATATACTGTGCCCTAACTTTTTTTTTTTTTTTTTTTTAATTTTTTTTTAAGAAAGGAGGGGAGACATGGTCCTGCACCTGAAACCTCAACCTCTCCCAGACCCCACTGTTGCAAGCATTGATGAAGACCTGGATTTGTCTGTGGAGCCAGAAACTGCATCTGCAGTTGTGCCTGCTTTTGGGGAAACAGAGCAGGTATCCCCATCAGGTGAACATCAAGGTCAGAAAGTGAAGTGTTTTGTTTATTTGTTTTTTTCCCTTATCTACGTACACTTTAATGAAATCTGTCATATAGGATGCAGCCTGTGACTTGCTAAGCAAACACTTGAATGTTTACTCCTTGAATGCAGTAAATGTTTTGTAAGTGCTGTTCTCTAGAATAGCTGTACAATAGCCTAAATTTCCAATATTTAATAGAAGCCAGAGAGCCTCAGTCTAGAATTGTGCTGAAGAGGTTACTGAACCGAATAAGGACACAGAAGGACCAGTGGAGCTCTAAGAGCGATGCGGAGACAGTAAGCGAGACTCTGGAATCTGGATCATTGCCTGTGGAGGATGCAGCACAAGAGGCTGTTGAACAGGAGGAAATCATGCCTGATACTAAAGGTAATCTGTACCGGTCTGCATTATTATTTATCATTGGTTGTCAAGTTGGTCCTCCCAGTTGGCATAGAGCTATGCAATTACTGTCATGGCTCAGGTGAGAGAAACACAGGATCAGAGTGTCCTCTGTGGGGACTTTTTCCACAGTTCCTGATTGTTTGTTTTAGGGCTGCAACAACTAATCGACATAATCGATTATTGAAAAAGTTGTCAACTTTTTCAATAATCGATTAATCGGCTTTTGATAAGGTGTGTTTGCAGTAGTCCAGCTATACTCTAACTAACTAGACGTAAGATTTTGGGCGAGCGGATAGACACCTCCCTTTACAATAAAATGGACGGCTTCTTTTTCACCAGAAAGCATGTTTAAATTTACCCATAAATCCTTGTGTCCTTGTGTACTCTTAACATAGGTTTCCCCCAACATTTTTCCTTGGTTCCTCCTCCAACTTTCTACCACATGAAAGGGAACCTGTACTGTATGCATAGACTGCCCTTGCTGATGTTTTAATAAAAAATGCTTCCTACCTGGTTGTTATGCTGGTCCAGTGATTTGATAATTTCTTGATCACTATACCTGGAATAAGCAAGCATTCAAGATTTTTAGACTTGTTGCATGCTTATTCGTAATGACTTATGTTACATCTGGGATACCTATGTAACTAGGTTTTTCTTCAGTGGCAGCCTCCTCTGCAATCCAGGTTTGTGTGAGGGCACATGTGCCGAGGAAGTTTGGCTGTTACTCAGATCTTTCAGCATAGAGCCAAAAGCTGAGGGGGGGAAAAAAAGCTATTTTATTTCTTGTCCATTGAGGAACACAAAGTATTTTGCCTTTGGGTTATACTGCCACCCAAAGGAGGATTAGACACTGGCAAACTGTAGTCCAGCCCAGGAGAGCCTTTCCTACTGCCAGCATGCCTCAGTTTTTTTTTACTAATGTCCTAGGAGGATGGTCGTCTGTGTGAAAGACAACTATTTTTGCTAGCTTCTTTCTTTTTTTATTCTTTTATCCTTCTTTTTTTTCTTTTTTTCTTTTCGTTCTTTTCTTCTATCATGGCTTTTCTCTACATCACTACTAGATCTTGCCTCTTTAATCGCAGTTATTTTGCACAGCCGTCCTCAGCCTGGCTTTTGGAGTGTTGCTTCTGGAATTTGTAGGGATAGCCTGGAAGTGACCTGCATAACTTTCCAGATCCACAGCCACTGGCATTGACCTTGTCTCTGATGCCTAGTTCCAGTGTCTTAGCGCTTGTCCTGTCTCTGAAGACTGACTTTGTGAGTAAGCCAGTCGGGCAAAGCACCAGGAGCTACCTGAACTTCATAGGTCACTAGGCGCCTTTTAAATTCCCACTTTCGAGGATTAGGGGGGTGGACTCTCTAAGACTGAATGCTGATGTCACTCGCTGGATGGAGCGCCACCCGTGCTCTGTACTCCTCACCACCATACGGTATCAAAGAAGTCTCTCCGGTGCTGCTATTGCTTGAAAAGAGCTATGTGGAGCTTCGATCTTCAGTCTGTTTCTGCTGCTTGTCTACAGGGACTTTAGTCACCTCTCGCCATCTGACCCTATCCAGTCACCAGCTGTTTGAGTTTTGTGAGTACGTTAGGTTCTGCTTTGTAGCCTTGGCTTTAAGTTGCCTTACTGCCGCGTGGTTATAAAATGTCTGATTCCAGAGGAAAAAAGTCTTGCTGTCACAGGTGCCTCCATACTCTACTAGCAGCTCTGGGTTTCTTGCAATACTGCCTCCTGATGGTATTGGGGTGTTTAGCCTGGAATCCAGTTGCTCTCTTCTCCTAGAGTCTGTTCCGTCACCAAGAAACTTCTTTAGCTGACAGATGTGGCTGGTTCCTCTGCACTTTGAGGTTATAACTGCAGTCATGCAAGACTTTATGGCCCAAATCACCAAGTTATTTTTTTATTCTGACAGCAGAGTTTGGGAACACCCAGATAAGCCCCTCACTATTGTTTAATGGCCTTGTACCACTTTTGGAAGGATCTTGTACAAAAGCTGTCTAGCCCCACTGTTGATCCAGCAGTGTCCTGCCTTAGCAAAGTCACAAACGTACCAGTAGAGGATGCACTTGCCTTTAGGGATCCAACCTATGAGTGGTTAGAAGCCCTCTCTATAATGCTGTTCTCACTAATGGGTCCTGCTTTTCACCCCACTTTTCTGTAGCAAACTATGGCCAACTGGACAATTCCCTGCTGAGGTTGATCCCATGCATTCTGTAAGCATGGGATCACATGGATGTAGCTTTAAACTTCAGTTGTGACAGTTTGCTGGAGGCTTCATGGCTTACCTTGCGCATGGATCTCCTTTTCAGTGTACATGCATAGGATAGTTTGGCTTAAGTGCTGGACTACAGAACCCGCATCCAAAAATCGTCTAAGCCACAGGGCCTTCGAGGGACAATGCCGAAGGAGCACCCATTTCCCTCAGCAGAAGACTAAGGAACAAACTGCAAACTCTTCCTCCCCTTTATCGGTTAAGGAATGTCCCTTTCATTTCTGCACTCCTCCATCACCCTACATGTTAAAATTCCCCAAGCTTGGCTTCAAGTCCATTCACAAGGTTTGGGGCTCAAACTCTGACAAGCCGCCTTCTACAGGAAAGTGTGCTTACCATAAAATTATTTTCCAAGAGTCCATTGAGGGACACAAAACTAAGGTGTGCTGATGGGAGGGATTAATCCTAGGCACTTTTATTTCTGCCAGTGTCCATTACTCATTATAACGAGAGGTTTTTACGGGGAGATACAATTTTTCATATTGCAAATTTTTTTGAGTTGTTGGAGTTTACTAATTGGCTTTTTAGTATCCTAAAGGTAAGTATGCAGGCATAAGTTTATTTATCTGTAATGTTGTTTTAGCATTTCTTGCTAATCTTTGCTCATCCTGAACCTTCTCTACAAGAGGTTTTTTTTTATTTACGGTGTGATCTAAAATTGTAATGAACAAAACTTTAAACTGAATTAGAAAATTCCACGTTTAACTGTCTGGCTTGGTGTGATATACTCAGATATCTGTATTCTGTACATTATTTCCCCAAGACCATGTAAGACTGCATTTAGCTGTCCTCTTCTCACGTTGGAAGCTTCCTTCCTGTTTGATGTATTATTTCACAGGCAAGTAAAGCTGCTCTTTGATCTTCTCTGCCTTTAGTACCAAAAGACTTGACGGATAACACGGTCCTTGCTGGAAATTCTATCCTGCTGCATCCACAGGAGCAAGCGGCGCGCATCAGAATGGAGACTGAGAGAATGAAGGGGGTACATTTTTATCCTGTGCTTTTTTTGTTTTTGTTTTTTTGTTTTTCCATGTGCTGCTCAGTCATGTGGATGAATACAAGTTAAAGCTCCTGCACACTAAAGTGGACCTTGACCCCCCCCCTTCACTAAAAATCACATCAGTATATAGCTCTGCATGCTGATTTAAAATCAGATCACATTCATTAGGTTATTAAACATGTTTTTCATTTACTTACAAATAGAGTTTATTTACTTCCTGGTCCAGTTTTGGCACAAGTGATGTGATCGTGCCCAAGCTTTGCATTCTGGGAAGGTTGCATCAGCAGAGCATTGCTGGAAAATCTCATCTGTAATCTCAGGAGATCTCGGGGAAGAATATTTTCCTCCCCTGAGGCGATGTGCATGGTCACATGTCCTAGTCACATGTGCCAGAGTTCCAGGAAGTAACGGGAGATCTAGTAATCTGCCCTTAGTTAAAATGGCTACTGTGAGAATCAGTGCTATTTGGATATGTAAACATTTCTCAGTCACTTCCTTTTAAGAGCCATCTATTTGTATTCAGATACACTGAACACATGTAATGTTTTTCCAGATGGCCGACTTGGAGCGACAAAAGATAGAACAGCTGGAGTTACTGAGGAGACTGGAAGAGGAGAGACGAGGTGTAGAGGAAGAATACTGCAGAGTACAGCAACAAATGCAGGTTACCAACCGAAAAGAGATGGAAAAGGAAAGCAGTGTGGCTGCTGAGGAAGAGGGGGCCAAGTCAGCGGCACCTGAGAGCACTGTGAGAATCTCATGTCAAGTAATTTTTGTCTTTAAAGTTTTTTGTTTTTTTAGAATATTTGCATACAGGCAGGGCTCAACTTTGTGAGTGGTGATACAATTCACTGCCCATTCACACCACATCCAGATCATCTCCAGAATAGACCAGATTGTTTCCGGACCCAAAATGCATCCCAATGTATCCCTATGCTATTCCTGGCGTCCGTTCCCACCCGCGCAGTCCGTACCAGACCAGAAACATACTGCATGTCTCATTTTGTCTGGTCTGGAATGCACTAGAACTGCGGTAAGGTTCGCACCATTTTCTGGACCAGATCTGGTCCAGAAAATGGTGTGAACCTGCCCTAAAGTGCCTACATTGATGTGTTTCCGTTGATGTCAGATGGCTTCTGTTCCCGTAAAAAAAATATATGGCAATGCAAAAGCAGCTTGAAGGCGGAGGACAAATGCACCTGTCAATTCATTCTAAATTATCTCAGAAGCATCTCAAATTGATGTCAACAGCAAGCTGCATTTATCTGTTTACAAATGCCATAAGGGACACAAAATATAGCATGCCCATACTTCATGAAAACTTTGCTTATGAGGTCTGATGACCAGACTATGCTGTATTTGCAGAGCTGGGTCACATTTGGACTTCAGTTTTACTGTGCTTGAATGTGAATATAGCCAGCAGTGTTCTCCGTTTTCCTAAAAGTAAATTTTAGTTAGAGACTATAATGTTAATGTCCTGTCATGTCTTGCCATAGGAGCCTTCTGTTCCTGTTTCGGAGGCCCATGTGTCTGCTGAAAATCTGCACATTCAAATGATTCGGGAGTATCAGCAACGTCTCCTAGAGCAGAACAGGTAACATACGCGGAATCATTTTTGTGCGATTTTGATTAGTTTTAATAACAAAGTGAGTGTCATTTCTTCTTTTTTTTTTTTTTTTTTTATATATAATTATTATATTACACACACACACCTTTTTTTATAGTAGATAAATAGTGATTGGTGAAAAAAATCTAACATGTCCAAATGATGATTATTGCCTTAGGAAACTGTAGTTGTCGTCTTGTAGGGTTCATAGACATTCCCCAGTCTGACCGTTGGTGGCTAGGTAAAGCCAAACCATCTTTGATGTGGGCACTTTTACTAGTTCAGCTCATTGGTTACACTTCTCTGCCCCGTTCCTCCTGAAAATACAGCAATAGATTGATTTAAAGATTACTTTCAGGTATCCAATCGTGTATCTTTTTTTTTTTTTCTCGTAGGCAACATAAGCAGTCTGTAGATGAGGCACGGAAACGTTTGCAGGAATACCAGATGCTGTTGAAGAAGCGATATCCACACTTATCAATATCTCGCCAAGAGACACCTGACAGGAGTCAGCACAGCCCGAAACCACAGGTTCTAGAGTATCCTCCATCTTCTCCTCCTGTAAATATGATCAAGTCACCTCTTGGGATTGATCCGCTTAAAACTTCAGTTGCCATTAAGCAAAACTCAGAACAAGAGCATAAACAAATTATTCCTTGCGATTCCAGGGCCTTAGAGCCTGAGCAGAGGAGTCTGAGGAATGGGAGCACTTTACATGATCCCCTGTGGATGAGTCCTAATCTGCGTGTTGACTTCTTACCTCATGGTGATATGGATTCCAACAGGCTTGTTGAAAGTATGAAGAATCTAGATGGTGTTAGCTCCTCGCAGAGTGATTTTGGCAAGGAACGATGTCTCCAGGAGATTTCACCCCAAGCACAAGCAAATCCTGATGATGATGAGACAAAATTTCTGCATGCTGCAGCTGTTTGTGAGAAGCAGTCGACTACATCTAGCCCTGGAGATTATGACACATCGTCTAGCACAACATACAATCCGCTGCCTTCAGAACTTTCTTTAGGCCTACCCCAGATAGACTTCTCTGAACCAGTCATCCCTTTGCAAGTGCCCTGTTTACATCTAATGGGGAACCAGCCATTGGGAGATTTTTCCAACGTCCGTGAGTTCAGAGAAAGACTCCTCTCTTCCACTGCGGAGATCAGAGCTCAGCAAGAACATCTGAAGGCCATGCAAGATCAGCTGGACAAGCAGCGGGATGCTTTAGTGTCGAAGCAAAAAAGCCAAGAAGAGAATCTCTTTCAGAGACAGGAGCAACTGGAAGAACAAATGAGAAGACACCAAGAGTCACTTGAAAATGTTTTGGGTTCCAGTGAGGTAAGAGAACAGAGCCAGATCCAAGCATATTAAAGCATGGCCATTGTCAAAGTGGAGTGATCTGTGTTCAAGCGAGGTGACTGACTGAGCAACCCTGTCTGAGCTTTACCCTTTGTTGCTTTGACACGTGGCCATGCCTGTATTCTGGTTCCAGCAGCTAAAATCATATCGAAGTTTGCGAATTCCTTTTTAAAAGGAGTATGTGCAGCAGCACTCTCGTTGGGGCAATTTAGTTCATATTATAAGGGTTGCAGCAGGACAATAACATCCACTGCTACAATAAGAGTACATGTCATGGTGATTGTATACTCTGATGGTAAGACTATACCAATAAACCTGGGGGATGGGAGAAGGATGTTTCTATGACCTTGCTTGGGTTGCCTGGCCCTTAAAGGGATTCAGGAAATAAAATACCTATCCCCAAATCCAGTGATGGAACCTGCCATTCTCTGACTTGTGAGCTGTATACTGTATAAGTCCAGGGGGTAACATCACTCATGGTGCTGGTAAACACACTTCCAATGGAAGTTGTGTGTAGGCCATGAGTCCCAGAATGGCGGCATCTGACAGGCTTCAGAGACTGTAAAAGGGTATTTATATTGGTACATTTTTATGATTTTGTTCCTTTTTGTTTTGCTTTAAAGCCAGGACAGAACAAGCTGCCTGCTGACTTCTGCCAGATTCCCAATAAGGAGCGTTATCATTTTATGTCTACTCTTTTAGAAGCTCTGGATGACAGTAGCCAGGAGGACCTCAGACTGGAGCTTGGTAAGTATTTTGTATTCATTATAAATGTAACAAAAACTGGGACAGACAAAACTCTAGATAAGTAGAGAGAGAGCCATCTATAGCGTCCTGATAAGTGTATTGCAATCCTTTCTAAGCCACTTCTCTCTCTACTTCATGATTTGAGCATTACGTCTTTCCGAAACACTTCGCTGGTCATTGGATAGATGCAATGATGACAATTCACTGTCCATTGAACAATCTTGGTGGATAGGTGACACTGGGAGATGATGGCTGCTGTTCTGTCTATGGCTTGGCTGCTTTCTCCAACTGTTTGAAGTCGTAGAAAAAAATGGTCAGCCATGGTCCACATTCTGCAGATGGCATTCAGACTGCTGCAATGCCTGCTCCTCAGCGCACACATTGGAAGGTGACTGGCAGGATGTGTCAGTGAGCAAACACAAAATGGCAGGAGAGGAAATAATGCACTTTTAGCATGCATCCAGCAAGAAACAGGTAGCAGTTTGAGGAGACTTTACTATGTATGTGACGGGGAAAAGAAATCGCTCTGGTCAAAAGAAAAGCTTTTCTATATTATTTTGAAGGTAGTGCTATGTAGATCCCTAAAATATATTAATAATTTGTATTATTAATATAATAATTATATTATTAAACTGTTTGTCTAGAATTCTCATCCTCTCCACGTAGGATTATATATGTGCACTCTACCTTTTTATTATGTTGGTTGTCGGTGAGAGCTGTGCTTTGTCTTTACTAGGGATGCGCAGATACTAGTATCTGTGCTGATGCCGAGTATTTGTACCCGCCCAAATGCTCCGATGCCTTGCTCGATATTTGAGCTTCTGGTATCGGGAAGCCGGCTCCGGCACTTATGACAAGGGAGCATGGAGCCAGCTTCCCGGCCAGTCTGGAAGCCAAGCAGAGTGTCCTTACACGTGCCCCCCCGGCTTTCTCATTGGCCAGAAAGCCGGCTTTATGCTCCCTCATCACCTGGTTTGAGAAGCTGGCCAATCAGGAAGCCAGGCAATGCATCATTACACGGCACCCGGCTTCCTGATTGGCCAGAAAGCTCCATGCTTTCTCGTCACCTTGTGACGAGGGAGCATGGAGACCTGCTTCCCTGCTAATCGGGAAGCCAGGTGGCGAGTCATTACACGCCGCCTGGCTTTCTTAATGGGACTTCCGGTATCAGTATTCGGTATCGATTCATAACTAGTCTTTACCCAACCCCAACATTGACAATTTTGCATGCTGGGAATGAGGAGAAGCCACACAAGTTTATAATATTTAGGGCTCTTTCACACAAACATGCATGCTGGTGTATGTTAAGTCACCATGAGTTGTCATATGGCAGTTCTCTTCTGCAGGTAATGACATTAGTAGTAGTGTTATCAAACCTCCTGGAAGAGAGCAAAGATGGAGACCTTCAAAGCCACCTGTTACAAAAACAAAACTGGGCCCGTTCCTTGAGCAACATGAATTAAGCGCCATCATGGAAGTGGAGACGCCCACTAGCGGTCGGCTATCTAGCGCAGGACTGGCTGACAGCAGTGTGAATCTAATGGGTATGTCATTTTTTCAGTTTTTAAGATGTGTTTTTATGTTTTGTATATCATAATTCTGATGTCCTTTGACTTTGTTGAATTTCTTCACATCTGAGACCATGCCTCCGCTGCCACTTGTTATTTGGAAACCACATATAAGAACCCGTTTTGTCTTTACCTGGAGAGCCAGAGTCCTTAACCCCATTGCTAAGAAATAAAATGGACACACACACCACACTCTGCTTACTCCTTACCTTTAAGATATCATATAGGGCTGCAGCTAACTATTATTTTCAAAATTGATTAGTTAGCCGATTATTAAGTTCGCTTAATCGGATACAAAAATAAAAAATAATTTTGTAAAAAAAGGCTCCAGTGATGGGACTACTAGTTGGTTTTGAGATTTTAGTCCATCACAGGAGCAAGCTTGGAGCAGTGAACAAAATAAGTGGGGTGTGCAATATAGTGAAATGGAAAGTGTAAAATTATACAGCGCAATGCAGAATACCACCAGCTATGATGTACTATTGCTGGGATGTGTTGTATTGCTCTATACAGCACAATGCAGAATACCACCAGCTATAGAGGAATACAACACATCCCAGCAATAGTACATCATAGCTGGTGGTATTCTGCTGTATAGAGGAATACAACACGTCCCAGCAATAGTACATTGTACAGCGCAATGCAGAACAAAATCCAATTTTTACTTCTGACTTTTTTCTTCTTTTAGGCCAGAGTGATGTTGCTAGAGCAGCAGAAGCCATCTGTCCATCAGACACTAGTCCTAGAGAGATGGATCTTTCTGGGCTATCAAGTACTAGCATGGACCAAAGTGGAAAAGAGAGCTCAAACCAGAGCCGCGCTAAACTATCCTGGAGAGAAATGTTATCTCTGGAAGTGTCACGTGATCCTAGCAGCACAGGTAATGGCCGTTGTTGATTGGTTGCATGAAGCTCTGGTGCTGATGTATAAATACTTGGTGGTGTTGTCATTCCGATGTTTTTATCTAACTTGAGCAAAGTGATGCTGAAATCTCTTTTTCATGGAAATGCTATTTGTTTTGCGGTATGGTTGAGGGTGTGTGTGTGGCCTCAGAGTGTTGTGATTTCATTAGGATAGTGTGTGTTTGTGTTTTCATCTGAGCAATGATGACATGTACATTCTCCAGAAAACACCCGTGGTGGCTTCTACACTTGATCTGAGCTCAGATGTGTCATTCTGCTATTCATCCAATAATGCAGGTTGGACATGTAAGTAGGATCCTGATTGATAGGGATGCACCGATACTAGTATCGGTGCCGATTCCGAGTATTTGGGCGAGTACTCTTACTCGCCCAAATGCTCTGATACCTTCCCCGATACCGGAACTACCGGCCAGTGGAAGATTTCCTCTGACCGGCAGTGCCATAGGTTAACCTGGAGCCAGCTACCCGTGCGGGCAGGAAGCTGGACGGCGAGTAATGACCCGGCTTCACAGCCAATCGCAATCAAGCCGGCCAAACAACATTGAGCCGGCTTCCTGGACAATCATGAAGCTGGGCGGCAAGTCATTACCCGCTGCACGGCTTCCTGATTGCCCGGAAAGTCGGCTCTATGTCAGCGGAAGCACCGTTAACGGTACTCTGTATCGGCGAGTACCGAAAGCAAAATATTCGTACTCGATACCAAAAAACTGGTATCAGTGCATCCCTACTGATTGACATAAAATGTGTACAAAAATTGTGTACATTAAAGTCACTTTATAGTGGAAAAAACCCTTTGCTGTCTGCAACAATTTTGTTTTTACTTTACTGGTCCAGGGATGCTGGAAATCCTCTTCATAGCCTCTAATGTCATCAGGAGCTACATGGCTCTTATGCGCTCTGTAGCTGGGAGGAAGATCGGAAGACTGCAGCCGGCGTCTCTTACACCATTCTTCTCCCTGAGGCCATATTGACAGTGCTATGCTGTCCCAACTCATGGGGAAAAGAAAGGTGCGGCAAGCGCTGACTTGCATCGTGTTGGAGCGATTTCAGTGGTGACACCAGAGCACTGTGCAGGGTGACGATGCTCTACTGATTGTACTGCAGGAGAATCTGCTTTGTCACCCTATTGGGGAAAGTCCCCGGCACTGGGTATTTTAAGACTGATAGAAAGAGCAAATTTCTTTTCAAATTATGCTGTTTTTATTTTCTGTCCCCATGGGTGAGAATGTAGCTTATTTAATTACTGCAATGGTGAGACAGACTCGAACCCTTTAGTTGATCTAGAACCTGCTTTATTTTCTTTGTTCGGACAATCTTGTGACTGTAGATTTTGTGATACCCTCTAATTTTTTTTATTTAGATAACCCACATAGTCCGGTAGCAGTAGTCTTCCCTGCTGGTGATGGAACAGATGCTCGCCGTTACTTCTCGGCTCCACAAGGGGCTGCAGCACTTGTAAGTATTTAAAGTCATGAAACGTTGTGTCTTGTAAGTCTATTATCTGAGGTCGTTTTAACTGAGAACTAAAAAACGATCAGTGATGAAAAATTGCCAAATCGGATAACCAGCTGAGCTGGTTTGTGATTTGTCGAGAGCTGAGCTGGTGTGTGTGTGTGTGTGTGTGTCTTGTGAGTTGCAGTGTGTTTGAAGCTGAGTGTATATTGTTTGTCTGTGTTGATTGTGTTCCTAAACCTGAGCTGTGATGACATCTATACTCTCCAGAAATATACCGTGGTGGTTTCTACACTTGATCTGAGCTCAGGATGCTGCTTGAATGCCATGATTATGTAATACCAGGGAAATGGCTGAAACTGTTTGTCTGTGCAGGGGAATGCAACGCATGGTCGGAGCCCAGATGTCATCAGTGACCATTTGTCTACAACCACCTTATCAACTGGCAGTTTCCTCACCAGTGAGAAGACTGACTCCAGTCCTGCAAACTCTGGTTTGTATTGCCTAAGGATTTCTAAAGCTGGTCATACACCTATAGATTATCTGCAGGTTTTCTATGGTCAGATGGACAAAGTGCAACAGATTCCTCCATCTTCACTAAGAGGAATCTCCCCCTGGGCCAAGCTTTAGTATCTTGCTAGTCGGCCCTACTGGCTCTCAAAATACCTGAACAATCTGATTGGATTCAGGCATTGTTCAGGTGTTTTGAAAGCCAGCGGGCCCGACTAGCAAGATTATTATTAATACAGGATTTATATAGCGCCAACAGTCTGTGCAGCTCTTTACAATATAAGGAAGACATTACAATATAATTCAAGACAAGATGCTAAGGAGGGCCCTGCCCCTGAGGGCTTACATTCTAAGAGGGAGGGACAAGTGATGCATGAGGAGGTAGCTGTGTGGGGATGAATTGTTTGAGAATGTGATAGTTCAGTGGTTAGGTTGAGGTGGGATAGGCTTCCCTTTTAAAAGATGATTCTTAACCTAAGGCCTGCCTGAGCTGAGTGCTGATAAGACGCGCATACAAGAGTCATAATGGTGCTGCCAGGGTTACATGGAGCGAAGGAATTCACAACTTTTAAGTATATTTCCACTTTTTCCAGCCAAATTGGGATCACCTCTATTTTATATTTGTGGCATGTTTTTCATTCGCATAGCATTAAAAATACATTGTTGCTGGCACAAAGCATGCTCAATTCTGAAAAAAAAGCAGTTCTCTGTACTAGGGATGCACCGATACCAAGTACCGTACTCTGTACAAGTACAGATACTTTTCCAGCTCCAGGACTAGACTAGAGAAACATTCAAAAGTTAGGAGGCGGCTGTCATGTGTAAAGAGCACACTGAGCTCCTGGGATTTGTACATGTGTTTTTAATGTATGATATTTTTATTTTTTTTATAAACATATATTAAGTGATGCACCCATACCATTTTTACAAGTACTGATACTTGCCCAAGTACTCACAGACACAAGTACTGATACATTTTTGTTATTGCCATTTGACAGTTTTTCTAAAACAATACAGACTAATGATTTCAGGACAGTGGTGGAGCGCCAGAGCTAGGTCCCAGCTGCAACCGCTCCAACCCTGGTAGTTCTCATGAAAATGCCAAGTATCGGAACTGGTATCTGAACACCACTACTCTGTACTGATTTTCCCTCTGGAATGCAATGGGGGTGGGGAGATAAATGTTGACTATAATGAACCTTATCTGTGCTGGCAGATCTCATTATCAGTTGTAAACCAAATTTGAACACGGTCTGTCCTAACAAATGGTAGAAGTTGTGGAAACTTTGTATGTTAATGAGGGGGAGCTCAGTCTTTCTATGGGGGCAGTCACTCTGGAAATCATCCACGAATGGTCTTTCGTATAATCGATCAGTTGATGGGACACCAACGATTTGAATTGCTGTACTCCTGGCCGAATTCCCTCAATCTTTTTTTCGAAACGAACGAAAATTGATGGTGGCGTTTTCGTATGAAAAAAATCACAGCAAGAACACTGCACATGCACAAACGAAAATCCGTTCTGTCGATTTGACGAAATTCGGTAAGTTAGTATTGCTAACGAAGGATAATAGGACATTTGTCTGTGCATGATGGAGCAGTGGTGCAGAAAGGGAACGAGGGTTCCGCGACAGCACGTAGATAATGGAACGAGGGTTCCGCGACGGCACGTAGATAATGGAACGAGGGTTCCGCGACGGCACGTAGATAATGGAACGAGGGTTCCGCGACGGCACGTAGGAAATGGAACGAGGGTTCCGCGACGGCACGTAGATAATGGAACGAGGGTTCCGCGACGGCACAAAGGAAATGGAACCAGGGTTCTGCGACGGCACAAAGGAAATGGAACAATAATTGCTGAGTGTATGGCCAGATTTACTGAAATTGAGAGAGAAGCTGGCAAAGGCCTGCTACCCAGACAAATCTAAAGCTGAGATTTTTTTCCGGAAGAGCCATACCGTGGGGCTTTCTCAATTGCAACTGCAAAAGTGAAAATACACTAAGCTGGATGTAAACTGAGTCATTTTTGTCTGGTTCCTGCAATTTGCTCAGTGTGTGGCCCTGTCAACAGCCTTCCACCTGACGACAACTTCCAATCAGAAAATCAAAAGAGCATGGTGTAAAATTCTCGCCTGGACAGTGCAGCAAATCAAATGCAATTACTGTCTGGGCATTCTGACAGCAGCACACCCACCACTGTCTGAATACAATTGGCCAGCAGGTAGATTCATCCATCCATGTTTTTTAGCATGGATGGAGTAATCAGTTTGATTTTTGCCTGTAGGCTGATAGGAAAACAAGTGTAACAGTATGGCCAGCTTTTACACCCTTCCAGCAGCTCAGAGTGAGAGGGTTGGTTGTCATTTCTGAGCACTGGCAGGATGCCACTCTAGCTTGACAGACAGCTATAGGTAAAGTATTGTAGCAATGTAAAAGTGGAGGTTCAGATTCTTACAAATACCCCTCCTCACTGGTTCCTAAATCCTTCCCTCCGTTACAAAAACTTATATCATTAAATGGAACCATTTATTCCAAATCCATATACAGCTGTTCCACACTTATTGTCAGCTGTATAACCAATGATTTTTGCAGAGCAGGGATTGAGCCAACATAATGAGCAGCAAGCACCGCATTGCCTTCTTAAAAGTGAATATAGTAGCATCCCTGTCAATACACATGAAAAACCAAAGCGGCGCATTACTCATTAGAGGACAGTGTCCAGGACCGTAAAAATCCTGCAATCGCCCTATGGGACTTTTCTGGGAAGGCCCCCAGGCTCAAGTATGGATATTCCATTTTTGGTTTTTGTTTTTGTTTTATGATTTTGCAATGAGTGACAATCTGCTTCCTTTCTTTTTTGTCTTCACTGTGATATTTATAAATTGTTACTGTTCTCCACATCCTATGTGAACAGGATATTCTACTCCTACCATGACTCTTTTTCTATGGCATGTCAGTAGCTCACAGTTTTACATAGATTCAGTTCTGTTGCCGCTGACTTGACGGTCATTTTCTTCCTCTCGTCTTCACTTTTTAAATAATTTTTATTTTCTTGCTCAGTGGGGACACAGCAGAATTGTTACCTAAATATATTTCTTTCCATTCGTGTGATGGGCATATCTTTGAATACACGTCTATGCTTTTCCAGATGCCCTGTCAGAATTGCAGAGATGTGACTATTCTGTAATTGGGGAACCTGGTGATGGTCGTTCAAGTCCTTCAGCAGCCGCCACGGCGATTCAGTCTGAAATGAGATGGCGTGATTACCTTACGCCAGAGGAGAACCGAAGCCACATCCAACAGATCATAGCGAAGTACACTAAAGACCTTCATGCGTCACTTGAGAGGAACTTGAGTTTTCGTTGTAAGTAGCTATTTATATTCAGCTGGGGCAGGAGGAAGAGTGTCCGTGTGTGTGTCCCTGGTACATTCCCAGGGACCTTGTTGACACCTTGTACTATTGAAGTCAGGGAAAAGTGAGTTTATCTATTCCCAAACCCCCTCCACAGGTACCTTTTTGGCACCTTTAACCCCTTCAGGACCCATGATGGGATAATTCAGTCATGGGTCCTTGAGGGGTTAAACAGACCGCCGGGACCCTGTTCATATATGTAGAGCCGGCAGCCGGCTTTACAATATAAGTGATTCTGGCAACTCGGCTGTCCCCAGATCGTTTTTACGGGCCGGTGAACTGCCCAAAATGTTTATAGTCCCTCACGAGCACGCACGTCTTCGCGTAAACACGCTCCGGGTGCGCCTATGTACGAAAACGATGAGTGCGCTACACATGCTGGCTATTGCCGCACACGCCAGAGTGCGAGTAATAATTCTAGGGCCAATATGAGTAATAATTCTATGGCCAATATTTGAGCGTATCTCTAAACTGATGACCTGTAGGGTTTTTTTTTATAAAGCGCCATCTATGAACGTTTTGGGGTACTGAATTTTGTCTCAGTTACACGGACACACACAATTTTTAACCTGGGCATATTGGGTATCTATTTATTTACACGTTGTAACCTCATTTATATTGTAGGAAAAAAAAAGGCTTTTATATAGTGTTTTGGGGCATTGCATTTTTCAAAAAAATCTTTTGGGTTTGATAAAAAGTTGCGAAAATCTAATGTTTGGGGGTTTTAAGTAATTCTCAGGCCTAAAATATGGATTATATCATGTAAGCAAAAAATTAAAAAAAGCCTTGGCCCTTAAGGGGTTAACAGACATGGCCACTTAGGGAGAAGGTCCACTATAACCGTAGCTCTGTCTCTCCATATTCTCCTACAGCTGATAACATGTTATGGACACAGTAAAGTGTTCATGGTGTTTCTTCATATTTCTGGTAGTGGTGTATTAAAAAATGCTTTGATTTTCTTTGTCTTTAATTTGTTGTAGCTCCTGAGGCCGCAATTGACACTTCAGCAGCAGATAATCAGTTTCCTACAACCTTCTACCACTTGGATCCAAAGCAAGACTTTGATGTGTCCACTCCATCATATGCTCACTCAAACCCCACTAGCAGCTCTGTCTGCACCAGAGACATCAGCCAGGTAGGACTTGCTAAAGCACTCTGAAATATACCAGAGCCAACCAATAACTTTGTCTTCCTATCAGTAGAATTAATAGAACGCAATGTTGTTCTTAGGGCTCTTATGACACCAGCAGCCAAGATACGGCAGTACAAGGGAATCTTTTCACCTCTCTACACAACAGTGCTGATTCGCGGTCCTCTCAGAACATGGGTTTGTCTAGAAATGTGCCTCCGTGTTTCATTGAAGCTGCAGGTGAGTCATTTTATATTATTCATTTAAATGTAACAGTCCTACCCAAGACCAGAGAATACAAGGTGCCTGCTGTCAACTGAGCCCAAAAATCTTTTATGTCCCTCTATCATTTTTGCTTCAGTTTGTTAATGGGGTTTCCTTAATGCCATAACTAAGAGGGTCGGTTATAACAAAGAGAGGATACTGCTGTCTGCACTCTGTTGGGCTCCGCAGGGCTACATGCACTTTGGCCTGCATTTTAGTATGGATATAGAGCAGTTCTCTCTGCTTAACACCGCATTGAGAGCTCCATGACCAGAGGTGAGCTGGTCATGTGGCTTTGACAGATCTCGTGCTCTCCTTATGGGCTGCTTCTCCTCTTTTTTGTTTTTTGGGGGGGGTTTTGTTTTTTTAAGCAGCAGTCGTAATGCTTCTTTAAATTGGCTCCTAAGTCTTGCCATACTGTAGAGCAGGGGTAGCAAACCTCCAGCCCTCCAGCTGTGGCTGAACTACAAATCCCATGAGGCATTGCAAGATTCTCACAGGCACGACTCCCGAAGAGAGGCGCATCATGGGATTTGAGTTTCACCACAACTGGAGGGCCGGAGGTTTGCTACCCCTGCTGTAGAGTGTCATTTGAGTCCCAACCGAGTCTGCTGGGGGTTCTTTTATTTTTTTATTTTTAAATGGTCATCACCATGCTAATTTGTTACCTTTTTTTTTTACTGGCAAAGTGGTAATACAGCTATTGGTCTGAGCGAGTTATTAACCCCTTTACGACATCATAACTCATATATACTACAGCACGGGGTGGGCCTTAACAACTAGCTGCCACATATGCGTCAATATATTATCCAAGGTTGTAGCAAATTGGCACCCCCAGAACTGTGACCAAGCTGTCACCAACTGCTCGGGTCAACTTCCGACGATCAGGAGCTGGTAGGACAGGCTCCCGGTTAAGTCATTACTGTGCAGCCATCTCAATAAACTGTAGCCCCTCCCTCAAACTGTAGCCCCTCCTTTTGGTGTCATGACGCAGCGGAAAGGGGTTTCAAAAATTAGGGTTTATCATTGACTGCATCTATCTAACTCTCACAGGTTGTGGTGCACACAATGGTTACAGACATTGCCCTGCTACACTGCATGGCCTAATACAGAAATCTGTGAGTGTTTTCAAATATTAGCCTTAGACTTCACACGTGATACATGTCACATATTTGTACATGGAAAATATAATTAAAACATTATTGCGTTATCTAATGATCGTCCTTTAATTTTTTTGGAAATATATAACCAATATACCTATTTTTCACAGTTTTATGTTTGCGTTTATTGTGTACATTTTTGTATTTTATAGATTCTTCTGGATCTTTTTTGCCACTGCACCCTGAAAACACGCTTAATGAAACGAATGTGAACAGCCAGAATGAAGCCCATTATAGAACTTTGGCTCAGGGCATGGGCAATGTAAATACTGATGTGCAGGATGGCTCCCTGTTTTCTCATGTGCGTTCCTATGCGCAGACCTCCAGTACTGGCCCTGGCAGCCCACATTACACTTCTGCCACACTGACCGGTCAAAGTGTAACAGAGGAACCTGGCTCTTTCCATGAGCTAATGGCAACCAAGACAACAATAAATGACTCTGAGCTTTCCGAGCATCCAATCTCTTGTGTTCTGGATAAAAATAATTCCCGTTCAGTTGGTTTTGAAGAATTGCCCCAAGTACATAAAGAGCCTCAGAGTGAAAAGGATTCAGGAACTGCTGGGCATTTTCCATCAGACTATACACCACAAGAGAGTTCTGTTCTTACCAGCCAAGAGACCACTTCTGGAAGAGATAGAGTGCTGGACTCCTGTGACCAGACACAAGGCTCAGACGGCCTTTCTCTAGGATCTCTCTCTGGATCCTCATTGAACTTCCTGCCTAGTACAATAGGCTCTTCTGCCAGCTCTTTGCCAAGCTGCGCCTATACGTGGGTGAGTAAGGATTTGGTATATTTCAGCAGACTATAACTGCAGGCCTGTAGCATTCTGTCAGCCCCCATCCTGTCCTCCCCTACCCAACAATTTTCATAAATAGCAGAACACCAAGGTAAGAGCTTATCCTTAAAAGAGAGCTATGGGGTAACCGTTTTTCCCCCCATAGTTCCCTTCAGGGTCACGGGAGGACATTTACTAATCTCCCGTGACCCAAAACTCAGTATATAGCGAGCTATTGCCCGCTATATACTGATAGCACCGCAGCCGGGACGGATCCCGACAATACTGTCGTAATCCACCCTGTGTGCTGATTGACAGCGGGCTCTGCTATCTAGAGGGAGAGCCAGCTGTGCCCGCCCCTTTCCCGTCTGTTCTGCCAGTCAGCCCTGGAGGGAGGGACAGTCACCGCTCTCTGCAGGCAGATGATCGGGAAGTCAGCATTTGGCCGCATGTGTTCGCTGACTTCCCAATGAATAGAGCCGACCTCTTGACAGTTTGTGTCACAGATCAACTTGAATTATGGGGATGAGTGTTTTTCACTAACCCCATAATTCTTTAAGAATTTGTTATGGGATCCCGCCGGTGTTGGTCAGATGTGACAAAATCCAAAGGCATTAGACATTCAATCGCAAGCAACGGAGATGAATGGTTCATCAGGCTGCTGGATTGATTGCTTTTGCTTAAATGGCTTTTTATCTGGTCATGTGACTAACACTAGAATCGCAGAGCAATGCCTTTTTTTAAGGATATGCAATAAAGAAATGCTTTATATATAAAAGTATTCAAACAGTTAGGATAGGAAGCCGTTAATAAACTATAGGTCTTGAATAACAGTCGTATTCTGCTTGACGTGCATTTCGACTTTTGCAGCCAAATATGGTGTAACACCTACTATACCCGTGTTCCCATTTTGCATAGAATAACAAAAAAAAAAATGCTGTAGTTTTTTTGTGATTCATGTAGTCCAACTTACACACACAATTATTTTTAAATGAGAACTATGAGGTGAGTGATTTTCACTCACCTCATAGTTAAAGCCGACTTGTGACAATGAAACTGTCACACGTCGCCTCTATAGATCGGGAAGTGAGCGAACACATACTGGCACTCACTCACTTCTCGATCATCTCCCTGCATAGAACAGTGACTGTCACGGCTCCCTGCAGGGATTGCCCCCCTCCACTGTCAGATCTTCCAGCGCTGATTGGAAGAACGGACGGGTACAGCTGGCTTTGCCTCTAGATAGTCCCGGCCGTCCCGGCTGCGGCGGTCTCAGTATACCGTGAGCTGTGGGTGACGGGAGGACGCTAGTTTATGTCCTGCTGTGACCCTTAGGAGAACTATGGGGAAAAGAGCTGACCCCATAGTTCTCCTTTTTAAAGGTTTTATATAAATAGAGCAGAAAACGTATGACATTTTCCATATTTAAATGCTCTCGAGTTCGCTTATGGTATCGACTAACCTGTGTTATGTAAAAGATTGTAATATAATGAGCCAAGAGTAATTTAAAGGTTGGTGGGAGGGGCACCCTGCATACTGGGCCGCAGGTAAAGCTTGGAACACGGGAGGGTCTGTTTTAGGTTCCTAAATCCAATTAGTCCCATCGTACTCCTGACCGGAGAAAAACTCAGTATACAGGGTGGGTGCTGGAGCGACAGCAGATGCCTCTGCAGATAACACGAAACCAACGAAAAGTCACTCGCACTCCAATATGATGTCCAGTCAATCTCTTTATTGACTAAAGTGGTTTAAGATCTCCATGCAATGTTTTGGAACCCAAAGGTCCCTTCATCCGGCAAACAGAAAGCTTTAGGCTCCTTGTGCACAGGAGCAGTTGTCTGCACATGTGCAGAGCCGCTCTGAACAGAAAAAGCAATGCACTTTAATGTGCATTGTTCAGACATTTGCGGCAGCTGCGTGGTACTCAAAATAGCACAAGCGCGATTTTAATTCTGCTCAGCCGTGGCTTTATAATAACTGCAAACGAGCGGAATCCTGTGCGGGTGAAAGAATTTAACGTTTGCATTACCACGCGGTCTTCCACACAGAAAAAAGCGTGGGGAATGCAAATGCTTTATACAGGTGAAACTCGAATAATTATAATATCGTGCAAAAGTAATTGCAGTAAGTGCTGCAAAAGGGGCCCAAACCAAGTACTGAGTACATATGCATGCTTGTAATTTTCAGAGGTCCGATATTGTTCTATGTACAATTCTTGTTTTATTGATTGCATGTAATAATCTACTTTGAGGTTGTGGATTTGGGGTTTTCATGAGCTGTAAGTCATAATCATCACAATTATGACAAATAACGGCTTGAATTATCTTGCTTTGCATGTAATGAGTCTCTCTCATATATTAGTTTCACCTTTTAAGTGGCATTAGTGAAATAAATGAACTTTGCACGATATTCTAATTATTCGAGTTTCACCTGTATGAATGGAGCCTAAAGCTTGTCGTTTTGACCGATGTATGCGCCTTTGATGTTCTACAAAAAAATGTTTTAAATCATCAGTTTTTTGGTTTTATTTTTATAGAATTTTAAAGGAATGATCATTTCTGTCATTTTCATTAGGATTCTGGTTCAGCTCGTGGGATACTCGAAGAACCAGATTTAACACTGCTGAGCCTGAATGACAGCAGCGTTGTGTGCTCCGAGCCCACCATCACCCAAAGCTGTATATCCACTCCACAGGAAGATGAGAACGGCTCCCAGGTACTCTGTTCCTCTGTAATTCAAAAGAAACTAAAAATATGTTATTAGGTTTCACCGTCTATAAAACTGTGAGGATTACATTTTAGTCACATGGTATGCGGTTTTTTTTTGTTTTTTTTTTTACTTTTTAGGCTGTTTTATTTTAACAACATGAATTCTTTCTCATTTGTTGCAAGATGCCGAAAGTCCTAAACCTTTGGGGGGTTTAGACATTGACAAGCAGGCAAGCCCTGAGTATAATCCCTCCTACTACCAGCATGCCTCAGTTTTTTCCTAGAGCCCTAGGAGGATGAGTTTCCAGCATGGTCGTTCTGAGCTTGGCCTTCGGACTGTACCACATTGGGACAACAATTTAATGGCGTTGCGGAGCTAGCCTGGAAGTGACCTTCAGGCATTGGGTTACTTTCCAGACTCTGTTGAGATTAATTTTCATGTGCAGCATTTTCCAGATCCAGAGCCCTGGCATTGCATTTCGGGCCTGTCTATTGGCGGCTGTCATCCCCCCACACCGGCTCCTCCTTCTCCCCGCGTCCCTGTGCCGAGCGTGGATGTGGGGAGCGTGAGGTGGTGTGGTGTGTGGATGTGGGGAGCGTGAGGTGGTGTGGTGTGTGGATGCGGGCGGGGCTGGCAGCGGTGAGCGTGAGGTGGGGAGGAGGTGCAGCGTGTATGGTACCATGAACAGGGCCAACTAATCGGAAGCCGATTAATCGATGATTGAAAAAGTTGACAGCTTTTTCAATTATCGATTTTAGTTGATTAGTTGTTGCAGCCCTACACAATAGAATACACTTCGTACTGTTGGCACGATCCATAGAGGAGGTGAACCGAAACTACAAACCTGGAGTTAGGTTGGATTCTAAACTGGGAGAAACCAAACCTGTCTCTAGAAATAGGATTATAGGAAAAAAGTCAGCGCTCCTGGGATCAGCTAAACACTATTAACCCCAAAGCTGCTATGAGGAAAGGAGAACCTTGTATATTTAAATGATAAACACAGCGCTATTTAAATGATAGCGCTGTGTTTATCATTTAAATATACAAGGTTCTCCTAGAAATAGGATTGTCTGACTTAGAATCCATTCTAGACCAGGAGTAGGCAAACTTTGGTCCTCCAGCTCTGCTGAAGCTCCAAATCTAATTAGACACTGGTGGGAATTCGAGAAACAGATGCAGACTTAACTGTACAAAAGACTTTGATGGAAGAGAGAAGGCACTCAAGACTGAATCAAGCAGAGTAAACAAGATAATGCACTGCACTTCCCATAAGGAAAGCTATGTCTTTGCTAGAAGCCTTGACAGCGGATATCAAGAGTGGTCAGGGCACAGGCTAGAATGATGGACCAAACTCCACCACTTGACACAGGGACAGCTATGGAGATACTGGGTACAATAAAAAATTAGTATGGATGGCATCACCTGGGGCTGGGGAAGTGCATCTGGGGACATAGCAGCAAGGGGAAATGGTTGTCTCTCAGTGTAGTAGAATGTGAGCAAAGTGGAAAAGCTTGTCTGCCATTTCAAATTGAAAGACAGTTCGAGCCATGATACCTTCAGACAATATCACAAGAGCCTCATATCTAAATTGACCTCTGGGACAGCCCCAAAAAGAAAGTGGATACCTTCTTCTCCCTGAATAAGCGGGCTGACCTGTGATTATTAGATACACTGACCCACATCTGGGACTTCAAGGTTACAACGTAACCTTTCTCACCAACCATTATTCTGGGTAAAGTAGTCCGGATGATCCGCTCAGAACAGTGCAGAGCGATCCTTAGGTCCAAGGAGCACATAGTTCTCCATACTTCAGTAGAAGGCGAGAGAGCCACCTATGACCCTCACCTGCACAAGGGACTTTCTTTCACAACTTCAAGTTTTGCAATGGGCTATGGATCCTCATTAGGAGATCTTCAAGAACAAGGGGTTGTCGGAGAAGATATGGTTGGAAACTGGTTACAGGAGCGATATATAGGAAAGTGTGGAGAACCTACTACAGCTGGGTTAGAACAAGTTTAGGCACACCTAACCAGAAAGCTTTGGATTTCCTCCCTTTGCACCATTAAAGTGCAAGTGGCGTCACGGTCTTTGTTCCTAGAGAAGAACTTACTAAACAACTCTTTAGTAAAATGCTTTTTCTGAGCATTACTCAGACTTCCCCTCAACATCTGACTGTACCACCATTGGAACCTTCAACTGTCTTGAAGGGACCTGCAAAGCCACCCTTTGAACCTATAGCAGAGTCCTCTATCAAGGATCTGACTATGAAGCTTTTTTCTTTTAGTGGCCATCAACTCTGCTGGCAGAGTCACTAAACTTTAGCTCTCAAAGAACGATTCCTCACTCTGTCAGGGTCATTTTTACCAGGGCAGGCCTTTCTTCATGCCTAAAATAGGGTATACACGGTCACAATTTCTAACAAATTAAAACGATTTCAATTTGAAGAAGCTTGTTGCAAAATTCTACCAGTGAATATGGTTTACGATTGTTAAGTCTCTGATGGCATTATGAAACGTTCCAATGGGATCTTTCGAGTCTCTGATGGTGTTATGGAACGTTCCGATGGGATTTGTGGTGCAAAATTCTGTATGAAATCTACCCATATATACCCTAGTTTTAAGTAGTCCTCTGTCTTACACCCTAGCCAGATCATTGTTCTCCCATCATCTGGCTCGGGTTCGTTAAAAGGAAATGTATTTTCATTGTCTGTCTGGAAGTGGTTCGGTCTTTGCGTGCATCTCTCAGCCACTGCTTCTTTCAGGAAGACTGATTCCCTTCCGTGTCGTTCCAAATAGGTCCCTGAAGGTTGCCCCGGCTTCTCTTTCCACCATCTCTAGGTGGCTCAGACAGACCAATGTTTGCTTATGGTCTCATGGATCGGTTTCCCCTTTCCTCCCTCCACTAAGTTTGTGAGCACTACTTGGCATTGGGCAACTGTTTCCCAGATTTATAAGCCTGCCACCAGGTAATTTATTCACATGTTTTCGAAGTTCTACCTGGTGAATGTTTCTGCCTCATCCGATGCCTGCCTAAGATGCTTTAGGTGATTCTTTGAGCTGCAGGCAGTTCCCAGTTTATTTATGTTGGGCCTGAGATTGTTTGCTGTGTTGTCCACCCCTCAGCAGGATTGGTTTTGAACGCCTCTAATGTTTAGGACTTCTGTGTCCCTCAATGGATTAAAAATAGGATTTTTTTTTTTTTACTGACCAAATACCTGATCAAAAATTGATTTTCTATTTTATTTTTTGTCCAATTGGGGGACACAGGTCTCACCCTTGAGGCATCTGGTAGTTAGAGGTTATACTTTGGGCTGGCCTACAGTTTGGTTTCTAGTGTCCCGTGCTCCTGTAAGTGACAGTATAACCTGAAGTTTTAAGACTTCCTGTGTCCCTCAATTGACCTTCACAGTGAGTACAGAAACCGTATTTATTTTAAGATATGAATGTTATGCATCCAGATCAATATAAGACTAGTATAGGTTGATGGTTATACAGTATGGAAACTTGTACTGTACTTGTACTGATAGAAAGAAGTGCTTTCTGCAATGTTTAGACACTTTGCCCAATCAGCAGCTTCTTTAACTATTGGCCATACACAGGGGGTCATCTCATTTTTACAGAAGTTAGAGTGATGGATTTTTCATCTATAGTAGATATCAGAACACTCAGAACTTCCAAACTTTTCCTCCAAAGTCAGCAGGAATGAGTTAAACTTCACAGACAAAGGGGCCTGTTTGGTGAAAGGCAGTACTCATCTCACCAGCTATAAAGTGGAAGCTTGTAACTACAATCTACTGTGTTTTAGATGAACTGATTATAAAAGTAATTGATATACTAAAGTACTGAATAAGTATCGATTCTTGTCTGGAACACCTGATTTTGAAGTTGGACTTGGACCTCACATTCCAGGTAGATGCAATGCTTCCTTTTGTATTGTGAGAACAATCCGTTGATGGAAGATTAAACAACATTATGCAGTCATCTCAATAGATTTCATTGTGTGCAAGCAGTTTTTATTCTTATCCCCCATGCTATTTATAAGCCTGCAGAGAGGATCTGGCTGGTGACCTCACTAGCAAAATTCAGTGTTTGCAGGGAAAATGTACACTGGAATTCGGAGTTTAAGCTATAACCTCAGTATTACACTGTATCTGCAAGACAGGTTCTCAATATGATATATATATATATATATATTTTTATTTCAGCATAGCTTTAAGCTACTTCCAGCTGAGGTGGATGCTTCAGATGTTACCTTACCTGACCGGTCTTCACTGGGAGGATCTCTGTCACAGCACTTTGCAGGTAACTGGCTTCCACTGTATCTGTAAACTAATGGAACACCTTTTTAAAGGGGAAAGGTACCTTTTAGCATGATTGTTCTAAATGAATACCCCAGCCCCCAAATTGCAGTTGTGTAAGGTCTTAACCTGTGCCGTTAAGCCTTTACACTGAAAATCGTGCACACTAACGTCCCATGCAGTCCTATGGGAGAGCTGTGAACTCCTATAGGCCATCCATAAGTACGGCTATCCCTTGACAGGCTGTACAGTAAAGATCGCTGGAACTGGGAGGGAAGGCAAGTATTTTACCTATTGGGCTATACTCTGAGGGGTGAGGGGATTCAATAAAAGACTAGAGTTGTTCTTTAAAGTGTATACAACCCATGAAAGGGTGTTTTTGTTTTGTTTTTGTTTTTTTTATAACCTCCTGGTGTGTTAAAGTGACATTAAAGGCAACTTGTTTTTTTCCTTCCCCCCAACGTTAATTAAAGCACTTACCTTAAATGATGCCTCTTAATCCGATCTTCTTTCCTGATGTTTTCATCTGTCCCTCCAGCGCAGCTGCGGGTCTCCGATCCAGCGCTGACTTCTCTGTGCTTGCTGGCACTTCCTGTCCCACGGTGCTGCATGGGGTGCTGCATAGACTTACCTTGTGTCCCTCCTCGCGTCCCAGCCGAAAATGTGAACTGCGAATGCGCGCGCCCCAAAATCCTTTGCGGCCGCCCGAGAATTTTCACATTTTCGGACGGGAGCGGGGAAGACGCAGTTAAGTTTTTAAATCTTAAATCGTTTTTGTTTTTTTAAAAACTTTTTGCATATATCTACTGCTTGCTATTAACGCTGCCTAGTTGAATCTGGACTTGAGAACACTTCCTCTGTTATGCAGATGAGGAGAGGTGGAGGTGTTCTGTTTTCTGAACAAGCGTAGAGTTGCCTTGTCGCACTCCTTACCAGAAAACACAGATCAAATGAGGGGGGGGGGGGGGGTACTGCGGATGGCGCCACCAGATAATATAGGTAAATGGATGTCGCCGGCACACCGAGTATTGTAGTCCAAAGTGCTTTATTTAAAACGTCATGTCATCAGAACAAGCGTTTTCGGGGCCGCGCAGGGTCCCCTTCCATCGGGTTTAGCAGTTGCGTGGCCTCGAAAGAGTTCTGATGACATGATGTTTTAAATAAACAAGCACTTTGGACTACAATACTCTTGGTGTGCTGGTAACATCCATTTAGCTGTTTTCTGAACACACTTGCTGCTATAAGGGTGACCATGCTGCTCCTCCATGGGTGCAGTACGGGTAGTGAATGTTGTCACCCGAGGAAAATATGTACCGTGAGTGCGTTATTTATTACTGACTTGTGGTGCAGTGTGAAGGAAAGGGTTACTCATATCTACGTTCACTTTGAAGGAGTTCCCTACTTTACCTATAGATCTTTTCGGTCTCGTCTGAAAGAAGAACTCTCCACATAACCGTATAAGTACACAAGTTAAAGAGGAACTGATTGTTGCAGGTCCCCTGGGCTCTTGAAATAATGTGCAAAAGACATACAACATATTTACATATTATGGCACACTTGCCTCCCAAAGTGCCCTCCTCCGAAACATAGAGAGGGGAATTTATCAAAAATGAAGCAGACAGAATCTGGAGCAGCTGGGCACGGCAACCAATCAGCTTCTTTTTCATTTTCAAATCTTTATGAAGTAAAATGAAAAGAGAAGCTGATTGGGCACCATGCACAGCTGCTCCAGTTTTTGTCTGGTCTAGTTTTGATAAATTCCCCCCAAGTATAGGCAGAGCCAGATCAACACCAAACCTCAAGAGCCCAAAGCGGCTGCCTTGCCTAAGGCCCCATTTTACCTTCGTCTAGGCCGGTGGTTGTCCACTACTGGACCATTGCCCATTACCAGGCCACAACCTCCATCCAACTGGGAGTTACTTCTGCTGTGACAGCTACTGTATACATTTTAAATACTTATATTTAATTCCCCTACTTTCATTGTATGAAACTTACTTTTGTTCTACCAAATTCCTTTTAGACGAACTAGATTTTAAGTACAGCTCCGCTCTAAACATTGGTTTGATGAAAAGAAATATTAAATGTGTCGCACTTTCTTTCAGAAATAGATTCAGAATTCACCTCTACTCCAGGAAGTCTACAGGAGGTCTTTATGAAAAGGAAGAAACATTTCATTGAAAATTCATCCAAAAGAATTCAGGCAATCAAGACAAAAGATAGAGTGGTGAACAAAACGCAGCTGAAGACTCAACCGAAGGAGAATCCTGTTAGCCAAGTGGAACAGCTGCCCAGTTTTGGTCAGTCTGAATCTGTACTGTTTTTTTTAACTTAAAGTATATCTAGAACCAAAACTTTATATTTTTAGTGGGGGGAGGAATGGGAACTCCTGTCTGTTTCTGTGTCGCTGCTGTGAACATTTTCCTTCACTTCTCCCCTGGAGACACGAAAGGATGTGGGGGCAAAGTCCTGCAAATGGAGGGGAAATTCCATAGAAGACATTTGTCACTGAAACAGTGTCCCCATTGGAAGATGTATCGCCTGTTCTTGTGTTGGTCATCCTGAGTTCTTATTTAAACTTCTGTGCAAATGTTTTCAATAGCTTTATCATTTTGGCTTTTCCATCACTTTTTGTTTTGGTGAGTGTGGTCACCAGGACAAATGGTGAGGATGAATATTCCTAACAAGGATTCCGATAGAACACCGTCAGGTTGTTATTGGTAACACTTCCACACTATATCCCCTCAAAAAAGTATTGACTTAAGATAAACTGTAGTTGGAACCTAGTGAGATGGCAATGTGGGAGCTGCCATTGCTGACTTGTTTTTGAGTGTCCGATCTGGGTCTAGCATCCTTCTTTCACTTTGCTGTCATAGGGTGACAACATTCGCTCACCATACTTTATGGAGGAGCAGCAATGTCACCCTAGGCTTCTGGTTTGTATTATGAATGACTTGTGTCATACCTATTGAGTCACTCAAGCAATGCACTGTATGAGGAGGAAGTGTAGTGTACACGGTGTGCCCACGCCCCGAAATTTTAACGGCTTGGTTCACTTTTGGAGCATAATTGATCAGTATGTAGTGAAGCCTTCTGTGAGGTCTAATTGGCACAAGCCCTATCTATTTTATTGTCCCGTCACTTACCCCCCTTCCTGACCACTGTGGAACGTTTTCTTGTCTTTTATTTTAAAATGACACCCAGCACATGGCCTTCTTGTATCCCATAATTCCGAGTTGGGCTGCAGCACAAAACTGTGACTGACATCACTAAGCACCGGGAGCAGAGATCTTCCTGACTCTGCCAACGTTCAGGTCATCCTGCTTTGTGCCAGACGGCCTGACCACGTACCAGTGGAAATATTTAGATTTTGTTTTTAAGACAACTAATCCATAGGATGGGCCTGGTCCATCGTTCAGCCACTGATTTCACAATTCTTGGAAATTGGTACATTTTGTGTAGGAGGTGTAGGTAAATAAAGAATGGTTCTCTCGCTGTGCTGTCCGTGTACTACCGTGTTTCCCCAAAAATGAGACACTGTCTTATATTTTTCTCCCCCCGAAAAAACACACTAGGTCTTATTTTCCGGGGCTGTCTTATTTCGGGGAGAAGGGGAGTGAAAAAATACTGTCACACAGTGTCACAGTACCTGCATGCTGCAGCTATCCTGGAGCTCTCCTCTCTGATGCCGTCCAGGGAGCCACCTCGTAGCATTGACCTCCAGTCAGAAGTTCCCTCACCGCACCTGACCTCACTCCGACCCCACTGGCCATGCCACGCTGTACCTGCTGGGAACTGTAGTTTTCAGCGGCAGCTTTCTATGTACCGTAAAAGCCAAGGCAGACAGGTGTGTGTGCGGGCGGGCGCTGAATGTTACTCTCGGGCCCCTGGCTGGCTGCTTGGATGAAGCAATACATGTGCGCCCGCTACCACCAAACTACTGTAGGTCTTATTTTCGGGGTAGGTCTTATATTACAAAAATCTCTGAAGATTGTGCTAGGTCTTACTTTTGGGGTAGGTCTTATTCTTGGAGAAACACTGTAGATGTAATGTAACTCTTTGGCTTAATAGTGTTATTTTAATTACAGACTCAGCACAGGGTGAAGGAAGCCAATTCAAGAAAGTGGTTGAAGTCAGAGTGAGCACTCCAGAGGGCAGGAAACTGTCTGAGATAGAGATGCACCAGCGTACTATACGGTAAGGAGATAACAGTCTGTTATAATAAAATGAGATGTGTACAAAGTTTTTTTTTCTTTTTTTTTTTTTTAAATAAAAATCAAATTGTTAAAAAGGAAAAAAAACTTCAGTGTATAGCTTCCAATCTTTAAAGGGTCAGTCCAGCTTAAGGGGATGGATAAATAGATTGATTATTTATCTGCATCTATCCATCTACATCTAGATAGATATTATGAGCCTGCTGTTGTCTGCAGTTCCACGGCTGACATTCTGATATTTTAATACTTGCGGTGCATCTGACTTGAAGTAGCTTGCAGCCAATTAAGTGTCAGAAACCGTATTGTTCAGGATCTGTTTAGACAGGACAGAGTCCTAAAACCCTGGAGTTTATATCTTTAAATTGCTCTATTAGCTTTAGGTTGTCTTTCCAAATCTCCACGGCTAACATGGCATAATGGGGGACCTATCTTTGAACTTGGTATCTTGTATTTCAGAGTGCATGGTTCTGTATGCCTGACCTCTGTGTCCTTTGAATAATGTACAAGTACCTTTTTTATACCCTTCTTCCACAGACTCCTCCCCTCACCTCTGTGTGACGGCTCCAACAAAGCTGCTTCTCTTTGGCGTTCTGTCTGTTGGCCGCACTCTGATGTCCTTATTCTAAATAGACTATCACTACCAATATATCCAATGATTAGATGCTGCTCGGTCTACATGCAGCTTATTCTGGAACACATAGTTTTCTTTGTATTTTCATTTGGGATACCACAGGGTTTATATGGTTACCTCAACATGATCCTCTCTTCTCTTGAATGCAGTCCCAACACGTGGACAAGGCAAAAAGCATGTTTGTGTGTTTTTATTGCGTCTGTGCGGACTGCAATGTGTCTCTAAAAAATAGGAGAAATACAACCTGCACTGCAATGCTGCAAAAATGTAGCGCATCACATAGTGCATGTCAATGATTATGTACAGTGATGTAAATGGACCCTCATTTTCCACAAACTTTCATTGTCTAAAACTTACATTTGTAACCCATGACAATCGCTGCCATTAAATAGTCAGATTGTGGCAGGTCCTAATGTGTTCAATCTTCATTTTTATAAGGTGTGCTAATAAAGAAGTGTTTTGGCGTTTCCTCCAGGTTATACAATCGGCTCGATGAAGTTAAAACCAGGAATGAAAAGAAGATAAGACAGGAGGCCTATGCCGTGAACCGCGAGAAGGCAAAAGAGTTCAAAAAGGTACAGAGACGATTTGTTGTCTATAGAAAACAAAAAGTGGTATAACCTATTTCCACTAATGCAGTTGGGAAACATTCATACTAAACACTGCTGCCCTATGGGAAACGTTCCTCCTCCTTCCTTCTCCTCCTCCTTCCTTCTCCTCCTCCTTCCTTCTCCTCCTCCTCCTTCCTTCTCCTCCTCCTCCCTCCTCCTCCTCCTCCTTCCTTCTCCTTCCTTCCTTCTCCTCCTCCTTCCTTCTTCTCCTCCTCCTTCCTTCTTCTCCTCCTCCTTCCTTCTTCTCCTCCTCCTCCTTCCTTCTTCTCCTCCTCCTCCTTCCTTCTTCTCCTCCTCCCTCCTCAATATGGGGCACAGATCTAAATTCTTGCCCAACTTCAGAGCCGCTTTGCTGTGCTACACAGTTTTTGCTTTACCTCTCACATTTGAAAGTCGAAGTTGACTGACCCAGTGAAGGAATTGCATTCTTTGTGGCTGACTCCACAGTTGTTGAACTGGATCTTCAGCCAAAACATTTTAAACTATTGGATGAGGGTTCGAACA
>NW_017306522.1:1474714-1487896 GCF_000935625.1 Nanorana parkeri | reverse complement strand
TATCAGTGACACAACAGGCAATATTTGGTAATCTCTCCAAAGAAATGGCAAATACTAGGGATGCACCGTTGCCGGTATTTTGGTACCGAATACGAGTACCGATCATTTTTTTTCTGTAGTCACCGATACCAATTACCGAGTACCGCAAGTCCCATTCCGGAAGCCAGGTGGCGTGTAATGACTCGCCACCTGGCTTCGTGATTAGCCGGGCAGCGTGTAAAGACTTGCCACCCGGCTTCCCGATTAACAAGAAAGTCTGTCCCCTCTCACCTCGGAATGTCCAGCCTGTTACCCCCGGGGCCTCTCCAGCCAGTAGCGGCCTTCCTCCGGTACCCAGCCGGAGCCATCTTGTTGGCCAATCATGGAAGCCATGCATGAAGCCGGCTTCCTGGCCAATCGGAATGCACGGCTTCCTGATTGGCCAGGTTCCCGACCAATCAGGAGGCCGGGCAGCGCGTCATTACACGCTGCCCGGCTTCCTGATTGGCCGGGAAGTCGGCTCCATGCTCTCTCATCACAAGAGATGAGAGAGCATGGAGCCGCATCCCGGCCAATCAGGAAGTCGGGCAGCGCGCCCTTAACGCTGCCCGACTTCCTGATAAAGGAAGTATAGAGCTAGGCATCGGAGCATTTGGACGAGTACTCGCTCAAATACTCTGCATCGGCACCGATATCGATACTAGTATCTGCATTCCTAGGAAATACCCTGCCCTTTATTCCACTGAAGTAGAAAGACAGGTCACCAGCACTCAAAATAATTTAGTCCTTTTTTAATGGACGATTATGTCACAATAATCAACAAAGCCAACGTTTCTGGGCCGCGCAGGGTCCCTTCTTCAAGGCAGAAAGATGTGACCTGCACCCTCACCAACTGAACTTTATTCCACTGAGACGTAAAAGTTTGTACTCCTCAATTTGGTCCCCCTAGACGTGGTCCACTGCATTTTCTCAATAGGGACACAGTAATAAAAACCTGACGGACTCTAAGGTTTCTCCCACTTTATCCAAAACTTGAATAGTATTTTGGATATAGTTCTGCTGCAAGGAAGAGATACATTTCACTATTTGTTCCCTTTAGTGGCTGGTCTATATAATTCTATTGACTACAATATAAAAACCTAGTAAAAATGTGAAAAGCACATCAGAATGTACATTAAAGCCCAACTGACCCTTTAGTTTAAATCCGCTAAATAACTTCCCGCTGCATCAAAGCAAAAGGTATGCAAAGTCTTGCTGTTTGCAAAGTGTGTGTTTATAAAGTAGTCACTGCTCCAAGCTCCCTCTCATGTTTAGTTTACTAACTTGTAATGAGATTGTAGTCTATCACAGGAGTGAGCTCGGAGCAGTGACTACTCTACAACACACACAGGGACCATGAGGAACAAAAGTAGCCCCCCTCCAGAAGGAAGGACAGTGTCAGCGCCAATTCAGAGATGATTGGAAGATCTACAGCCGAGTGATACACAAATAAGATACATTGCTGTTAATAAAGTACTTGAATGTATGTTTAAAAATTAACCCCGGAGCTTAGTGTCACTTTTATAATATGGATCTATGGATGTGTTAACATTCCCTTAATATTAAACGCTCACGCTTTATTGAATAATGTATCCAGATCAAACCAATATACATTTCCCAGCAAAGCATTTCTTTAAATTTCTGCCCAGTTACTTAGTCCTCCAAGTTTCCAAACACCTGGTTCCAGTTCCTTCAGCTCTGCTTACATGGAACAAAGCAGTCTACAGCAGCAGTCCATCTATTAGCTTGGATAAGGAAAGAGGGAAACAGGCAGCAGGGGAGTGGTTTGCCTTGCAGTGTCTGTGTTTGCGTGTTTGTGGAGACAGACAAGCAAGGGTGGCTCCATAGGACCCTGCAAGGGAAAGGAGCCACTCTAATACAGGGGACCAGCTGATTCTGCAAAAAAACGTTTAAACATCAAGGAGCAACGTCCTTTTGTAAGTGATTTAATCAGCATTTGAAACTTGACTTTAAACATCAGGGGTAGTTTATTTTACGTATGGCAAAAATAATATCCAGCTCTACGTTTTTCTGTACTGTAAATACGGAGGATTCAGGAACCTAACATATATGATAAGAAGGCACCACATCCAGCCACTGCCCATGTGAAAGCTTCTTTCAGTATTGGCTCATTTTCTTATCTAATGCTTTCATCGTGCTTTAAATTTGCAGAGGACTTTGGAAAAGCTGAGAGCAAGCAAGATGAAGTAGCAGGGGAACCGCGGAAGACTCCAGACCCCTCAGTCTGCTTAGAACTGGAAGCTCTGGAACGGAGTTCCCTGCATATTCCTTGGCATGTGTTAGAATATTTCTTGGCATCCAAGTGCATGTTTATGTGCTGGCATGTATCGGACTCTGACATCGTACAGCACTCTCCTATACTGTTCCCTCTTTTGTGATGGCCACGTGTACGCGGCGGTATGAAGCTGGTCATTTACAGAAGATTGTACACTGCTAGTCCTCTTCACTGGTGAGGGCAGACATTATGGAAGTTGGACCAGTGCTTGGGAATGGTATTATCTAAGACCCATAGCCTCAGTGAGGCTTTATTCTCTTACATCTTCTCTTGGTGTGTAGTAATAGGTAGAATGTTTTATAAAAAGGAATCTGGAGACAAACTTTTAAAAACTTTTATTATAATTAAAAACCTGGAGTTAAAGTTCCATTAGTTGGAAGGAGGCGGCCACCATCGCTGGGAAGAGGCTGCTTGTGCATTTTTCGATCCCTGTGTGGACCTCCAGCCTATTGGGTTAGCTGGGCTTGTCACTAGCAGCATGCAGGCATTACCCAAACCCCCCCCAAGCCCAAATCCAATGATCTTCACCGTCCAAACGCCTTCTCTGTGAAAGCATTGCTGGATCAGGGCAGAAGGTAAGTAAAAAGAAAAAACAGGTTGGCAGCACTCCGGGGTGGGGGGGGGGGGTTGAATTAACAAGTTAAAAAAAGGACAGCTGTACTTTATATAAGAAGATTATACATGACATTTAACACCAAACAAAAGGATTGGCCCTCAAGGCCATAAATGACAAGTCAGTGTGAGCGCATCCTAAGCACTTTTAAAAAGTATGCTGTGATCTTAAAGCCTTACCTGTAGGCTGGTTGTAGCTTGTAACGTGGTCATGAGATTAGACATCAGGCACCCAACAGGCCAATAGTGACCAGACCTATCGGGTTTGCACTGCGACCTGCCGTCCATGCCTCCATATTGGCCGCTAGATGTGATAGGTGAGCTTACAAGTCAGGGAAGGGGTGCGATGAGGGGGGCTTATGTCCACCACAGGGTCTGGTCATTGATTGCATATTAGGGCTTCCTGGCTTTTGGCTGGTCCTGGAATTAAAGCTAACCTGGTGGAACCTGGATGTGCCGGCTGTGTAATTCCAAGGTTAAGTTATTGGCTATAACAGGAGCGCAGGTTTGCTTTAAAGAGAAAGTTCAAGTAGAACTAATTTTCTTATAAGTAGGGAGTAATTGATGCCAGGCTGAGTGTAAAGTATTGCTGACCTTGAAGGCCTTTTCACATTTAAGCATTGTAGGTAACATAAATCGAGGTGCAGTGCACTGGGGTGTTAACAAAAATGGCACCCAAAGCTTTATTACTGTAGCAGGTAACGCACCTGCACTGCTTTTACCCCGCACGCCTTAGTAATGGTAATGCACTTCGGTAACAACACAAGCTGTTTTAGATTATGGGGTCCTCCAGTGATGACTGTAATCACTGATTCTGCCAGCAGAAGGTGTCAGCCATACTGGCTTCAATAGGGGGAGTCTTCCAAGACACTGATGAGAACAGAAGTAGCTGTGAGGTGAGGCAAATACTTAGAACAGGGGTAGCCAAACTCTGGCCCTCCAGCTGTGGTGATACTACAAATCCCATGAGACATCTGCCTCCGGGAGTCATGTCTGTGAGAATCTTGCCATGCCTCATGGGATTTGTAGTCCCCCCCCCCCCCCCCCCCCTTTCCAAATCAAACCCATTACCCATCATACAGAACACAATGAGGGGAATGGATCAAAATCTGGAGCAGATGTGCATGGCAACCAATCAGCTTCTCTCTTTCGTTTTAAAATCTTAACTGAAGAAAGATGCTGATTGGTTGCCATGCACAGCTGCTCCAGATTTGATACATTTTTAGGTGAACATCCCCCTTTTTTGCAATTGTAATGTTTTTTGTCGGTTTAATACTTTGCTGCACACTATTTTCTCAGCCCCTAATACTGTGCTTGTGGATTGCTAATATATATTTGTTTTCTATTTAAATAATGAAGTTATTTAATATATTGATTTTTGAAAATGCTGTCACTGTAATTTTATTGCTATTTAACATTTTTTTAAATTGTTTTAATAAACTGATTTCCTAGATTTGTTGTGTGTGTTGGTGTTTGAGTTGTGGCTATGATGGGGAACTGAAATGGTTTTAGGCCGTGTTCACACTGTTGCTGCAGCAATGTGCAAAAGCACTTGATTGTGCATTGTGGCACTATATATTCCTTAATGTACCCTTATGCACCTTACCGAGGCAGCTGCGTTACGATGCACCATAACACACTGTGACTTACCACAGTGTGTTACAAAAAAAATAGCACATGCACTTTCTTTGGTGCGTAGTGCTGCCCCTTTAAAATGAATGGGGTTCCCTAATGCAGGGGTAGCCAAACTCCGGCCTCCAGCTGTGGTGGAACTACAAATCCCATGATGCCTCTCTCTCCTGGAGTTGTGGCTGTGAGAATCTTGCAGTGCCTCATGGGATTTGTAGTTCCACCACAGCTGGAAGGCCGGAGTTTGGCTACCCCTCGTCTAATGCAATGCATTGTACACTGCCTAGCCAAAAAAAAAGTTGCTACCTGGATTATAGGCAGTGTTATGATCTGCGGTTGCTTTAGTTGGACATGTCGGTTCAGCAATGTTATGTCCCCCAAAACTGAGGTCAGCTGCCTACCTGAATATACTGAATGACCAGGTTTTTCCATCAATGTATTTTTTCTTCCCTGATGGCACAGTGGGCATATTCCAATATGACAATGCCAGGATTCATCGGGCTCAGGAAGCATGAGACCTCGTTGTCACACATGGATTGGCCACCACAGAGTCCAGACCTTAACCCCATTGAGAATCTTTGGGGTGTGCTGGAGAAGACTTTACGCAGAGGTCCGACTCTCCCATCATCACTACAAGATCTTGGTGAAAAATTAATGCAACTCTGGACAGAAATAAATGTGACATTGTAGAAGCTTATCGAAACAATGCCACGGTGAATGTGTGCCGTAATCAAAGCTAAAGGCGTTCCAATAAAATATTAGAGTGTGACTTTTTTTGTGAGGAATTGTATTTCTTTATTTTATTTTTAGGTTTGTTCCTTTTAACAGTTTAACTTCATCCTTATCTTGATAGACTGTGAGAGATATTAAAGTTAAAGGAGAACTATGGTATTTAAGGCTTTTCCCCATAGTTCTCCTTAGGATAACGGGAGGACACAAACTAGCGTCCTCCCGTCACCCTAGGCTCAGTATACCGCGAGCTGTAGCTCGCGGTATACTGAGACGCCGCAGCTGAAGCGGATCCCGACAATTGTGCCGGGATCCGCCCAGCTGCGTGACTGAACGCTGGCTCTGCCTATCTAGAGGCAGAGCCAGCTGTACCCGCTCCTTCCCCCGTCCGTTCCGCCAGTCAGCGCTGGCGGAGCGGGGAGGGGGGAATTCAGCCCTCCCCCTCTCAGGGCAGAGAGCGTGACAGGATCGAGAGGTGAGCGAACGCCGATGTGTGTTCGCTCACCTCCCGATCTACTGAGCCGACCTGTGACAGTCTCATTGTCACAGGTCGGCTAGAACTATGAGGTGAGTGAAAAGCACTCACCTCATAGTTCTCCTTTTAAGTAGTAGATATTTAATATGGAGAGATGTATAATACATTTTATGTATAGACAGTATTATGTTGTAGTATCTCTAATTTTGAAGAATTGTATACACGTGTTTATTGAAAATAATAAAAATATATTAAACCAAAAAAAAGAGACTGTAGTCAGCAATGAAAATAAACAGTTGATATGATTCCAGTGTACCCGGCCTACCTACTAAGAGCGTCAGTCTTTCATCTAGGCAAAGATTTTAGCGCACTGGGTCACCCTTGTCTGGTAATAATTTAATGATCTGGGAACACTGCTGGTCTATCAAAGTTTGTGACTGCGTTAGAATGTATGACCGGTGACGTGCTCACACATTTTATCGTAATCCCGCCCAACTTTTCGGCGGTGGAATATGTGACCGGCAAAAGATGAAGAATTCTAACTGTTTCAGGGCAGATCGGCATCGCAGATGGTATGTACAGAAGAACCGATCTGCCCTGGAACAGGTGATCGGTCCTGAAATGTCACTTCTATCCGACTGTGGAATGTGAGATGGCACTCACAAAGGCACATTTCAGGACCGATAAGTTGTTCCATGGCAGGGCGTTGGAATTCTTCACCTTTCGCCAGTTACACATTCCACCGCCGAAAATGAGGGGACCTGAGCATGTAAAACCCGGGGACTTATTAATGAGGGACACATGGTGATAGGGCGACCCATATGAATGGGGCAAATGGGGATGAGAAGGGACACAAATGAATGACATGCAGGTTAAGGGGGGGAACGACGACTGATGAATGTGACACAGGAAGAGACAAGCTGATAATTAAAACTTACAGGCTGATGTGAGGACACTTGTGTATATGACATGGGGGTTTGGGAAGGGGGTATAATAGACTTGTGCGTCGTCAAAAAAAATTTGTTCAGTTTTGGAATATCCGTTACTTCGTATTTCGTGTCCGAAACTCAATTTGGATTCGTACGAAATACGAATTTTCGTTAGTTTTGGCACATTTTCGTAACTGTACGAACATTCGTTATGATGAAGTTAAAAAGCAAAAATACCTTTTGTTAATATTGGAGTCGATGTGGTAGTTGTTTTTTTTTTTTTAATCCAAAATACGAATTCAGTTAACGGATTCCGGATCCAAATTTTGGATTTCGGATTAAAAAAAAACTACCATCAACTCCAATATAAATGTACTTTGCTTTTTAACTTCAATATAACGAATGTTTGTAACCGAACGAAAATACGTCAACGGAATTTTGTATTTCCTGCCTGTGTATTTTAATGCAACCCTCAGCAGCAGAAGAGGAAACCTCTGATTGGTCAACCTCATTTACAGGGGTAATATTAGTTCCTGTTTCAAAGAAATTTGAATCCGAAATTCGTTAATGGAGTTTCGTATTTCGGATATAATTCGGAAACTGCAATTCGGATTTTGGATGCTTCCGAATTTACGAATTTCAGGAAAATTTGTACGAATTTTGATTCATAACGAAACGAATCGCACATGTCTAGGGTATAAGGAAACCCCTAGGAATGTGACAGGCAGAGATGAGGGGTACACTAATGACACACAAGGCAAAGGGGAAAACAATGATAGTCAAACAATGGAACCACAATGCATGTGAAGCAAGGGCGGATCTGTGGTGGGGGACGACGTTTGAAACGCGTTGTCCATCTAATTACACGTTTTTAGACTCCCATTCTGTCTTGTTTGGCACTCTCATTGGACTGTATGTGGCCTAATGCTGGAGGGGTCCTGAGGGTGGGCTTTAGTGAGTTTGCCCAAGCCCACAAAATTGTAACCATTGCCACCCACCCCCCCCCTTTCTGGCCCAATCAGATGTGGAAGTGGCGGCGGTATTCCCCATCCCTGTCCCAGCTCATTGCTAATCCTGAGGGGTAATTATCCTGATCAGTCCTGATGATGGCTAAGCTGCTTGCAGGTGAGGACCCTGGTGGATAATGCGCAGCAGATGGCAGCCCTGACAGGCAAGCAGAGCCAGGCTCTAGGCAGAACATTTTATTGTGTCGTGTATAAATTATATAAATATAAACCACTTAAAAGCTCAGCAATGGGGAGCAAAGAAAATAACACATTGAACATATTGGGAGTAGGGTTGCCACCTGTCCAGGATTCACCCGGACAGTTCGGGTTTTGAATGCTGTGTTCGGGTTACATGGCAGCAGAGACCCGGACACAAGATGCCAGGCAGACAGGGACAACCAAAATTAGAATAGGGGCTTCTGGCTCCCCACTGAAAACAGTCTCAACTGTGATGTTTGCATATGAATAGGCGGCAATATTTACATATGAATAAGCCATGACTCATTCTCCCCCAAAAATGTCTGTGCATCACTTCAGTGTTCGGGTTTCGCTTGAAGAAAAGGTAGCAACCCTAATTGGGAGGGAGGAAGGGATTGGAACATTAGACAGTGTTTTTATTGCTGTCTGCACCTTCCTATCTATGTGACTGCAACACACAAATGGAGATGTGTGGGTGTCATAAGAACAGGAAGTGAGGACAGATTTCCCCAATGGAGTCAGACACATATGAAAACCTCACAGAAATGTAAAGAAAATATCTGGTTTAACCAGTGTTGCAATCCATAAACATTTCCAGGGACAAAGCTCTAAATCCTGGCTTGTCTCTGTGTCTCAACAGTCAGAATCTCATATTTCAATCACACGAATCCTCATCTTAACGCTGTTACTACAGGAGCAGCGCGAAGCTGCAGGGCAGATCTCTTTTGTTCGGCTGAGCTTCCGTACATGAAGTAGAGCGCCGCGCATGCGCAGTGCCAGTCTGGGCTCACTGAGGATTGGAGTCGGGGGTACAGCTGTGTTCCGGTGAAGATGTCGGGGGGTCCACCGGTACAGATTAGTATCGAGTCTTCGGCAGAGAAGCAGGTGCAGGAGGTGGGCCTGGATGGCTCAGAGACCTATGTCCAGCCGTTGTCCATGTCCCAGAATCTGGCCCGCCTGGCGCAGCGCATAGACTTCCAGCAGGAGTCCGAGGATGAAAATGACGAGGGAGCCGGACCCCGGGAGACAGAATGGGGGGAGCAGGAAGACGAGGAAGGTGAGGCCTGGCTACATTCTGTGTACACCTCCATAACCTGTATACAGTGTATTCACCACTGTAACCTGAACCCCACCCCCTCCGGTATACCGTCCTCTGTATACATTGTATTCGCCTCTGTACCCCTGCTATACGGTCCTCTGTATACGTTGTATTCGCCTCTGTACACCGGTATACTGTCCCCTGTATATGTTGTATTCGCCTCTGTACCCCGGTATACTGTCCCCTGTTTATGTTGTATTCGCCTCTGTACCCCGGTATACTGTCCTCTGTGGTTCTCTACCCTTAACCTTCCAGCATTCTCTACACTATACACCATATTCACCTGTCGCACTTCTGTGTACACATCTTCTTTGTATCTGCCTCCTATGTGTATCCATAGCTTTATATATGTCACTATATCCCTTCATGCACACAGCCCTGAAATCTATATATTTGTTCTACACATATTGCACATGTGCCCCCCCCCATGCCCATAGTTACATAGTATTTGAGGTTGAATAAAGACATTAGTCCATCGACTCCAACCTATTAGGATCTCATTCTAGGAGTACCTGTACCCCTGTATATTGCGGTCCCTTAAGAATTCCTCTTCTGTCATGTTCTTGTTTCTATTGCAGGTTTGATTAAGTTCCAGCCATCTCTGTGGCCCTGGGACTCGGTGAGGAACCATCTGCGGGGAACATTGACTGAGATGTGCGTCTTGTACGATGTGCTGACCATAGTGAAGGACAAGCGGTACATGCATCTGGACCCGGTCTCCCAGGAACCTCTCACTCCTAAGCAGGTATTACCAGGGACGGGTCTCACAGCAGCTTTGTCACTGTCATTTGTATGTTAGGCCTGTGACGGACCCCGGTACTCAGGATGAGTATATCCGCCGCTGTATTCTTCCTTACTCTGGAGATATTGCAACCCGCTGATCTTTAGCTCCCAGTTTCCCCAGTCACTAGTCGGGACCGAGTGTCGGGTGAAACAAACTCTGATTTATTGAGAAACTGTGCAACCTTTTTATACACAAAGTGATCAGAAACAATTATAATCCCATCACATCCACCCTGCCCTCCCCCGACACTCGGACTACACAACACCGCAGGGGTCCACCTGCTAAAGACCCCCAGACAGCCATAGCAGGAGTCTGACATTGTCCTGAGCTCCTTGGAGTACAAAGGGAGATAACGAGGGCTGGTGCTGACCGTCTCTTTTCATAGACCGGTTACACAGTATAACACTTAAAGTAGTGGTTCTCTACCTGTGTAACCTCAGGACCCACATTTGCCCTCGCTCATTAAGTCGAGACCCAAGTTGCATTGCAATGTTCATGTTGCGGTACTGCGCTTTCCGATGCAATCGATCTGAAGGTGGGAGGTGCATTTGGGTTGCAATTATGGAAATTGGAGTGGATCCTCAACCTGGGGTCCAGTGTGGTGTGCTGGTGCTCAATCCATGTGTGTTGCTTGTAAAGCTCCCGTGCTCGCCCGTAGAGGTGGCGGGAGCCAGAATGTGATGAGCTTTAAGCAATGCACGTATGGATGGAGCTCCCTTGCGGCCATAGCCCCACCTCAAGTTGACACTCGGCACCAGGCATCATATCTTTGAATGTGTGCTCGGCGTGAGAACTGACAGTGCTGCGCTAGGGGGAGGTTGAGGATCCCCTCACCTAGAAAAGTGGAAGGCATGTGGCGACCCACTGGACACGGGGTCGCGACCCACCAGTTGAGAACCAAGGACTTAAAGGATATTTAAACCCTCTGTTTTTTTGCATATATTCTACTACTTGCACTAGCAAGCAGTAGAAATTGCAATTTCCTGACATGGGAATCCCTAAATGCACCTACATTGTGGGTATGAATGAGAGCTTCCAGTATATGTGTAGTAGATTGTAAGTGCCTACTCCAGCTGCAGTTTCAGAAAGTTACGCTGTCATTAAAAATGTCATTGCTTCCTTCCTCCTGGACATGCTAGTTAACTGGCTGATGTGCTGACCCACTAGCAATAATCACTTCTGAGTCCCATAAAGTAGAACTGAACTCAAAAGTGAAGATTTGCTTTGTTATAGGGAATATTTAGAAATGTTAGATGAGAATGAGCTCCACCCTCTAAAAATGACCTTTTATGTGGTATCCTGACAGAGCACCTCCTGGTGTTGGGGAGCCTAGACAATCCTGTACCTTCATCCTCATAGCTGTATATCTGCAGTGTGAGATCTAAGGCACTGCTAGTCTCAGGAGATTTGGTGATGTTATTACTGTACTGCTCACTGTTCTTCTCACTGGCGCCTCTCATATGAGGAAGCAAAACCCTTCCTCTACCATGATGGTGGCCTCCATAAAAGGACAGCATGTAGAACAAGGCATGATGAGTCAGCAAAGGGGGGAAAGGTCAGCTGTAGGAAGACTGCAGACAGTACTATTGAGTAGTCCTTTACCCTCTGTCTGCTTTTTCTTGAACACAGATTCCATAGTTTAGTTCCTCTTTAACCAGTGTGCTGGTCAGCAAAGTCGGAGAAAAGGTAGGATACAGGCAGTCCCCGGGTTACATACAAGATAGGGACTTTAGGTTTGTACTTAAGTTGAATTTGTATGTAAATCGGAACAGGTACATTTTTTAAGTGTAACTCCAGCCAAAAAATTTTTTAGTTTTGGATGGCATATTGGAAGGGTCACTTTTGTTTTGCTGTCTGTTCCTGTTGTTCAGACGATTATTTAAAATGACGCACCAAAAAACGTTTTTTTTCTATTTTTAATTGTATTTTATTTGCTTGCATTTTTTTAATTTTTATTTAAACTTTTTAATTGTCTTTTTTTAACTTTTTTTTTTTTTTTTTTTAAATTTTTTTATTTAATGCTGGGAGCCATACCCAGTCTGCTATTGGATATTTCAAATTGCAATAGCCAATATCAGGCAGGCTATTGCATCTGCCCACTGCCTGCTGTCAATCAGCAGATGAAGGGCCTGAAGGAGAAATTTCTCCATCAGGTCCCCCCATGCTGATTGACAGCAGACAGTGGGCGGGTGCAATAGCCAGCTTGCTATTGGCTATTGCATTTTACAATATCCAATAGCAGACTGGGTATGGCTCTCAGCCTGCAGATGAGGATGAGGCAGGGGGGCAGGGCAGAGGTGCCGCGGTCGGACTGGGGAACGGAGAAGCCGACGGACCAGGGGAAGACGGCAGCGGAGGTACAGGGTTAGCGGAGCAATGCAGTGGTCTGTGTCCCCGCTGCCTCCGCCAACACAGGCAGGGAGAACAGCGGGGATTTGAAGGGACACAGGCTGCTGCAGCCACAGTTCTCCTAAATATACCAGCGGCTGCCGGTACGTTTAGGAGTACTGTGGACCCCGTTTGTAAGTACGGATTGTCCGTAAGTTGGATGTCCGTAACCCGGGGACTGCCTGCATACGTTATCTGCATGTCTGTTCCTGGCCTGTGATGTAAAGCCAATGGGTCAGCATGGCATCCAAAAAGATGGCATTTTGTGAAGGTCAACCACAGCAGCCCTGATGTTTTCCTGACAGGTTCCCTTTAAAGATGTCTGTTGCTGGCAGGTTCTGCCTGGACCCCTCAAGGAGTAAATGAATGAACAAAGGTGATTTGTCTTTTCAGAATCAGCAAAGCCTGTTACTGGTTTCCAAGAGGAAATCCCTCCATGGGGCAGCACAGATCCTCAGTAAAGGAGCCGAGCGCCTGTCAAAGTCTGTAGCCGAGAACCAGGAGAACAAGCGCCAACGGGACTTTAATTCTGAACTGCTGAGGTTACGGCAGCATTGGAAGCTGAGGAAGCTGGGAGATAAAATCCTGGGAGACCTGAGTTACAGGAGCGCAGGTAACGTTCAGAAGAAATGCAGCACCTTCCCCCTATGGCACTGACTGTCAGTGTGGGCAGAGGGATCCTAATGGATTTAGAAGCTCTTCCTAGAGTAAAATATCTCCAGGAGAAAGTTTTCTTGTGTCTTTATAATCAATTTCTTGGAGCCTAAAAAGGGCAGCGAAAACAATGTTATCGGCTTTTAGAAGTGAAGGACAAAACATCTCCCCACCCACCATGTAATGGAGAGGCGGAGGCATTTGTAGTCCAAATCAGGAGAGCTGCCTAGGGTGACAACCCTTCTCCATAGATGCAGTACAGCGAGTGAGTCATGTCATCCTGGGACAGGAAGCGTGTTACTGGTAGGAGGGGGGATCACTAGGGGAAAATAAAGAGGGGGGGGGGGGGGTTTTTGGGAAAAGT
>NW_017306522.1:1461749-1474613 GCF_000935625.1 Nanorana parkeri | reverse complement strand
GGGGGGGGGGGGGGGGAATGGAAGAGAAAAAAAAGAGGGGGGGGGGGGGGGTGTATTTGGAAAAGCTTGGAAGGAGAAAACTAATCCATCCTCCACATCTAAACTCTGGTAATCTTCAATATGACATTCTTGTTTTTGGAAGTAGATACTTTGTAAAGTGTATGTCTAGGCAAAAGTACGTTTTTTGGTTTTTTTTTTGGATATCTAAACAATTCCCTATTTTTTTTAATCTCTTAAAAAATACTGCAAGGACAGAAACATTACCTGTTGATCCTGCCAGAAATTTAATGTGCCTCTAACTTGGAGTGAGCTGATGATGCTGCTTCTGTGCTGAAATCCTAAGCGATGTTGCCAGTCGCATCAGAGGTTTCCTCCTCTGCACTACAGAACTCCTTCCTCCTCATCTCTATAACAGAAGGGGGCAGTGTTCTGCAAGGGAGAAGCTTCGCAGGGAAGCAAGGACAACACTGCTTGAGATTTCAATGCAGCAAAGTCAGTGTTGTCCATTCAGACAGGAAGTTAGGATATCGCTTCTAAGGGAAGCAAGGGCAACACTGCTTGAGATTTCAATGCAGCAAAGTCAGTGTTGTCCATTCAGACAGGAAGTTAGGATCTCACTTGGAAGGGAAGCGAGGTTTACGTTGAAGGGCTTGCAGTCGCACCTTCAATAGCAAGTTGGCAATGGCAGCCCACATATTTCTGTCCTGTAATGTTCAAATAAAGCTACACAGACATGGGAATTGATTGTTAGCTGGTTTCAGCAGCATCAAGTGACATCCTCATGCCCTTGGAAGGGGTTAGTGGTGCGTAGTTTTGGAATATTTTGCATCTCTCCCTCTGCCCGCCCTCCACATGAGGTAAGCAGACGCCTGAGGCTCTCATGCAAATGCATCTTGGGTGGTCTGTATCACAGGCTGAGGCAGTCAGACGGTTCTCTACATCTGACCCCCTGGTAAGGCAAACTTTAGTTAGTCCCTAGCATCCAACATCACCATATCGTGACATCTTTATGACTATTGAGGCCTCCTCCTCTCTGTGCTCATTCATACATCCTCATACTTTTGCCGCCATTTTATCTTTGTGTAGGCTCGCTCTTTCCTCATCATGGAACATTTGAAGTTATCAAGAATACCGACCTTGATCTGGACAAGAAAATGCCTGAAGACTACTGCCCGCTGGATGTCCATATCCCCAGTGACTTGGAAGGCTCTGCTTATTTAAAGGTCTGTGTAACTCAAAACTCTCAGCTCGGCAAATGTTTCTTAAAGCGGACCTTTACCCATATCTATGAAATGACACAAAGGCACCTTTTTATAAATGTTTAGTGATAACAATCTACAAACGCATACTTCTAGATTAATTCCAGGCTTTGTGTTCTTTGTGTACCTTATTTTTCTTTTGCTCCCCAGTCTTCTCACAGTGGCCATTTTTACTAAGGGCAGATTAATATGCCTCCCTTTACTTCCTGGAACTCTTGCACAAGTGCCTAGGACATGTGAGCATGCATATCATCTCAGGGGAGGAAAATGCCTATCGCTGCGATCCCATGAGATTTCCCAGCAATGCTCTGCTGATGTAACCTTCCCAGGATGCAACGCTTGGGCACATTACTTCACGAATGCCGGAGAGGACCAGGAAGTGGAAAGACAGTAATTTAAAATAAAAAAGAAAATTATGTTTATACACTATATTGCCAAAAGTTTTGGGACACCTTTACACGCACATGAACTTCAATGGCATCCCAGTCTTAGTCCGCAGGGTTCAATATTGAGTTGGCCCACCCTTTGCAGCTATAACAGCTTCAACTCTTCTGGGAAGGTGTCCACAAGGTTTAGGAGTGTGCCTATGGGAATGTTTCACCATTCTTCCAGAAGCGCATTTGTGAGGTTCAGGTACTGATGTTGGAGGAGAAGGCCGGGCTCGCAGTCTCCGCTCTAATTCATCCCAAAGGTGTTCTATCGGGTTAAGGTCAGGACTCTGTGCAGGCCAGTCAAGTTCCTCCACCCCAAACTCGCTCATCCATGTCTTTATGGACCTTGCTTTGTACACTGGTACGCAGTCATGTTGGAACAGGAAGAGGCCATTCCCAAACTGTTCCCACAAAGTTGGGAGCATGAAATTGTCCAAAATGTCTTGGTATGCTGATGCCTTAAGAGTTCCCTTCACTGGAACTAAGGGGCCAAGCCTCACCCCTGAGAAACAACCCCACACCATAATCCCCCCTCCACCAAACTTTACACTTGGCACAATGCAGTCAGGCAAGTACCGTTCTCCTGGCAACCGCCAAACCCAGACACGTCCTTCGGATTGCCAGACAGAGAAGCGTGATTCGTCACTCCAGAGAACACGTCTCCACTTCTCTAGAGTCCAGTGGTGGCGTGCTTTACACCACGGCATCCAACGCTTTGTATTGCACTTGGTGATGTAAGGCTTGGATGCAGCTGCTCGGCCATAGAAACCCATTCCATGAAGCTCTCTACACACTGTGGTTGTGCCAATCTGAAGGCCACACAAAGTTTGGAGGTCTGTAGCTATTGACTCTGCAGACAGTTGGCGACTTCTGCGCATTGTGCGCTTCAGCATGCGCTGACCCCACTCTGTCATTTTACGTGGCCTACCACTTCATGGCTGAGTTGCTGTTGTTCCCAAATTTGTTATAATACCACTAACAGGTGACTGGAATATTTAGTAACCAGGAGATTTCACGGAACAGCTGAATCCAATGATTTGAAGGGGTGTCCCAATTCTTTTGGTAGTAGTGTATATTATGATGATGATAATATATGATTTCTTATCCACATGCAGAGCTCTACATGCTGATGTGATTTTTAGTGAAAGGGGGTTAAGGTCTGCTTTAAGAGATATCAAAGTGTGTGCGGCTAAATTCCAGCCATAAAAGAAATGAGTGTTATGTGGCAGAGAAGCCTTTGCTACACTCAATTAGCATTTAAACTCTGCTAACGGTAGGAGGCACATACTACTATTGTAGAGCTGGCTATAGTTCAGCTCTAACCACCTCCATGCAGGAATCCCTAAAGATATTGGTATGAATGGGGCCTGATGAGAGCACCTGAAAAACACGTGTTTGAGCCCATTTTTTTTTAGGCGCTCTCTTTTAAAAGTCCATGGGGCCAAAAACTCTTAATTCTGATCCTGTGCTACAAATAATGCATTAAAGCGCACGTAAAAACATGGAAAAATTCCTTTAGGTTGCCTAGCTACGTTGACACTTGGGTGTGACTGCAGACTCGCACTGAACTGCAGTGCATAGATGAGAAGCACCCTATAAGAAATAACGGGGCTTCTACTTGCATGAGGTTTGCTGCATTCAAACGTAATTTGTCCCTAAATTGTCAAAAGGTTCACTTTAAGGATTCTTTCCTCCACTTTCATGACTGCAGCTTTATTTTCCATCATCATCACAAGGTGGTTGTTACTCATTTCTTTTGCTGTTGATTTTTTTTATTTTGAAGGTTTCCATTCAGAAGCAATCGCCTGACATTGGTGACCTGGGAACTGTGAATTTGTTCAAACGTCCCGTGCCTAAAGCAAAACCAGGTACATGTGGCGGGGTTCTATATTTGTTATCCCGAAAGCACATCATTCTATTGTTTTACAGAAAAGAAACATGACATTTCTAGCTTTATACAGCATGAGAGCAAATACAAGATTCAAGGAATCTGTTCTTACTACAGTCTAATAGAAAACAGGAATACTCCAAAATATAATATAACATTTTTGAGGGGAACCAAACCTCCCTATGAATAGGAGGGCTTGACATGCAGTCAGTAGCAGTGGGAAGGGCACGTTATGCAGCTTCTATGTATCTGAACAAAAAGCTATAATGCTGCAAGCGGAAATCCTGCAATTGCCTTTTTTAATCTTGCATTGGTCCATCGTGGCTCAATGGAAATATTAGAGGTGCACCGAAATGGAAATTTTAAAACCGAGATAAAAAAAATTGTCAGGCCGAAACTGAAACCGAAAATGTTTTTTATTTTTTCAAATATTTAATTTTTATATAAACTTTTTATTTTTTATATTATTTATGAATTCATTTTTTATTAAATGTTTTTTTATTTTTACTTTTAGGGGCTTCCGGAAAATATTGGGGCTCTAAACAGACTCCTGATATTTCCCTTTTAAAAATAGAAAAAGAGATTGAGAACGGAGCAGGGAGGAGAGCTCAGCCTTCTGTGACATCACGGCCTGTCTCCGCCCACACACTGCTCTGCCGGTCTGTAATAGGAGGTTCAGCGGTGTGGGAGGAGAGATGACGGCCGCTCACTGCGCTCTCCTCTCGCAGCGCTCGGCTGGCTATCACAGTTTCTCTCCTCCCCGCTGGGACACAGAGCAGCGCCCAGCGGGGAGGAGACAAAGAATGGATGCAGAAACTAGGTTTGCCTGAGGATTACACATGAGAGGAGGCAAGCAGCTACCCAAGGTTCTAAGGTGGCTCAGCAGGTAGAACCACTGCTAGCTAAGCCAGAGGCCCTGGGTTCAAATCCGGTTCCTGACAACTTTAAGCATTATATCTTTGTGTTCCAATACACAGAGGCCGGACCAGTGTAAGTTTGCGAAAAAGATCATTCCTAGAGTACCACTTTAAAATAAATGTCCCGAGTATAATTAGGGCTTCACAGGCAATTCTTCTCTGCCACTGAGAGATTTAATCACTTGCTGACAATCACCTCGTTAGCAGTACAATTATATCTCTCTGAAGCAAACAGATTTAATTGCCTTTGTATCCATAGCATTAAGATAGCCATTATGACAGTCTTCTGATCTTCCTGTTTCCAGGATTGGAAGACAATCTAATGTGCGTGGCACCAGTACACACTCGTCCAGGGGAGAAAGCCATTAAATTAATGACAATAGGAAAAATAATTGCAATAACTGATTGCACACACCCTTCAAGTCAGTATGTAGTATAGGCACCTTTGTCAGCAATTACAGCCTTTTGCCTGTGTGAATAGGTCTCTATTAAGCTGGCCATACACCTTACAACCATCGCACGACTTTCGTTGTGCGATGGTTGTAAGGTAATTTAAAATCTCGTACGATCTGCCCATCTTGGACAGGCAGATCGTACTTGAGATCACCACAAGCCCTCCCCGCTAAATTCCAATGCTGAGCGGGCAGTGTGCACTTGCGCACACCGGCACGTTCCGCATTTGTCTTCCGAGCACGCCACTAACCCGCCGAAAATCGTACCATTCTCAGCGGATTTTCAAGCGTGCTCGGAAGACAAAAGACGTGCGACCGTACAGTAGAAACGGTCGCACGCCTTCCATACATACATACGATAATCGGCAGGTGTATGGGCACCTTTTTGGATTTGCTTTAGACACTTTTTTTTCCCCACTTTTTTCTATGCAGAATTGCTCCAGCTCTGTATGTTTGCCATCGATTTTTTGAGTGAACCACATTTTCATACTGACTCTTGAAGTTCAACCTTCCAGTCACATGTTTATTGGTCACTGAAACTTCTTGGGTACTCGCAGGTAGTCTCCCTTTACCTAAATATGTGACTGTGGGAAGAGAGTTCATTGCTTATTTAAAGCACAACTTCAGCCAAAAATAAAATTATTTAAAATGAATAAAATATATACAGCTACCTCGCGCCAATATTCAAACAGCTGTGAACACTATAAACACACAACCTGAATCAACCACTTTTTATTTGTCTGGTAGTAGTGGGTAGCATGGCACATATGATTTAAATGAATAGCCCATTAAATGATAAACAGGGTTTTGCTCATATTTAGTTTCAATCAAGAGATTTCACGTCCCCCCGCAGTACTTTTTTCTGCCACTAGGTGTCCTCCTAATAAGTCTCATGTGACTTGTTTGCCTGATGAAGGGGATCCTGTGAGAACCCGAAACGTTGAATTTACTGTTTGAATATGCAACCAGTACGTGAATAAATAGACGTACTGGATTTGCCTTGAAGTGCCTGTCTCCATCTTTTTACTTGTTTACTTTGACGGAAGACACCTGTTGCACCCACCTCTTACACGATGGAGCAGCGGCTCTGAGTGCGATGGGTACACGGGACTATATCAGGGCAATGCAAGATACATCCGCTGAGCCCAGGTTGTTCTGGACCCACCCCAACCCAAGTGAAAGTTGAATGAGCATAGTGATGAACGTATCTCTCCATCACTCTTCTCTTCCATGCTATCAGAATTTCGCACTCCAGCTCTGCTTTACAGGCACTGCAGAAGGCAGCTACTCGGGTCAGATTCATGTACTTACACTGCTTGCATTTAGAAATACATTTATGTATTTAATACTTAAGGAGCTGGATTATTTTATTTTGATTTTTTTTCTTTGTAGTTCAGCTTTAGGTGTCATTCTAAAGAGGGAGTATACCTATGGAATTCGGTTTTATGTTTTTGTTTTTTTTCCATTATAATGCATTTAAACCACTTTACACAGATTTGTTTTCTTTTTTTACATTAAAAGATATTGATCAGTGTAAAAAAACCACATTAAATCCACCATAAAACCTGAAAACTTCAAAGGGAGTGAATCATTTTTATAGACCCTGTATTGAATTTTTAGTTTGTCTTAGTTGAAGCAGGCTGGGAGCCTCCAGACCCAGACACGTTTTATAGACAGACCTTGTCTAGCTTTAAGTGAGACCTCTGGAGAATTTTACAGCTCAGATCCTGATTTGTGTGTGTCCTTGGAAGGAAAGTTCCCGTAACGTGCTTCTCTTTTAATTTACAGCTTTTATTTGCCGTCAACTGTTGTGCGCTCAAGTACATTAAAGATCACTTTTATACAAATTGCATTTATTCTTTGTGCCTCCCTCCCCCTGTCCTAAATGATCTCGCCGTCCACAGATCTGTACTTGCTGCGATCCGAGGGCTGCTTTGTCACTCTTTGATGACATGGAGCACTGCAAGTCTCCCTCTCCAGGCTTCGTCTGGCACCTTGACTGGAGTTGGCCCTGTAGTAGCCTATAGGGTTGTAATGTGCAGATGCAGCCAGCAGGGGGAGCATTGCAGCATGCTGGATATAAACAATAGGGCGCCTGTGCCCATCAGATCTTGCTAAGTACGGATCTGTGGCGGGGGAGGGTCATCTGGTCAGCGATGGGGGGGGAGGGAGGGGTTTAGAAGTGCACTTATCCTTTAGGGCCAGTTTACACCACAAAGTGTGCATACCAGAGCGTTCGGCCTCTGAAATGCAACCTGGCTGGTTCCCTGCGTTTAGGGGCGGGAGGGGGTGTGGCAGTGCATTGAAGTCAATGGCACCGCAGCCACACCCCCCGCAAAGCGATCGCCTGCATCTGAACGCGTGGCACAGTGGTGCCTGCGTTCCGGTCCAGTGCGATCTGCAAAAATAGTGCATGCAGCGTTTTAACAAATTGCACTGGACAAGAACGCAGGCGCTAATGTGCCTTGCGTTCGGGTTTTGGCGGTCACACTGTGGGCGGGGAGTGTGGCTGTGGTGCCATTGACATCAATGCATTGCCATGCCCCCCTCCTGCCCCGAACACTCTGGAACGCACACTTTGTGGTGTTAACCGGCCCTTAAAGTTGACCGCCTCTACTCTGTGACTCATTGATACTTGCCTCTCAAGAGTTCATCCACCAATGTTTCCTTTGTCACGGCCATTGAAAAAACCCAGTTCTTTGGGGTATGGGGGAGCATGCAACCTAATTTGCCATGAGCGTGTACCTTGGCATAGAGCGCAAATGCCAGGCCGATCATTGTTATATGAGGGTGTTCACCTCGTCGTTCCTGCTAGGCTCTGACACCAGCCAGTACCAGATATTATATTGGTGTCTGCAATGGAGAAAGGAGTGGTGGGGGATGGGATGCAGAGGTATCACAATGTCAGGCGGTGGTGGGAGTGGGAGCTTTACACGACACTGTCACTTTGCCCTTGTAAAGCAGCCAGTGTATTTTTTGAGTACCTCCCTATAAATGTTTGTGTATGTATCCATTTGTATTGGAGCCGGGTATCTGGTGTTCTTCCACCTCTGCACCTTGTATTCATTGCCCAGTCTGCTCCATGTTTTCAGCCTTGGTCTCACTGCCATCTGTTAACGATTGGTTAGCCGCCCTCAGTGTCTAAACCCTTCTGCCTTTCTCGTTTCCAGGGACTCCACATTGGCAGACGAAGCTGGAAGCTGCACAGAATGTTCTCCTTTGTAAAGAAATATTTGCACAGTTGTCTCGCGAAGCCGTTCAAATCAAATCCCAAATCCCTCACATTGTCGTCAAGAACCAAATTATCTCCCAGCCATTTCCTGGTAAGAAATGTATGTTTTATGACCGTAGGAGGAGATGACTGTAGAGATCCGTTTAGTGTGTCATTTAGCTGGAACACTGCGCACGGGTGGGAAGCGTGAAGCCTTTGTTAGGAAAGTCCCGGCATACAGTCATTTAGAAATGGAACTAAAGAAATGAAATAAGAAAAGGAAGCTTCTCATTAGAGAAATACGTATTGCTGACCTACTTCTAGAAATGCTAATCGCCTGGATGTCATACTGATCCTCCAGCTTCTAAACAATGTGATCCTGGAACAAGTATGCAAGTCAGATTTATTTATTTTTCGCCACAATAACGGTTTATTAACATTTCATCCATACAGAAACAGGACAAATGTGTACGAATACAATACGTTGCCATCAAAATGCAGCATAATTCCTTCAAGTATTTTAAAACCCGAGTATGTGAGCAGAATAATGCAGTAGGGCAGCTTCTGTGAGCGTCCAGGAGTAACACCAAAATGTTTTAAATGTTGTGCATGTAATCATATGACAGAAGAAACAACGAGGGGGGTGGTACTCTGATCAATAAGGTAGGTTGTAGTATCCTTTTATATTCAGCTGGTCTTCTCTTACAATGATGAGGATATATTATAACATGTGCTGCTGCAGAATAAGATCCGGGGTTGCCTCCAGAGGTTGAAGGTTTCACAATATAGCCAGGCTGCCCATGTGTTGGAATATGTCATAGCTGGAATGGCGATGTCTTCTATCAAATATACACTATCTGGAATAATAATGTAATGTTAATAATCTGTAATGTAAAATAATGTTTTGGAATATATCTACTGCTTGCTAGCTTTAACTATTAATACTGTACCCTACTTGTGTATCACTCAGCTGTAGAGCCTCAAACCATCTCTGAATTGGTGTGGATACCGTCCTTCCTTCTGGGGGGTGGCTACTTTTGTTCCCCGTGGTCCCTGTGTGTGTTGTAAAGTAGCCACCGCTCCAAGCTCACTCCCATGATGGACTACAATCTCACGTTTACTCATTTGTATTGAGATTGTAGTCCATTACAGACCCGGTGGCATACCTCAACCTGCCGGGTGAACGTCCCAGCCTCTCTCTGCCGGCGCCCATTACTAAGATGGCAGGCGTCAATTAGATGACGTCATGGCGCGGTGTCACCTGGTCTCCGCTCCGAGTGACACCCAGCCTCGGGTGCCCGTGGGCAAATGTAATAATAATGGCTCTTTCTGTGTCCACATGTAAGGTAAAAATGTACATAAATGATGTAAGTTTGGCTCTGCCCCCTCCTGTAGTTTTCTGCAGGCAGCCTGTAGTGGGTGAGTGGATCCCTCCCACAGCTCTGCTCTGCATAGGCTATACACAACTACTTTCACAAGGCAATATCTGGCTTCATGAATGCAATTGGTGCACACAAAGTGGATTAACATCCTTTCTTGACTGCTGAGTAAGAATGTTTTGTGCCTGTAGGTCGGCTTTAAATTTACCATTGGATGATGGATTTATCTTTAAAAAAAGAAATCTATCTTGCCTTGTTAAACAAGTCGTCCTTTGTTCTTTTGCAGATGTAAAATGTTCCGTACCCCGTGGTGTATGTTTTGTGTATAAAGTTAAAGCTTCAATATTTAATAGGACTGGTCCTTTGGAAGTTCCCTGGCATAGACACTGGCACAGTTAACGGCCTTCTCCATTATGCCGTTTCCTTGGTACCTTTTGTAAGGTCCCCTCATCCATCTTACAATGTGCACAGGCTGTTCCCTGCCGATCTATGCTGCTTGCAGTGTGACCGAGCCTTGTCTTTGTATTCAGCAAGTGTTTCTGCAGTACGAGTTGTGTGAGCTCTCTGTTCCCGTTTAGGGTCGATGTATGCTATGTACTTATAGTTCTTCCAAAATCATAATAGATTTGCCATTCGTGTTTTAATTAAAGCAGACCTATACTCATATCTTTAACCACTTCCGGGCCGCAGTACGTCTATAGATGGCGGGCCGCAGAAGTGGTTAAAACATTTTTAACAGCCAGCAATGGCTGTTTAATGTACAAGCGATCGTTTTGTACCATGCGGCACCCTCCCCTCCCCCCCCAGCGGGGCCGCCGTTGGTTTCCATAGGCTCTTAGAGCCAGGAGATGAAGCTGGGGAAGCATATCTCACAGCGGTGGCATTAGATCCGTACTGCTCCGATCAGAAGGGGGATCCGTGCATGGATCTCCTTCTGATTGGACAGTGTGAAGGGGTCTTAGACACGTGTCCTGCTGCATTGTTGCTTTGATCTTTGCTCTTTTCAAAGAGCTATGCCTATTGAAATATATTTTCAGCATCCAACACACATTCGGGAGTATCAGATATATGTCCCCTGCTCTGCCATGTGGTTCCACCCATTGCTTGCTCTATTACTGTAGAAAACAGTAGTGACAAAGCATTCATTGGGTTGAACCATAGCCCGCAGTGGTGGACCGAGCATTTGACACTCATGGAATTGTGCTGCATACTAAGGATACTTCTGCTGTCCTTGATCCGAGGCACAAGTGGCAGGACCGGTAATATTACTACCTTTTTCTTTTGCAAGGGGTTTTTTTTGCACATAGTCGCTCTAAAGCTGACTTCTGGGTACAGAAATATTTATGTACGGTACATACTAAGCTTGTGCTCGGCCTGCGTTCACGTTGCAAGTGGTTTTCCAGTCAAGTCCCCTATCGTCTGTAATTGTTTTTTTGTTGTTTTTTTTAGAACTCCTCTGCTGGTGATAGCACCACTCTAGCACTGCGTACGTGCAGTCTATGGGGGTGAGCACCCATTGTAGTCCTTATTTTTTTTCCTCCCATTGTGGGTTTGTCATCATGTTGGCACCAGATGCGAGCATGGCCTAATGCTTCTCTCTGAAGGCCTTTCCCTAGTCTCAGCTACCCAACTCTGTAGAAGGTTGCGCTAAAGGTGCATTTTGGTAAATGTGTCATAATAAAATATAATTTCTAGCACATAATTTCTAGCACAAAATCAACGTGTGTGTGTGTATATATTATTTATAACTTTTCTTTTTTTAGTTGCCTTGTTTACCTTAAGCCGTGGTTCTCAACTGGTGGGTCACGACCCAAGAGCAAGTCACATCCACATGTTTAGTGGGTCCTTGCGTGACTTCCACTGCGCTAGGTGAGAGGCTCCTCAGCCTCCCCCTAGTGCAGCACTGTCTGTTCTCGCAAGTAGCCATTTAAAATATGCTGCCCGGTGCCAAGTGTCTGCTTTAGGTAGAGGTGGGTTGGGGGTATGGCCGCGAGGTAGCTCCATCCATCCATCCATCCATCCATCCATACATTGCTTACAGCTCCCTCGCATGTCCTGTAGTGGTGCCTGGACCGGAGTAACATCACATTCTGGCTCCCGACACCTCTACAGGGTTCGCAAGGGAACTGTACAAGCAATGCACATATGGATGGAGCTCTGTCACAGCACAGCAGACCACACTGGACCCCAGGCTGAGGATCCACTCCAGTTCTCATAATGTAGGGAGACTGTGTGGATCCAAAAAGAAGAGAAACAGAAGTTTTTTTGGAGTGTGAGATTGTGACTGGTTGTGTGTCAGGTTTTTTTTTTGTTGAGGGGCCTGTGCATGCTAGTACAGTGTGTAAATCGCACAGTTCGTGCCTTTAACATACTGGACCATGCACTTGCACCTGGCGCACGTTCTGATGCTGGAGGTGCGTTGCCACTTATATGCATGGCACCCCAATCACACAGTTTGATCACCCACACTGAATACACGGTACCGCAATGCTGTGTGTTTGGGTCGTGACCTAATGACCAATGACAAATGTGGGTTTACACAGGTTGAGAACCACTGTTAACACGTCACGCACAATGAATCCTTTTTAACAGGCTTACAACGAGGACTGCAACCTGCCTGTGATGAAGTATAAAGAGTTCTTTTTATCCTCTCCTACAGGACTCCAACTATCCATCTCCTTTTGCCACTCAACAATTGACAAGAAGTCTCAGAAATTGTCTTCTGAAAAGACAAACCCTGAAGATCACCTCTATGTCTTGGAACACAACTTGCACCAGCTCATTCGAGAGGTCAGCAATCTGATGTAAATATGGACTTAAAGAAGAACTCCGGGCCAAATTAATCTTAACCCTTGCAGTGGGGCTCCCCTCGCACTGCAAGGATTAAATGTTAATTTTTGTCTAGGATGTAGAATAAATAAAGATAGACTTGCCCAAATCTCACAGCTTGCTAACTGTTAGATCAGTCCCTGCTGCCTCACTTCCACTCCGGCAGTCTAAGGTCCTGTAAATCATCACGTCCAATACAGTGTCACTTCATCGCTGGAGTGGAGGAGAGAGGCTGCAAGGACCGGTTCAACAGCCAGCCGCCTGCGAGGTAGGCGAGTTTAATTTTATTTTATACCATAGACGAAAATGAGCACTTAACCCTTTGCAGCGCGGGGTAACTCCATTTCAAGGGTTAAAATTGTTTCTGCCGGAATTCTTCTACTCTGGTATTCTGGGACTCTGGTAACACCCGGTATAGAATGGACCGGCCTATACAGATCCAGCAGCCTTGTTCAGATGGGTACCTGCTGCAGCATAAGGAGTTTACTTACCCCCCCC
>NW_017306522.1:1451420-1461571 GCF_000935625.1 Nanorana parkeri | reverse complement strand
TGCCTGCAATCTTCCTACTTGTATTTAGCGCGTCATTACATATTTTGACGGCCGGTAAATGAAGGCGGCATGAATACGATTTTGATTTTGTTCAATCTTTCAGTTTCACAAGCAAACCTTAAGTAATATCGTGATGCCACATCCGGCGAGCGCTCCATTTGGACACAAGAGAATGCGTCTCGCCGGTCCCCAAGCTTTCGATAAGAACGATTTGACCGTCATGCAGCAGAGCGAGGGACTGCTGGAGAAGATTATCAAGCAAGCCAAACACATTTTCCTCAGACGCAGGTTAGTGGTTACACTAATACGTAGCAGGTAGAGCTGCAGCTAACGATTATTTTCAAAATCGATTAGTTAGCCGATTATTAAGTTCGATTAATCGGTTAATCTTAGGTAAAAAGCCTTTTAAAGTGTATCTAGCGATGTAGTTACATTGATTAAAGAAAGACCCGGGTCCATCAAGATCAATCGGAAGAAATGAACTTTTTTTTTTTTTTTTTTTTTTGGGCAAACCCCCGTCCCGTGGCAAACCTCCGTACGCAGAACTTTTCTCCCCGCAGTTGATCCAGAGAAGAGCCAAAAAAATCCCTTAGAGACATTGTTTTTATTTATTTGTTTCTGGTGTTTTTTTTAGATAATAGAGAATGATTAAAACCTTTTGTCTGTTTTTTCTTTTTCACTATCTTTGTCCTATTGGGGAGGTTTATCTTCACTTCCTGTTCAGAGGAGAGGAAATAAGAGAATAACTCTCTGGAGCATAGAAATAATTCTTTCCTGCGCTCTCCGGCTCCATCTAGTGACCATAACGCAGCATTTTCCTGATATTACGTTCAACCTGGAAAGAAAATGTGCGAATACCATTAATTTGCACGGATCGAATGTACATGCAATTTTGCAGCACAAATGGCTCTGCGAATTGTGTAATACACCCCCCAGTGTGGGAATCGGGTGTTTTTTTAAAAACCTTGTGAGAACATGCAATGATACAACTGCAGCCACTAAACATAGTTTTGTTTATGATTTTTTTTTTTTTTCATAAAATTCTCATAAAAACTATTAATCAAAATACTTCATTTTAGAAAGTAGTTCAATTTGTGGGTCTGTGCGGTTTATGTAAATTAACAGTTGCTGTATCCTGCAGTTCAGTGACTATTTCTTTAATGCATTTATTGATTCCTGAGTGCAGTAACTACCTTTTTGTTATTCCAGAGCGGCACGCACCATCGACAGCCTGGCCAGCAGGATTGAGGACCCCCAGATTCAAGCTCACTGGTCAAGTATCAACGATGTGTACGAGTCCAGTGTGAAAGTTCTGATCACATCTCAAGGTTATGAACAGATCTGCAAGTGAGTGTTTTGTCTTCTGTTTAATTGTAACAATAAACTGCAGTTCAGACGCCCTTTTACGAATGGATTGCAATGCTGCCCACATTTCCCCAGGGAGCCAACAAAAGCTTGGAAACCTGAGTCAGACGACTGATTGAATCCTGACATAATTCACTGAATGCGCCAATTATGAGTGGACCTATTTGCTGACGGCCTTGCCACTGGATACTGAAAGCTGCTAACAGAACACCCCCCGTATGCTGGGCTGAGAGCTTCACACAGCATCAGCAGTTTGTTAAAGTACTCCAGCCCAAACGTCTTTTTCTTTCAGCAAAGTATGGAAGGGTTACAACCAATGTCAGTTGCTGTTTCTCTAGCCAATGGGTATCTTTTTCATTGACATTGATAAGAATTGCGATAGACAGAGAAGTGACCCCCCATTTGGCATAGTCCGCTTCATCAGGCACCAACTGTCTCCAAATGCATCGTTCATTCTGAAACAACAGAGACTTTGCACAACTCTGACCAATTGTACTACCTCCCTGGTTTACTATAGGAGCTGAAGGTTGTTGCTGGGCCGCCTGGACATCCACTGTTCTCTAGGCTTCTGCTTGGGTTTCCTTGTGGATGATCTGGTGCCGGTTGGCTTCCCTATAATGTTGTAGCCCTTGTCACTTAAGTGTGAAATGTCCGATACAGAGTACAGTTTGCTCTCATAAGAGGCTGCGATTGAGTTCTTGTGTGAGCAGAATGACCTTCCCCTTTAGATTGGGAAGGAACCGAACACAGTATTTGGATTCATTCTTAAGGGACTGTTCACACCAGATGCAGCGCGTTCCGGCCCGATTCTGGCCGGAACGCACTGCCTCGCATTGTGGCCAGCTCACTTTTTTGTGGAGCAGGAGGGGGCGTGGCGGGCCATTGAAGTGAATTGCGCAGTAGCCACGCCCTCCGGCCGCACGGGATCGCAAGGCACATTATGCCCGTGGCCCGGTCCGGTGCGATCAAAATGGTGCTTGCAGCATTTTGATTGGACCGGACCGCAGGCATAACGTGCCTTGCGATCCTGTGCGGCTGTAGGGCGTGGCTACTGCGCCATTCACTTCAATGGCCCGCCACGCCCCCTCCTGCTCCACAAAAAAGTATGCCGGCCGCAATGCGAGGCAATACGTTCTGGTCAGAATCGGGCCGGAACGCACTGCATCTGGTGTGAACTAGGCCCTGAGTGTGGAATTGCTGAGATTTTTCCCAGCTGTCTTTAGTCCAGCTTCAGATTTAATATTTATCTCTCTGTAAATAGCCATCACAGTCAAGTTATTTTAGAGAATTTCCCGACCTCTAAAAAGTCACAGATCTTTACATGGCGATGTTAAAAAGATCGCCCTGATGTTTTAAAGCGGACATTTTCCCCTTTTCACTAGAAATAACTATCAGTATGCAGCTCTGCGTGCTGATATCAAATTATCAGACAGTCATTTGTTAAAGTAAAAATGTTTTGATTTACATTTATTGTATTCCCCCTCTGGTTCTTCTTAGGCACTGGTGACGTAGCCAAGGTTTCAGAGTTGCCCCCTGGGAAGGCATACATTGTCAGTGCTTTCCATATATGAGAGCTTGTGAAAAGGGCTACCCTTGTGCGTGCGTTTTGTTATTGCTTATGCAATGCTATGGCTCGGCAATGTGGGTGCAGGTAGCGTTGTGCCGCTTTCATTGCCATAGCCATGGGGACATGTAAACCGTAACTACCGCCAGATCTCGTACTGCACATGCGAGATCTGTTTGTGACAAGCAGCAGAAAAAGCAGGCCACTGATGTCTGTGTGGGTTATAAGGAGAAGGCAAAGAGGCACATTAGCATGCAGTTATATAGAGACTAATTTGGCACTAAACTATCATTAAAGGTGGTTTATGTGCCATAAGTGGTTCATGTGCAGTTCATAATGAGTGAGGGGGCCTCCTGCTTTAACCACCTTGTGTATAATATAATATGTACTTTCACTGAGGATGCACAAGGGAGCAGCAATGTTTGCTTATTATACACTGAAGCTCTGCTACTTCCTGTGCAGTGCCGCTCAGTAGTTTTGTTTTACTGCTTTTGTATGAGTCCGTTGACTGATTGCAATGCACTAAGCAAAGTCAGAGGTTGAATTGACCAATTGAGTGACTAATCTAGAAACTTTTATTAACGCAATAATAAAAAAAAAGGAAAACCGAGCTTGCTGGAATGTAGTAAATGAAACTTTCTGTAAAAACGCTGCAAAGCACGCTATACGCTTCCCGTTGATCTTACTGAGTCAGACGTATGTCCAGGAAGTAAAAGCTTCCCACAATCTGTTGCCATGTATCTATATTACGTAATCGGTCATATATGTCAGTCGGTGTCATTCCACCAGTTCATTTCCTTTTCAATGTTTTTTCTTCTCAAGGTCCATTCAGTTGCAGCTGAATATTGGAGTGGATCAGATCAAGGTTGTACACCGAGATGGGAGGGTCATCACGTTGTCTCATCAGGAACAAGAGCTGCAAGACTTCCTCCTCTCACAGGTGCTGCTTGTGTATCAGTGATGTGGGATAGTCATGGTTTAAGCCCAACTCCAGCTTCCTTCAATACCCAAAAAAGAAATAACCCCGCCATTGCTTAAATAAACAAAGCATAGCACGCTGCAACACCCACTCCCTATCTGGTGCGGTTGCCCACAAACCTGCTATTCTGCCGTGCAGCAGCGGTCCCTTTCTGGGTTAAATGTTGCCCAGCGTCATTCAACCCACTTCCTGTGAGCCTAGGTTGTCAAGGGACCACCGCCCAGGGCCATGTCTTTAGGCCACAGAAGAAGGCTGCAGAGAGTAGTACCACATCATTATGTAGCCCTGCCCTCTTGGGCATTCAGGAGCACCCACAGCCGGAGGACAGAAGAGGACCCATGGTGTCATGTGATCAGACTAAGGACATCTAAGTGTGCCTAAAGGGGAGGGAGAGAGCTGGAGTTGATCTTTATTTATTTTTTGTTATGCAGTAAATAGTCATTCAGATTATCTAGGATTAATTCTATGACTGAAAAGTCAATTCTAAGTGGAAAAACACATTTTATGGATCTAGTGAAGGTATACTTGCATGTTAACGTAAAATGCACCTGACCTGGCTTAAGAGGCTTCTAGGGGTATTAATGGTGCGGTAGTGCAGTACATTGCGGTGCCTGCAAGTACTTGTTACTCTTCAAACCGGTCTCAGTGAAACTCTTTGATCACTCGGAGGGGCATGGCTTAATCTTGAATTATAAAAATCTTGAGCTGAAGTCAATGTTTCATGTACAGCTTAGGCCTAGGACCCAAGGTGCTCCAGTAGATCTCAATACCCAGGTCCAGCTAGATCTGATGACCCACAGTTACTTGCAGGCACTGAAAGACACTCCCATGGCCTAAAATGTTTCTAATTCAAATTGGTTCAGGTTACAAACTGACTTTAATGATGTAGGACATGTCTGCAATATGACAGGTAGAAGATGTGAGAGCAGGTAACATGTAAAACATGGTCTCCTGTTATTGTTTCAGATGTCTCAGCACCAGGTCCTTGCTGTCCAGCAGTTAGCCAAAGTGATGGGTTGGCATGTGCTGAGCTTTAGTAACCACGTCGGCCTGGGGCCAGTAGAGAGCATTGGCAACGCTTCATCGATAACCGTGGCCTCTCCTAATGGAGATTACTCTGTTTCAGGTAAGTCAGTGTTCACTGTCTATTGTTTTTATGGTAAATACACCAAGCTATGCTTTACATATAGAGGGTTTGTTCAAGGTTTTAAACATTTGTTATGCAGTTGTTTTGGTTTTTATTTATAGCTGACAACTTTGGATGGATTTTGGGGAAGACAAATGTTTCAGACAGATAGGAAGTCAGTAGCTGATTAGCCATCCATCCAAATAAAATTATAAATTGTGGGTCAGATCAGTTATTTTTAGTAGGGATGGAATATCGGTTTTTCGGTATTGGGTACCGATATTTTTTTTCCGGTAATCCCCATTACGATACCGGAAGTCCCATTAAAGAAGCTGGGCGGCATGCTCAATTGTCATTCAGGTGATGTGGAAGCATGGAGCTGGCTTTCTGGACAATTAGGAAGCCAGGGGGTGGGTCATGACTCGCCGCCTGGCTTCCTGATTGGCTAGCTTTCCGACCAATCAGGAAGCCGGGGCAGCGAGTCATTACACGCCACCGGGAAGCCAGCTCCATGCTCCCTCTTCACCAAGTGAGGAGGGAGCATGGTGCCAGCTTTCCGGGCAATCAGGAAGGCAGACCGCGTGTAATGACTCTCAGCCTGGCTTCCTGGTATCGGGATAGGCATCAGGGCGAGTACAACTACTCGCCCACATACTTGGTATGGGTGCAGATACTAGTATTGATGCATCCCTCATTTTTAGGGTTAGGATAGTGGTGCTGTTTCGATACTGGTTGGCGTCATTGGGTTGGTGTTTTAGTGTTAGAAGTAGGGCTTGTTTTAGGGTTAGGTTCAAAGGAGTCCTTCAACAACAAAAAGTAACAATATTGTGTGTAAGAGCATAATGAGGTATTTCATAGGTGCCGATCAGAAGTCCTAGTTCAGTGATTTGACCGGTTGGTTGGTATAACCTATGAAGTGAAAGGCGGCTGCTACTTCAGCGTGCAGCGCTCTTTGCACAGCCTATGTGAACATTGATGACCCTATTTGTTGGCAAGGAAAAAATAAATCCTGTAATGTGGAGCGGAGCCATAGCTTACGATTCAGTTAATAAACAACACCGGGCAAAAATGTACTTAACCCTTTGCAGTTGCACTACCCCCTCGCTGCAAGGATTTAAGTGCTCGTTTTCAACTGGGAGCGAAAATAACAGTTAAACTCACTCGCCCCGCTCCCCCTCCACTCCAGCAGTCTAAGGTCTTGTGAGTCATCATGTCCACTACAGAGTATTACTGAGGGACATTCCAGGACTGGCTGAAGGGAGCGGTCTAGGAGCTAGCCGGCTGCAAGCTTTGGGTGAGTATAACTTGATTTTCACTCCTTGGCAAAAATGAGCACTTAACCCTTGCAGTGCTTGGAGTGGGGCAGGTAGCCCCACTCCAAAGGTCAAGATCATTTTTGCCCAGAGTTCTTAAAGCCACGCTCTGGGCAGAATGATCATTTACACACCTCACTGGGTGTGCTGTGCAGAGGGCGGCTGCAAAGCAGAAGAATCTCACCTTGCGGCACGCCGTTCCCTGCATAGAATGCCCACCTTCCAGGCACCGAAGAGAGGGCGCAGAGAGACCCGCGCTATAAATGAAATTGGAAGAGTTTACAGAATCAAAATATCTTGTAGTTAATCAGAGCAAAATGATTGTAGCCAATCGGAACATCAGTATAAAGCTAAGTGTAATTATTCCACACATTAGGACAGAACTAGACTAGACCTACCTACCTACCTACCTACCTGTAGCCAAACAGGACTAGATTTCACAACAATCAAAACAAACCTAACCATATAAAGCGACAACATAGTTGTGCATAGTTCATGTGTCCCTCTGATGTCCTGTCACTGCAGAATTGTAAATGGAGTTCTTGGCTGGTTTCCTTTGTTATTGTACAGAAATGTATCCCCGATAGAAGTCTAGTTTATGTGGACGGGGGCTGGTACAGGACTGCCGCGGAGCTGAGAATTATCTGGCAGAATTCTGTTCCTGTACAGAATACGACAGGAACTGATCACAGCCTGCCTTATCTCTGGGGAAACCCGGAGTGTTCTGACAGTTCTGATGACACTCATTTATCTAGTGCTGAGTCTACTAAACGAGCATTTCCACACTGCCTATAGCAAAGCATGTGAAAGGCATCCCATAATGATTAGTATTTGAATACTGCGTGTCTTCTCTGAATTTACATGGGAGCTTCAGTGTAAATAAGTGCTTTGCCGTCACTATTTGTTATGGATATTGTTAACTCTTAACATTGAGGGGCTTCATTGAAAAGGTAAAAACTGCTCAGCACTGCAGCCTTGCCCCTCTCATATCCCGTGATGAGCTGGTCACATGATTTCCCTATTACAGGGGATCGTGTGTGGTTTTTTTGTTTTTTGTTTTAAATGTTAGCATAAGAATAAACTATAGTAATGGCTTTAATAGTGGTCAGTAGTGTTGTTGTGGTTGTTTTTGGTTGACGGGTGCTTTTTAAATACAATTGGATATGTGTAATCTGACAGCTTTGTGTACTCTCCTCAGTGCGAAACGGGCCTGAAAGCGGCTGCAAGGTGATGGTTCAGTTTCCCCGCTGTCAGTCTAAGGAGCTCCCGAAGAGCGACACGTTACAGGATAACAAGTGGCAGTACCTGCGTGGACCTTTCAAAGAAATTCAGTGGAACAAAATGGAAGGCCGGAATTTTGTCTATAAGATGGAATTGTTAATGGCAGCCCTGACACCATGCTAGAACCTTCCTAGACATAGACCTCAGTGAGGATGATTGGACTTATTTATAACCACCAAAAGCTGCATTGTTTACCTTTAAATAAATGCAAACCTTTTTTTTTTCTAATGTTGTTTTTTTGTATTTTAATTTTTGCATGCTGATCCTTTTCACATCAGTCATGAACTCTTGCTGTCCAGTAAGAGTTGTGCGCTGGCCTTTTATGTATTCGATCAGCCACGGGTGGGGGTGGGCCATTGAAGTGAATGGCACCGTAGCCACGCCCGCTGGCCGCAATGCGATCACCCGCACTGGATCGCAAGGCACATTTGTGCCTGCAGTGCGGTCCGGTCAAAATGCTACAAGCACTATTTTGATCACACTGCACCGGACCGCACGGCAGGCACAATGTGCCTTGTGATCCTGTGCGGGCGATCGCATTGCGGCCGGAGGGCGTGGCTACGGTGCCATTCACTTCAATGGCCCGCCACGCCTGCTCTTGCCTGGCAAAAAACTGAGTCGGCCGCAATGCGAGGCAGTGCGTTCCCGGCCAGAATCTGACTGGAACGCACTGCTTATGGTGTGAACTAACCCTGAGACCATTCTATGATGAATTGTCCCTCTGACCAGAAGTGAGATGGGGAAGGGAGCTGGCCAAATCCCTTGACCATACAAATGATTAAGGTATTCATAAGGCTTCACAAGTGCTCTACAAGATGTGTAAATATGTTTTCAGGTAGCTCTAGGTGGCTGCTTCCAATAGCTGCTTTTAACATTTTTGCCGACCGAGACATTTTAACATGGAACTCCAGCCATGCACGCGGGGAGCGAGAGTTTGCCTGTGAACAGCTACTGCAGCGCAAATTGCTGGTTCCAGTAGAAAGGTGTCTGAAAACACATTGCTATGAAAGATGTCACCAGCACATCAAACATCCCTAAAGGATCACAAGTGTTCATTTATTCAGAACCATGTCAAGAAAAACAAGTGCTTTCGGAGCCGCACAGGGTCCCTTCATCAGGATTAGCATTGATGAAGGGACCCTGTGCGGCTCCGAAAGCACTTGTTTTTCTTGACGTGAATATATAAATAAATGAACACTTGGTGATCCTTTTAAGGATTTCTAGTGTGCTGGTGATATCTTTCATACGTCTAGTGCAATCAGCGGAGCCATCCGCTGTCATTACTAGCACCTTTCCCTGGTTCTTGGGACATCTGATAAGGAGTTCAGCAAGGCATCTACTCTATATACTCTGAACACACAGTGCATCACAGTTTGTTGTGTATGGGGCTGCGTAGCTGGAAAACCAGCCAGGGTGCCCATGCTGACCCATGTCCACCGTCAAAAGTGCCTACAATGAGCATGTGAGCATCAGACCTGGACCACAGAGCAATGGAAGAAGGTGGCCTGGTCTGATGTATCCGGTTTTCTTTTACATCATGTGAATGGCCGGCTGCGTGTGTGTCACTTATCTGGGGAAGAGATGGCACCAGCATGCACTATGGGGAGACGGCAAGCCAGCAAAGGCAATGTCCTGCTGGGAACCCTTGGCTCATATTTGATATAAAAAGACAAAATATATGAAAACACTTTATGCAATATGTACTGATTTTATGAAGACAATTATGTTCCGTACTCATGAGCCGCTATCCTCATTTCTACAGTTTATGGTTCCTCATAGACACAAAACCTTTTCATTTCATATCTGTCATTTATAGATGTATTGTGATCCACTTGCGGTTCCTTACGTTTGACTTTTATGCTTCCTTAGGAAGCACAGGTAAGTTTTCTGGCATATGGAGCAAATACTAACTGGTTGTCAACCCCGGGTGCACAGTTCAGCTTGCTGGTGGTGGGGAAGGGGGGACAACACAGAGCCTCAATACACCCCTTAGGGGAATGATCAATGCCTCATTCGCTGACCAATACTGAATTTATCAGACCCAATGCTTTTCATTGGAAAAGGTCTGTTGTGGGTCTGAGCCAGCCAACCTTACAGGGCTATTGTATTTGGTCCAATGGCTCTACTACTGTATAATGATGGTATGTGTAGATGATCCTTTTATCAGGATGAACGGCGGGGAATTGTTCTCTCTCTTTGCGGGTGCCTAGCGTCCCCGCATGCTACCTCCTCTGCTCAGGCCGGTTGTTATTTTTAACATTGTTATTTAATAAATATAGGGGGAGAATGTATTCAAACGAGCAGACAGTATCTACAGCAGCTGCCCATATTAACCAATCAGCTTCTCTCTTCAGTTTGTTCAGTTAAAGATTTGAAAATGAAAGAGTGAAGCTGATTGGTTGCCATGCACAGCTGCTCCAGTTTTGATAACTTCCCTTTTGTCTTTTTATATTGAATGAGGTCTCTTCGTGATAGTTTAAAAGCCCCATAACTGGTTTCTGGCATATTTTTTAATTTTCACCG
>NW_017306522.1:1440360-1451371 GCF_000935625.1 Nanorana parkeri | reverse complement strand
GTTATAATGGGAATGCACAGAACCTACACAATTGCAGAGTATGAAAATGTTTGTCAAAGGTGATTTACAGGCAAAGTAAACACCCCGTTCTTTCCCATTCCCCCTTCAGCTAATCACTACATTTTATTTTTAAAACACTAAACTAAAAGTCCAGTTTACAAATCTGAACATGTGATAGGCCAGGTCCCAAGTCTTCTGTGTTCTCGGGTGTAGTGATAGGTAGTCCTCCTTTCAGTATCCACCTTGCTTCATGGTGACATGGGCGCTTTCTCATAATATTGAATGGCTGGGAAGGATTGCAAAGTTCCTGAATTTAGTACTATTACAATGCATTAAAATTTCACTAAATTAGCATTTCTTTAATTAAAGAGTTCCGGTCCAAACAAGACTTTTCTCCTTTTTTTGTTTTTGTTTTTTTTTTATATATAATTAAATATAAATAAAGTTTATTCTATAATCTGTTCAGTTCTGTCTGTTTCTCAATATGGGTAGAACGTCAGTGCTGCAAACCAGCAGGTCTCCTAAATCAGACTCGCAGGAAGTATTTGTTGTCTGTGCCCGCCCACTTTAACATCGGTGTGTTGTCAGTCCTTGCCTTCAACATTCAGAGGAACTTTACCAAGATCTTCAAAATAACAAACACACCTTTAGAAATGTTTAGTAATGACAATCTACACACAGATACTTCTAGATAATTGCCGGCTTTCCTTTCCATATTTCTCTTTTCTTCCCCAGTCTTCTGGCAGTGGCCATGTTTACTCAGGGCAGGTTACTAGCTCTCCTATTACTTCCTGGATTTCTGCACATGTGACTAGGACATGTGACCATGCACATCATCTCAGGAGAGGAAAATGCCTTTTCCTGAGATCTCCTGAGATTTCCCAGCAATGCTCTGCTGATGTAACCTTCCCAGGATGCAATGCTTTGGCACCGATTACATCAGGCATTAGATAAACAGGAATTGTAAGTAAAAGCAAAAATATGTTTAATAATGAATGTCAGATGATTTAATATCGGTATGCAGAGCTGTGTGCTGATGTGATTTTTTTTTGTTGATTTTTTTGATTTTTTTTTTTAGTCAAAGGCGGTAAAAGTCCACTTTAATGAAAACGCTGAAACTACACTGGTTTTGTCATGACCTTATATGAAAAAGTGGTTCTGAAAAGTTCTTATAAGCCCAATAGAAGTCCTGCATTTTTGTAAAACTTGTTCTAGTCTTCTATCATCATAACTTATGAGTTGTTAATGATTTTATCTTCAGAGTGCCTTGAAATGACATTCTGTCAGTGAGCTGTGCTTCCTGCACTTCCGCTCCGGTGCTTTAGGTTGAAATAAATGAGTAATAGCCATTCCCTCCATAGCAAGCATCCTCATATAGACTTGTGCTGAGGAAGAGCGGGGGACGTGCCTGATCAAGCCTTTTAGATAATGGAGTGCACTGGGCAGTGTGGTCACACTCAGCTGCCTATCGGACTGTGCAGTCACATGTAGACACACTGCTAGAATAGAAATGTGGAGGTGCACTATAACAAAAGCCCCGTTAGCACCATGTTTATCTGACTTCCATAGGGTCTAACACAGTGCTCCCCAACCTTTTTATCGCCGCGGACCGGTCAACGTTTAATAATTTTAACGTGGCCCGCTGAGGGGGGGGGGGGACGTTTGTTGAGGAGTGAGCGGCCGCACGATTAGAGCGCCTTATCTGTAGCGGTGCATGTGGCAGAGAGGTGGCGGAGGGAGGGAACCATTGCACCTGCGGCCGGGGGCTTCATGTAGTGGGGGCAGGGGGGGTGACACCCGCGGGCCCTCGGCTGGTGGTATTCAGCATTGCTGTATTAACACCGGGACCCTGCACTGCCCCATATTGCAGGACCGGACCGCACTGAGACTGTGCGGCCCGGTACCATTTGGTCCGCGGACCGGGGGTTGGGGACCACTGGTCTAACATACCGTATTCTCTGCCCATTTATCTAGGAATGACCAGCTGCAGTGTTGCAAAGTCTTTGGCTGCTCTTTTTCTACAAAATACCTTCCTCTGCTGTGCCGGCCTTCAAGACAGAAGACAAGCAGATTATTTTCTGTCTGTGTGTAAGTGTAGAAATAAGTTAAAAATAATTCAGAAAAGCTGGAATTTCCAGTCTGCTCAGATTGCATAAAACAAAAACGCCTTAGCTATATATATATATATATCTGACGTTTCCGTGATGCACGTGCTCATCAACGCAAAACCTTAACTGACCCAATTAAAATGGTGGAAGAAATATTCTTTTAGAATTCTTTCCCTGTCTCCCTTCACTGACCTGATACAAGAATGTAGATCGGGAAAGTCAGGGAAATAGCAAAAGGCATCTGCCTGACTATTCTGGGTCATCGAATCAAAGGTAGTGATGTGTGGTGGCTTGGTGCAAACCAAGATTGCCCAAGTAAAATTGCCAATCACCACACCTCACAGCTTACAGGACTTAAAGGATCTGTAACTGGTGGCTTGGTGCCAGATGCCACAGTATACCTTCAGAGGTGTAGTGGAGTCCATGGCTTGACGGGTCAGGGCTGTTTTGATGGCGAAAGAAGGATCTACTCAATGTTAGGTGGTGGTCATAATGTTATGGCTGATCGGTGTATATATATACGCTGAGTGGCCAGATTATTATGACCACACCATCTGTACTTCGTTGGGCCACCTTTTGCCTTCAATACTGCGGCAATTCTTCTTGGCATTGACTCCACGAGATGTTGAAAGGTGATGTGAGGAATCTGTCACCATGCCTGATGAATAGCACTGTCCAGTTCTGTGAGATTTGATGGTTGTGGAACCAGCTGCCTGATGGCTCTTTCAACTTCATCCCACAAATGCTCAATTGGATTGAGATCCGGTGATTGTGGGGGCCACCTAAGCAAGGAAAAGTCTCCCTCATGTTCTTGAAACCACTCCTGCACAATACGAGCACCGTGGCATGGCGCATTGTCTTGTTGGAAGAAGCGATCTCCATTGGGATACGCCATCAACATGATAGGATGAACTTGATCAGCAACAATACTTTGGTATGTTGTGCTATTCAGACGTTGTTCCACACGAATATAAGGGCCCAAATCATGCCAGGTAAACATGCCCCGACCCATAACACTGCCCCCACCAGCTTGAAGGGTTGTACTTATGCATGTGGGGTGCATGCTTTCATGCTGTTCCCCCCAAATTCTCACTCTGCCATCTGCATGATGCAACTGGAAACGTGATTCATCCGACCACATTACTTTTTTCCAATGCTCGACTGTCCAATCCTTGTGTTCCTGTGCCAATTGGAGATGCACTGTTGCCCTTCTGTTGTCTTGTACCAGTCTTGCCACTCTCCGTTCTGCCCTAACAGTGACTGGTCGCTGACGGCCGCAATTCGCACGTTCAGACCCAGTCGTCAGGTGGTCATAATAATCTGGCCACTCAGTGTATATATAGCACAAAGTATATAAATCCACTTTTTTTTATTGCAGCAAATGCCAAAACGCAGATACGGCAACATCATCACTATGTCTCACACTGGATTACTGCACAGATCTAGAGGAATACACAAAGCTCACCAAGATTCAAGGAAGAACACACATGGCTCTTGTATTTACACAATATTTGCTTATCCCGGGTGCAGCTTTAAAATTAAAAGGGCAAACTGAGCACTCCACAAATGGGCTCGCATTGTCATGTGTGGCCGGGGCTATTAAAAAGATTTTTGAAGTAATTTTCCAATCTGTTGTATTAAGACACATTTCCTTTAAAACAAGTCCATTCACAGCACAATGCCTGCTGGAATAATGTGCAGCTTGTTTGGCAGGACAAACCAAGCTAAAGGTTGAGATGTCATCCAAGGTCAGGTGTAATTTCCCAGCTTGGTGCCACCAAAAACAAACCACGGGGGGCCATTCCTGTTTTCCCTCTCTGTAGAAATGGAGTTTAGCTGCATCACTCCCCTCATTTCACCCCTAACGCGCATCGTGCGAGTCTCCCACCAGAAGAATTCTCAGGATGTACAGTGGGCAAGATGGCCGCCGTCTTGTTTTTGGAAAATGCAGGCATTGTCTTGCCCTCTTCATGTATGTTGTGTGTGTCAATACGACACATCAAATTGACAACTGAGGTCTCTCAGCTAAAACATTCCGACATCTGTGTAAACTTGGCGCGTGCCAGGAGCTCTGGTCTCGGCAGGGGCCACCCCGCACGCCGTTATCTCACGCAGCTGCCATTGCGTAATAGTACATAACGTGACATAGCACGAGGCTGCCCGGTGTTATTGGAGCTGCAGGAAAAAACTATAGAGTACAAAATGTTTACAATGATTGTTATTTCTATTATAATAACTCGGCGAATGTTACATTTGGATGTCGTTCTATGCAGGAGATTTCCCTTTCCAATGGCAGCACGGCTTCCTCAAAAGCTGCGCTACAGTATGGGAAATCTGAAGGATGGTCCGCTTAGAGGATAACTAAACCCAAACCCAAAAGTCCTTAGATGTGGTGGCTGCATTCATTTTCTTTTTTCGGTCTAAGAACTTTTTCAGGGAGTACAGAAAATAGCTATCTTTCCAGAAATGCTGAGTCCTCGTCACTTCCTGTGGGCTAAAAGAAAGCACAAACTTCTTTATCTTTCTTCCCCTAGCTGCAGGGGCGTAACAATCGCCTTAGCGAACCAGGCAGCTGCTATGGGGCCCCGGGTCACAGCGGGCCCGGCCAGGACATCCCCCTGATGCCCTGCGGGCCGCCTGGGTCACTATGGCATGTCTGGCTTCTGGCTGTCGCTGGCGGGTGTTACACATAAAAAAAGAATAAAAAAACAAAAAAAAATGTTTAAGTCCCCACCCATACATACACGCATGCAAACATGCGTCGGGGGCGCATACGTGCAAAAAAGACGATTGCGCCCATTGCGCCGCACATGTTGCATATCGCCGCGAACGTCGGAGTGAGAGCAATAATTGTATCTTTCCAACTATCTATGGAATGACACATACTGCTGGGTATCATTGGATGTTTGTTCTCTGTACACATCCATTCCACACGCAGTAGGTTTAGAGGCCCTCCTATACCATCTTTCCAAATCTGCTATCAACCATAACCAAGCAAGATTCATCATGGAGTGCACCGAGTTTACATTAAAGCATAACTATTTTTCTTTCTTAGAAAAATTCTACTTACAAATTAACGGGACGGCTATGGGCGCCAACTATGCACCCAGCAACGCAAACCTCACCAAAGTTTTCTTTGGGCGGTATATAGATGACATAGTCATCATCTGGGATGGCCCACTAGAAAATGTAGTTGAATTCGTCCAACATTGCAACAACAACCAACTAGGCCTCTCCTTCACTCACGTCACTAGCACCACCGAACTCGTTTTCCTAGATCTTGAATTGACCACAAAAAATAACCAAATCATTACCAAAAATCACACAAAACCAACAGGAGGCAACTCCTATCTCCATTATCACAGCTGTCACCATCCCCGCTGGAAAAATTATATTCCCAAAAGTCAGTTTTGCCGACTCAGCGGAAATTGCACCGACAAAACTGACTACTGCTCCTCCAGTTCACTTCTCACCAAAAAATTCCAAGAGAAACAATACCCCAATGACCTGATTACAAATGCCTTCTCAAGTTATCTACAAACGGTCAGAACCGAATCCACTGACCGCAGGCCATCCTCAACCAACAACCAAGTGAGATTCATTACTACCTACAACAATAGCTATAAATCCATTGAAAGAGTCTTACACAAGAATTGGCACATCTTACTCAAAGACCCAAAATTAGGACCCCTTCTGCCAAATAGACCATCTCTAAACTTCAAGAAGAATAAAAACATCAAGAACCTAATTGCACCGAGCAAATTGCTCAAAAAAACAGAAAATAATACAAAAAATGTTCTGTTTGATAACAGAGTAGGGACATTCCGGTGTAAGAAGCCGAAGTGTCTCACCTGTCAATTCATCCATCATGGCCAATCATCATTCAGAGATCACAGTAATAATGTCTATAATACAAAACAATTCATTACATGTACACACGATCACGTGGTATACGGACTGAAATGCCCTTGTGGTTTGATGTACGTTGGACGCACCACACGACCATTACGGAAACGCATTGGAGAACACCGGCGTTTCATAGAAAAGGGAGACACAGAACACAGTGTGCCAAGGCACTTTACTGCTAAACACCACAAAAACATCCACGCCCTGCAAGTGTTCGCCATAGAACACATACCCATTCACCTAACACCCACAGAGCGTTTCAAACGCCTATGCAATAGAGAAACGTATTGGATATACAAACTGAATACCCTAACACCCAATGGATTAAATGAAGATTTGGATATACTAACCATCCTCTAAAATTGAATCTAAGACATATATGGAATCTGTCCCTTTGTCAAAAAGCAAATCCCTTCTTTGAAGAAACATTTAACCCCCCCTTCCCTCTGCAACTTACTACTATATAAGCGATTCCAGCATCCTAAGTAGAACTTCACATCCAAACACACACTCTCCAAATAATAACTGTGTATGGAGAAGTCGGTATCTAGCCACCCCATTGCCCATAGTAACAGCACATTTGTCCAGGACAAGTAAAAGTGCCCTTCTTTTAACCTTTTCATCTAATGGACCAAGGCTCCACTCACAATCTCAGATCACACACAGGAGACGCTGGTTCCCTACACCAGCGGCTTCGAAGCCGTCTATTCATAAGCCTTAGTTTAAACTGTGATATTTAGATATGAATGGGGGGCGCTATTTACATATGACTAAGCCACCACTCATTCTCCCCAAAAAATTTCCGCATGTCGCTAGAGTGTTCGGGTTTCACTTGAAGAAAAGGTGGCAACTCTAATTCCGAATCCCAATGCATCCGAATGTGTCCGAATCTGAATTTCCGTTTCCGAATTTCATTCAAAAACTAAACTGAATCGGACATGTGACTTTTCTGGCCAATCAGATAGGTTTTTTGGTTTCATGCACCTGAATGGGTCTGAATACAAATTTTTGTTTCTGCAACATGGGAGCCATGTAAAGTATATAAATATAATACTAAAGCTGAGGCTCCAAGACCCGAATGGCTTTCAGGATTCAAATTTCCGAATTGCATTTGGGAACTCCCGAATGCCATTCGGGTCTGGGAGCCTCAGATCTAGTAATATATGTACATGGCTCCCAGACCCGAATGGCATTCGGAAATTCGGATCCCAAATGCCATTCAGGTTTAGGAGATTCAGCTTTAGTATTAATATCTGTATATGGTTTATGTGGTATTTGCAAACTCATTCAAAAGTAACGACAATTCAGATTTTGTCTGAATCCGAAACCCGAACCTTACTGAATTTCCCGAATTCCAAAATAACGAAATATCCGGACCGAACTTAATTTTTCCACAGCTTACATGTTTAACCCTAACTATTCATGTTAAATGTTATTAATGTATCACTCGGCTGTAGATCCTCAAATCATCTCAGAATTCATGCCAACACTGTCCTTCCTCCTTAGGTTGAACTCGATGGACATGTGTCGTTTTTCAACCTGACTAACTATGTAACTTCTGGGGGGTGGTTACTTTTGTTCCCCATGGTCCCTGTGCGTGTTGTAAAGTAGTCACCGCTCCAAGCTCACTCCTGTGATGGACTACAATCTCACGTTCAGTTTACCAATTTGCATTGAGATTGTAGTCCATCACAGGAGTGAGCTTGGACTGAATGTCTGTACCTTGGTACGGACATGGACGGGAGGAAAAGTCTGCAGGACCCAGAGCATTGCACACACAGTCTACTGTTACAGTTGCAACGCTTTACTGGCTCCAATACCAAAATGATAATAAATGCATTTTATGAAGTGTACACTTATAATCCTTTTTTTTTTAAGTAGACTTTGTTTTAAATCCGTATTTTTTTACATTTGAGGTAACAGAGTTCCTTTATGGTCATGTGACCCAGTATGGTGTCTCTATAGGACTCTCAAGTTAGTGTTTATTACTATTAAACGCCGCATTTATCCATCAACAAACGTCACAATTCACATTTCTTTTATATAAAAAAACAAAACATTTACCAGTGCATCATCTTTACAATAACTCACAATGGAAAACCAGAAATATTTACATTGAAGAGCCATTTGTTGATTCCAGTGTGACCCCGGCTTCCACAACACGCCGGATTCTATGTGCGGAACCGTAACGACAAAACGAGACCCTGTCATTACCCGACTCCCTCTATGAGTGATGTCTGAGCGTGTTGTGACAGGTTTGTAGAAGAGGAAACTCATCTGACTAGTTCTATCTGCTGATAAGACTCTATATAACAATAGCAAAGTACAAAACGGCCCCCAGAGTCTGTGCGGACCAGATCCCAATAGTTCAGTGCAGATCACACTCCATTGTGTATTGAGGAGTACAGACTCATCGTCCATTACATGGAATTTGTTTGGGAGGATTGTTTGAACATCAATAATAAATACTGCAGAACAGGTTCGATAGGAACGCTTCCAGGTCTTCATCTCCCAATACTCCCATCATAAGTAAACATCGCTATAGACTGGACTGAAGTCTTTGTGGCGGTTTGAGGTAGAAAGGCAATTAGTCCGAAATGATGCGCAGCTCGATCTCTTCCGCTGCGGAGAATAAAAACGAGAAGTTACTTTGTTACATTATTCATTTGCTTCAATGTTTATATTTCACAGATACCTATAAAAGAGATCAGGATCATGTTACAGAGGAATAGAAATAGTTGAAAGTGCCTGCTGCGTACCATACGGTGTTGTGACCAGTGTAGATAAGATTGGTGCTCAGAGTGACCGCCACGGATGGCGCCGTGCAGAACCTCAGGGATGTGAAGATCGGTCACCAACACTTCAAAATGCAAAGAAAATATTGTTTATTGCAAATAACGTCACATAGGTCAAAACAGCCAATGTTCCGGGGGCCACGCAGGGTCCCTTCCTCAAGGTAACACAGTGACTCCTTAAGGAAGGGATCCTGCACGGCCCTGAAACATTGGCTGATGTGACGTTATTTGCAATAAACAATACTTGCATTTTGGAGTGCTGGTGACCGATCTTCACAACAGCTGAATAGAAAAGACACAAGGAAGGGAATTCATCAAAACTGGAGCTGACAAAATCTGGAGCAGCTGTGCAGGGCAACCAATCAGCTTCTATCTCTCATTTTCAAATCTTAACTGAGCAAACTGAAGAGAGAAACGGAATGGTTGCCAAGCGCAGCTGTCACAGATTTTGTCTGCTCCAGATTTGATAAATTCCCCCCAAGCTGATGCAGCTCTGTATTCATTAATACGTCATTAACCCTTTTCCACCAGAGCCGGTTTTGCACATGTTTAAATGTATAATTTAGGTGTGAAAATTGCTTAAATAAGAACCCCGGGCATGTTAAACATTAACCCTTACAATGGGGCTGTTCCCGCACTGCAAGGGTTAAGTGATCGTTTTGGTCTAAATTCTAAAATAAAAAAAGATATACTCCCCTGTTCCCGGGTCCCGCCTGGCCGCTAGAATGATCCCCGAAACCTCTTCTTCCCCAGGCTCCGGCAGTCTCGGGATCCGTGACATCATCACATCCATTCACTTGCATTGGGCGAGTGTATATTTTTTATTTTTGCCTCTAGACTAAGATGAGCGCTTAACTCCTGCAGTGCGGGGGTAGCTCCACTGCAATGGTCATTTTTAATATGCCTGGAGTTCTTCTTTAAAGCCCCCAAAGTATTATATATTTCCTAAAAGCAGAGACCCTTGAAAATAAAATGGTGGTAGCTGCAATTTTTTTTGTCATGTGCGATCTTAGTGCAATCTGTTTATCAAACCCAAATTTTCAGTACAAAATGCATTCAAATGAGTTTTGGTGCACGCAGACTAAATTTGTGTTCAATCATTAAAGCCTAAGCGCCACTTTTCTGGCAGTATGAACCTTTAAAATATCCTGCGCCAAATGAAATAAAAGCCTGTCACCAGTAGCTCTACCGATGGGTTCAGGTAGTTCCTAAAACCGCCACTTTAAGAATCTGTCTCTATGGCTGCAACAGATTCACGAAGAATTACCGGCAGTTCACAGATTGGATAAACTGTGAAAAATTGGATAGTGCTTGCAGCATTTTGATCGCACCGGACCGCAGGCAAAATGTGCCTTGCAATCCCGTGCGGGCGATCGCATTGCGGCCGGAGGGCGCGGCTACGGTGCCATTCACTTCAATGGCCCGTCACGCCCCCTCCTGCCCCACTAAAAAGTGAGCCGGCCGCAATGCGAGGCAGTGCGTTCTGGCCAGAATCAGGGCTGAACGCACTGCAACTGGTGTGAACGGGCCCTAAATCTGATCTGGTGTACAGAGAGCTGTCAGTGCTCAGAGTGGGGCGTGCATTGCTGGAAGCCGTCATGAATCTAACAGCTTCCTGGTCATTGGGTGCAAGGACACCGGGCCGTCAGAGTCCCACCAACCAATGACACATCTTTGGCCCCATTACACTGCCGGCCAGAGATTCCCCAACCGGAGGCTGAATGTAAACAAAGTGGCCGCGGATGCTGGCTGACATCATTACCCAACTATGGCCTGGTCTGCAGGAGACAGAGCATTGCCCCCGGGATACACTCATCTGCAATGCTTTCCTGGCTCCAATGCAAACATGTTTTAAATAAATAAATGCAAATGTTTTTCTTTTATGAATGCGTGTGTATTTCATATTCTTTATAACAAGGTGGACTTTACCTTTAACTATATCTGTAAAAAAAAAGGCAAGGCAACTGGACTTGCTGTATTTTTCTTGAAGACGTTCAAAAAAAGATACAGCAAGTCCAGTTGCCTTGATTGTTTTTTTTACAGATATACCATGTGCTGGATGAATGAGACACCTCCACAGACATTTTACCTTTAACTACTCCGTCAATAATATGAAACTGCGTTCACAATCAATCATGTGCATGAGGGATTAGAAAAAAAGTGTTTTTTGTTTCCTTGCATACGAGAAAGTAAACACAACTT
>NW_017306522.1:1439713-1440094 GCF_000935625.1 Nanorana parkeri | reverse complement strand
ATGAAATCTTCCATGACTGCAGCTGTCAATACACTTTGGCTGTGTGTTCCCCTCTTCCACCCAGTACATACAGACTCGGTGTTGTGTTTGTGGAGTACATAACATGACCAGCGTGCACTGTTCTGTTTATATGTACCAATGTCCCTGTGTGTCATGGTCAGAAATATCATCATAAATAATACAATACATTTTCTATAGAAACTTCTGCGCTTGATTACTCTTAAAAAACTGTGTCACTCTCCGGCTTCAGAAGCTGCAAAGAAGCTGATGGAGCAGATCTGGTGACATAGGTGACATTAGGGGTCTTGGAGACCCCTGATGGCTCCATAAAGAGGACCTGTCACATATTTTGCTATCACATGGGGGGGGGGGGGGGTTTGT
>NW_017306522.1:1368753-1439684 GCF_000935625.1 Nanorana parkeri | reverse complement strand
CCCATACATACACGCATGCAAACATGTGTCGGGGGCGCATACGTGAAAAAAAGATGATTGCGCCCATTACGCCGCACATGTTACATATCGCCGCGAACGTCCGAGTGAGAGCAATAAGTCTAGGGCCATCAATCACTGATAACACTAAACTGATGAACGGTAAAGGCTTTTAAAGTGTCGCCTATGGCCAATTTTGGGTATGGTAGTTTCCTGCGATTTCGCAGGTGCGCGCAATTTTAAAGCTTGGCATGTGTGGTGTCTATTTACCCGACGTGACCCCGTCTTTTATATTTTACCAAAAAACTGCGTAATAATAAATGTTTCCTAACTTTTCCTAAATTTTCTGTAATTTTTCCTAATTATAATAAAAAATAAAACCCCCAGTGGTGATTAAATACCACCAAAAGAAAGCTCTATCAGTCCCCAAAAAATGGTATAAAATTAATTTCAGTACAGTGTTGCATGACGGAATAAATGTCACTCAAAGTACCACAGCGCTGAACACTGAAAAATGGCCTGGCCAGGAAGGGGGTCTAAACACCTGGTCTTGAAGTGGTTAATTAATTTTTGTATCAATTTTTTTCCACTTAACTTTTTTCGCTATCACACACGAGCTAACAAGCCCCTGTGTGATAGCATTTGTAGGTGACAGGTTCTCTTTACTGAACCTGTCACCTCCAATACAGGAGTTCTAGCATAGCACTGTGCTAGAACACCTGTGACAGGTGAGAGGGGAAGAGCACGGCTCTCCCCTCTGTTTAAATGGAGTGGCAGGGTTACTTTTAAAAGAGTGGCAGTGAGGAGACTCGGCGGCAGGGGGAGGACAGAGCCCGGAGGACGGAGCCAGCGAGGAGGGGGGGGGCGACGGACAGCCTGCAGGCTAATTACTAATTACAAGCAACATACCGCCCTGGATTCCATACCGCTGCAATCTTTCATTCGCCGGGTCTCGCTTGTTACTGCCCGCCACCCCCCCAGCTCTGCGTCTCGGGCAGCCACACCGACTGCCCCCCGGGTGTTATGCCGCTGGCTTCAAATAGTATGAGGAAGAAGTTTAATCTTACAATAAGCGCTTTGAGACCCAAGGGTCTGAACAGGGAGGCGAGAGGCTTATTTATCAGAGCACTGGTGTTTTTGTGAGCACTGTGGATAGGGCAGTCTGTGGATAGGGCAGTCTGTGGATAGGGCAGTCTACCACGAACATGTAGATTTAAAGTCATATTAAAGTCAAAAGGATTTTACGCTATTTGCTGATGAAATCATTTAACAGTTTTAGTTTCCTGCTGAGCACTGGCCCTGATATCCTGTTCTGGGTGACTCCTCTCCCTTGCAGGGTCCTATAGAGCCACCTTTGTGTGTGGAAGTAAGCTGTGTGTGCCTCCACAGCAAGGCAAGACACTCCCATCTTCCTGCTCTCCACTCCTCCTTCCTTTTTCCTTCACTAAGCTAGTAGATGGACAGCCACTGGAGACTGCTCTGTCCCTTGTGATCTTGTACTGGACAGGAAGTTCCGGGAAGCTGAGCTGAGAGAGTTGGAGCCAGCTATTCGGAAACATGGTGACTGTAAGTGCTTAGGAAATAATGTAAAGAAATACTTGTTACATTGTATATTTTGTATATCTGTATAATCTGGGGTCAGTACTGAAAAAAGGGTAATACTACCTTAAAGGAGAACTGAGACTGTCACAGGTCGGCTCAGTAGATTGGGAGGTGAGCGAACACATGCCGGTGTTCGCTCACTTCTCGATCCTGTCACGGCTCTCTGCTGTGACAGGGGGAGGGGCTGGATTCCCCCCTCCCCGCTCCGATCTGCCAGCGCTGACTGGCGGAACGGACGGGGGAGGGGCGGGTACAGCTGGCTCTGCCTCTAGATAGGCAGAGCCAGCTGTCACTCACGCAGCTGGGCTGATCCCGTCATCTACATCGGGATCCGCTCCGGCTGCGGCGTCTCAGTATACCGCGATTTGTAGCTCGCGGTATACTGAGCTTTAGGGTGACAGGAGGACGCTAGTTTGTGTCCTCCCGTTACCCTAAAGAGAACTATGGGGAAAAACACTGACCCCATAGTTCTCCTTTAATTCGACTTTAAATAAGAGACAAACATATTAACCACTTCAGGACCGCCGTCCATATACTGTATATACATCCTCATCCTGAAGTGGTTACATCAAGATCATGTCAGTTGCTACTGGTATTAGTTTTTGTGGTTCCCTGCTTCTCTGGAGGGGCCCAGGACCATGGCAAACAGTCATGAAGCGGAGCAGACGACATAATCGTGAAACAAAGTATTTTCTACCCAAAAATTCTAATATGTGTGCAAAAATTCTAAATTGCTCTGCCTGTTAAAGTAATTAAATCCAACTCCAACATTTTAAGCTGTTACAGCAACAGTTTTTTTGGTTAAATTGAAACCATATGAATATAAGCCGACCATTGCAAGTACCCCCCAGCAGTATTATATGGTTCATCTTTAGATTGTAATCCCTCAGGGGCAGGGCCCTCCTTACCAACTTGTCTTGTATTGTATTGTGATTGTAATGTCTTCCTTATATTGTAAAGTGCTGCGCAAACTGTTGGTGCGATATAAATCCTGTATAATATTAATAATGATTGCTGCCTCTGTAAATGACACTTTTGTTGGACAGCTTGGCCTGGTAAAGGAAGTAGAACAACAACAGATCTAGTGGCAGGATCAACAGGTAATAAAACTATGTTACAGGGCAGGGGCGTAACTAGAAATTTCTAGATAAGTCCACCTGATAACCCAAACAGCCCACCTGAGGGTGACCCTGCAGAGCCCACCATAGACTCTCTATGGTGGGCTCTGCAGGGTCTCAGGTGGGCGGTCAAGCCCTCTTACCTGTCTGCCCGATCCTCGGTCCGCCTCCTTCTCCTCCACGATCGCTTGCGGGGCCCCGCCTCCTCCGTCACTGGGCCCCACCTCCTCGATCGCCGGGCCCGCCTCCCCATCGCTAAGACCTCCTTCCTCGATCGCTGGGGCCCACCTCCTCCATCGCTGCCGATGACGGTCACAGCCACCTCCCCCGAATTTCTGGTTGTCATCGACTCAGCAGCTGTGAGGAGATACGCGCCGCTGCACATGTGAATGGCTGCGTGTTTCTCCTCACAGCCGCCAGTGACAGCCAGCAGCCTGGAATGCCATAGCGACCCAGGTGGCCCGCACGCCATCAGGGGGATGTCCTAGCGGGGCCCCCTGTGGCCCGTGGCCCCAAAGCCCGCCTGGGTTGCTATGGTGATTGTTACGCCACTGTTACAGGGGGATTCGGAAAAATACAAATTTCTGTGTTAAAGTGAAACTGAAGCCAAAACTTTTTTATTCTTTATTTTGTGTCGAGTTTTGGACCTGTCAAGTTTTGATTGCTGTCTGTGTCATGTTCACATTGGAGGTGAGGAGATTAAGGGGGGATATGATTTCCATGTACAAAATGTTTAATGGTGGTAGCAACATTAGCGATAAACTGTTTAAAATTAACTCCGTTACAAAAACTAGAGGCCACCACCTAAAATTGGTGGGAAAAAAATTCCAGCACAAGGGGCGAAGGGGGTTCTTCACAGTAAGATCAGTTAGGGTCTGGAACTCACTGCCACAGGCGGTGATTTCAGCAAATAATGTGGAATTGTTCAAGAAACTTTTGGACGATTTCTTAAGGGACCGTAATATACAGGGGTACAGGTAATATACAGGGGTACAGGTACTCCTAGAATGAGATCCTAATAGGTTGGACTTGATGGACTAATGTCTTTATTCAACCTCAAATACTATGTAACTATGTAACTATGTGTCCTTGTTAGGGAGATTCACTCTTTCTATTTGCCTCGGTGACCATTATCACTGTGAAAGAACAAGAATAAATGGGAAATCTTCCAATGGAGACACAGAGTTCTGGTGACCCTGCTGACCAGGGACTTTTCCCTCTTTGGAGCGAGTTCCTCTCACTTCCTGTTGTGGCTATTGAACAGGAAGTACAGGGAAATCTTCCCAATGGGACACAGAAGGCAAAAATATGAAAAAGTTGAGTTCAGCTCTACTTTAATGCCAATGACAGATTGTATCATACAATTTCTGATTTTGCGCACAGATCCACTTTATGCCTTCATGAAATGAACGTGATAAAAACACTGTAGTTGGCTTTTGTTCAAATGCAGAAAAAAGAAACTTTTTACAGATGATATATTTTTCTTTCTTGGGCTTAAAGGTGGCCATACACTTTACAACCATCGCAAGACCTTAGTCTTGCGATGGCTGTAAAGTAAATTTTAAAAACGTACGATCTGCCCATCTTGGACAGGCAGATCGTACTCTCGATCATCGCAAGCCCGCCCCCCTGACGGGTGGGCCTCCGATGACCGCAATGCTGAACGTGCAGTGTGCGCGTGCGCACACCGGCCCGTGCGGCATTGATCTTACGATCATGCTAAAAACCAGCCGAAAATCGTACGATTCTCGGTCTGGTTTTCTAGCATGCTCCTTAGACAAAAGACGTGCGACCGTACAGTAGAAACGGTCGCACGTCTTCATTCACACTGCTCGACTCTCGTACGATTGCGGGATTTCTCGTGTATCCAACACAAACACACAGATCAGTCCGGTATATCAGCAACCTGATAGTGTCAGGTACAAACACAGACTGTTATTATAACGATTGGGTAGCCACCTCCACCATTACTACCAGCTATTGTGAGCATTAGTTTGCAGTCAGGATTTGGAATATAATTATATCGTAAAGATATTTATGGATTACATTTACATTTCATGTACTGATATATTACCGGTGTACAAAAGGAGGGACATTAGACACTTTGTAATTGATTTATTAACAATAAAGACTACACTGCACTGTCCATAATATGTAATGATAAGCAATGGATTGGTTGTAGATTAGGGTTAATTTACAAATAGACTAGAGGCTGGTATTTACCTGGGAGATGATATGGGCGGCATCACTTCCCTGCGGCAGAGTCAAGCGGACCAGTTGGAAGAGCGTTTGGATTTATATTGCCCGACTAACACTGGTCCAGACCAGTTGGGGGTCCGGGACCTGGTTAGTCTACCTTTGGGGAGGAAGGAAAGGCAGACCTCTAAACTCTCCCGGATGTTCCGGGAGTCTCGTGCTATTAGATAGCGGCTCCCGGACACCCGGGAGAGAAACATTTTCTCCCGGAAAGGTTTACTCTGCTCTATCTAGCAGAGTAAACCTTTCCCTGATTTTTTTTTTTTCCTGACATCGGTCAGTCAGGAAAAAAAACAAAAACGGCATAGGAATGAATGGCTAGATTGCTATTGGCTATTTTAACTTGCAATAACCAATAGCAGATTAGCTATTGCCCCCCGCCCACTGCTGCTATCAATCAGCAAAGGTGGACCTGAAGTTCTCCATCAGGTCCTCATGCCAACTGACAGCAGCAGTGGGCGGGTGCAATAGCCAGCTTGCTATTGGCTATTGCAAACTGAAATAGCCAATAGCCATCTAGCTATTCATTCATATGCCGTTTTTTTTTTATTCTGACAGCAGCTGTCAGAATACTAAAAAAAACAGCAGATAGCAAAGGAAGCAATAGCGTCTTTGCTATCTGCCATCATTTCAGAGGGTGCTCTCTTCCTTGTTGCACCCCCAAACGCAGAGAGGAGGGGGGGTGTTAACAGAGGGCACCTTCCTGAAATGAGAAGGGTGCCTCCCTGAAATGACTTATTTCAGGTTGGGATCCCTGGTATTTGAACATAGATGATGTTGTGACAACTGTCTTAACAGGGGATTGCCACTTATGCTTTGGGCTGTGTGGGACCCCCTGTTTGTGCTCCATGGATCAAGAGGACCCCAGAGACCAATTTCCTAATTATGTGGGGATACGTGGGTAGCTGAGACTGTGTTTTCCTATACCCCAGTATCATGTCCTGGACCAGACTCTGGACTTGGACTTGACTAAAAGATTAACCAGTTAAATGGAAGTCTATTTGTCCAGTTGTCTGATTGAGTTACCAATGGGATTAACTTGTCACTAGATGTAGCTGAGCACATTATCATAGACACTCAAGAGATAATTCCATCATATGTGTCTCCTCTCTCCCTATTCTTTCATTAAGACAGGGGGGGTTGGGCGAGGGAAGGGGGATGTCTGTTTGCATTCTGTTAATGTTTGATCGTATTATGTTTTTAGACCACCAGAACTATATAAATACTGTGCTGGTTTTCAATAAAGTCAGTTCTTGGTTTTTACCCTAAGATACTAGTCCTGCCAGGTCTTTAGGGGAAGGTTTGGGGCTGTATTTATGATTTTCCGGTTACAGAGTGTAGGAAGCTGATTTCTGATGGAGGTACCCAGTCGGGGTATCAGGCAGTCCATCACATACGTCAGCAGCAGCAAAAGGGTTAAGACGCCCCTGGCAGAAAACATAGCTCAGGTCTTGTTCTTCCTTTCACACTGCAGTTCAGCAATACATAATGGTCAAGGGTCTACCGCAGCCTGTGATTGGGGTATAAAGGAGCAGCACACTGATGAAGCCTTCCCTCTGCTCTTCCCTGATGCAAAGCAATAGAGCCAAGATAAGCATAGAGTGCTGGACCTCCCTCTCCCAGTCTGTATACAGAGGCAGATACAGGTACTTATACTAGCTTGCTGCAAAAAAATATATTAAATGCTATTTTTAAATCTACCTGGTTTCGTTTTAAAGTGTATTGTGTAGTCAAAATGTTTTCAGTTGTGGGTAGAGTAAGGAAGGGTTAGAACATCTATCTGGCTTTTAATTCTGTCTGTGTCACTCTTTCTAATTGCCATGAAGACCATTGTCACCTGGACACAAAATTAAGGAAATGCAAGATTTGACAGTTGTCACCAGAACAGGAAGTGGAGGGATATCTGCATAATAGGACTGATGTGTACACGCTATTTTTTTCCCAGTTCATTTTAAAGAATGCAAATATACTTCTGTAATTGTTTATCTTAAATTAAGTAGTCCAGACACACCTACATCAGGCAGAAGTACTCCCAAATTGAACACAGCCATGGTGACATCAGGACATTACAACAGTATGGTAAGAAATATGACAGAGATAGAAGGGATATAAAGGGAGGAAGACCGAAAAAGAGAGAGAGACATACAGACAACAGGCAGAGAGATGACTAGAGAGAGACAGAGGGATAGAGTGACGGACAGAAGGAGAGCAAGAGACATGGAGAAAGAGAGGGGAGAATACAATCAAGAGAAAGACAGAGACTGGGAGATCGAGGAAAAGACAGAGACAGAGGCATGGAGATAGAAGAAGAAACACAGGCACGGAGATAGAAGAAGAGACAGAGACAGAGGCATGGAGATAGAAGAAGAAACACAGGCACGGAGATAGAAGAAGAAACAGAGGCATAGGCACGGAGATAGAAGAAGAGACAGAGGCATAGGCATGGAGATAGAAGAAGAGACAGAGGCATAGGCATGGAGATAGAAGAAGAGACAGAGGCATAGGCATGGAGATAGAAGAAGAGACAGAGGCATAGGCATGGAGATAGAAGAAGAGACAGAGGCATAGGCATGGAGATAGAAGAAGAGACAGAGGCATAGGCATGGAGATAGAAGAAGAGACAGAGGCATAGGCATGGAGATAGAAGAAGAGACAGAGGCATAGGCATGGAGATAGAAGAAGAGACAGAGGCATAGGCATGGAGATAGAAGAAGAGACAGAGGCATAGGCATGGAGATAGAAGAAGAGACAGAGGCATAGGCATGGAGATAGAAGAAGAGACAGAGGCATAGGCATGGAGATAGAAGAAGAGACAGAGGCATAGGCATGGAGATAGAAGAAGAGACAGAGGCATAGGCATGGAGATAGAAGAAGAGACAGAGGCATAGGCATGGAGATAGAAGAAGAGACAGAGGCATAGGCATGGAGATAGAAGAAGAGACAGAGGCATAGGCATGGAGATAGAAGAAGAGACAGAGGCATAGGCATGGAGATAGAAGAAGAGACAGAGGCATAGGCATGGAGATAGAAGAAGAGACAGAGGCATAGGCATGGAGATAGAAGAAGAGACAGAGGCATAGGCATGGAGATAGAAGAAGAGACAGAGGCATAGGCATGGAGATAGAAGAAGAGACAGAGGCATAGGCATGGAGATAGAAGAAGAGACAGAGGCATAGGCATGGAGATAGAAGAAGAGACAGAGGCATAGGCATGGAGATAGAAGAAGAGACAGAGGCATAGGCATGGAGATAGAAGAAGAGACAGAGGCATAGGCATGGAGATAGAAGAAGAGACAGAGGCATAGGCATGGAGATAGAAGAAGAGACAGAGGCATAGGCATGGAGATAGAAGAAGAGACAGAGGCATAGGTATGGAGATAGAAGAAGAGACAGAGACAGAGGCATAGGCATGGAGATAGAAGAAGAGACTGAGACAGTGAGATAGAGAGACAGGGATAGAGAGAGAGAGGAAGATAGAAAGACAAAGAGGCAGAGGGGGAGAGTTATTGAGATTATTATATGAAAAGTCTCGTAGAGGTTGTACGGCTTGCAGTCAGTCTATAAGACTGATAGACAAGGTAACACAGTTGGAAAAAGACTGATATCTTACTTTGTGTTATCTTTTCACAACTTCTGCTGCTTTATTTCAGGGGAGGGCAAACAAAACCTCCAGGGCAACTGTTGCCAATCTTGCACACAGGAGGGGGAAAAAAAGCTTCAGTTGGATCAAATATTGTTTTCTTTAGTTAAGGGAATTTATGGAAATTATTAACTGCAAAATAATCATCCTGCCATTCTTTCTTTCTTTTTTCCATTACCAACTCATGTGGTAAGACATTCAACAGTTTCAAGTGTACTTCTGGGCAAAATAAAATGAAGCTCTTTATAGAATTTATAGAACAGAAGAAGTAAAGTGAAAACATAGAGCAGATAGAGATCGTTGGCAGAAGAGAACATGCAATGTTTCTTTTGCTAAAAAAGTCTTCTTACCCCTATCAGGATGCAGCAGTTTACTACCCCTTTAACTTCCTGTGCACTCTAACCCTGCTTTAATGAAATATAAAGCAATGTTTTCAGCCCTACCCAGTTCTCTTCTGCTGGATTACAGACCTCCTTTATAATAAGGAGATGTGGGAGTGTTCTGAAGCAGAATCAGCTTTGTCAGCTCAAACAGGAAAAAACATGGGGAAATGTGAATGTATTGTAGAGATTTACTGAACATGTTTTTTTTTTTGGCCAGACATACACTTCAACCTCACCATCACCAGCACATGATATGCTACTAATAGAGCCATTTATTAGTCAAATACAAGTATTGGTGCTCTATAACAGCACCTTCATCAGGCGGACAGACTGCAGCTAATGCAGGGCTCTATAACTTTACCTTTCTGTCCTAGTGAAGGAGCTGATATAGGTCTCTGAAATGTTACCTGTTTGCCTGATGAAGGATCTGATGTATGGATGCAGAACATTGCCTCACTTTCTGCCCGATGAAGGAGCTAATGTAGGGCTCTGAAACGTTGCCTCACAGTGTGCCTGATATAGGAGCTTATGCAGGGCTCTGAAGAGTTCGCTCACTGTTTGCCTGATGGAGGAGCTAATGTAGGGCTCTGAAACGTTGCCTCACTGTTTGCCTGATGAAGGAGATGATGAAGGGTTCTGAAGAGTTTGCTCACTGTCTGCCTGATGAAGGACCTAATGTAAGGATGTACAACATTGCCTCATCGTCTGCCTGTTGAAGGTGTTGATGTAGGGGCTCTGAAATGTTGCCTCACTGTCTGCCTGATAAAAGAGCTGATGCAGTGGAGGGGAGGGTTGGGAAACTTTGGCCTGGGAGGAAAAAAATCAACCATTTTTCCATTTTATGGTAGCGGCAAATTTCTGTGGGCTCAGTAGAGTATACCATGGTGCCTTAGAGATTGGTGGATGTGGTGAAGAATGTGTTCTAAGGAAAATGGTTAATAATTCAAAAGTTTTTACATTTTCCAGAATCAGCTTCCTTTGCATCTACCTGAATTTAGTCACATGACATCTCTGAGCTGCAAAGGAAATTGGTACTGGAACACTTCCCTCTGCCAGACTCTGTGATCACAGGCCAGGACGTGGGAGCAATATAATACCTATGAAGTGACATTGACTGTGGGTCCTCCTCTGTTTTATGTCTTAGTGGTAAAGAATCCCCAACTCAGGGCCACCAGCCTAACATATCTTATTAGTACTAGCACAGTGTGTAGACACACAACACATACTAATATGGAACACAAATGTTACCTCTGCGTTGCTGTTTCCTCCTCTGGCAGATGTTGATACATTTATTGCACACCCACATCAGACAGACTAAAACTGCCGACCCAGCAGCCAGGAACGCTATGAACACAGCCACAAAATAAAACTCCTCATAGCGGATCTCTGAAAGGAGAGACAGATGTCAATGAGACAAATTAAAGTAAGTTAACAAATACCGTATTTTTCCGTCTATAAGACGCCCCCATGTATAAGACGCCCCCAACTTTTCTTACCCAAAATTCAGAAATCAATATTTTAAATGATATAATGCATCACACTTACCTCTGAGTCAATCACTTTATGCTCCGACATTACAGCTCTGGGCACTGGCTACACGCTCTCCCCGGCAGCAGCTGACGTCGGGTACAAAAGATTTATGATTGGATTGCAGAGGCAAGATAACAGTTTTCCTCCAGTGGTGGATCTTTTGTGCCTGGCGTCAGCTGTTGCTGGGTAGAGCGGATTGCAGAGGCAAGATAACAGTTTTCCTCCAGTGGTGGATCTTTTGTGCCTGGCGTCAGCTGTTGCTGGGTAGAGCGGATTGCAGAGGCAAGATAACAGTTTTCCTCCAGTGGTGGATCTTTTGTGCCTGGCGTCAGCTGTTGCTGGGGAGAGCGGATTGCAGAGGCAAGATAACAGTTTTCCTCCAGTGGTGGATCTTTTGTGCCTGGCGTCAGCTGTTGCTGGGTAGAGCGGATTGCAGAGGCAAGATAACAGTTTTCCTCCAGTGGTGGATCTTTTGTGCCTGGCGTCAGCTGTTGCTGGGGAGAGCGGATTGCAGAGGCAAGATAACAGTTTTCCTCCAGTGGTGGATCTTTTGTGCCTGGCGTCAGCTGTTGCTGGGGAGAGCGGATTGCAGAGGCAAGATAACAGTTTTCTTCCACTCTCCCCAGCAACAGCTGCCGTCAGGTACAAAAGATTTACGATTGGAGGAAGACTTGTCTTGTCTCTGCAATCCGAAGTTTCACTCGTGAGACTAGTTTGCAGTGGTATCGGCACTTTCGCAACCGCGGTTCTCCTCTCGGGCCCCCCTGTATAAGACGCCCCTCTATTTTTGGGTAAACATTTTAATAAAAAAGTAGCGTCTTATACACCGAAAAATACGGTATCTAAATGAATCATCAGAAATTCAGAGAAGAGCTTCTACCGTGGACATTAAGGATGATTGTGCTCTGCTTGATGTTGCCAATGTCATCGGTCAGGGTGATCATGTAGAACCCAGAATCTCTGACCTCCACGTTCAGGAGCTGTATGGAGCCATTGTCGTAGTTGTGAACGCGCCCGCTGTAACCGCGGGAGATGTTGACGTAAGAGTTCATCTTCCACTCTATGATGCATTGTGACCTCCAGCTGGACATGAACTGCCACTGAATCAATGCAGTTCCATTACAGGTGAAGTCGATGGACAGGAGCACATTCTGCGTCACTGTGGCGTTTATGACGGGCTCTGGGACGAGTAGAGTGATCCCTTCGCCTGAAGGAGAAAACGTTCAGGAAATGTTTATTTTAGATACAGTATGTGTTCACAAACATCAGTTTAAATGTTTCAGATCTAATCAAAGTGTTAGTATGCTGGCCTTAAAGTGAGAGTGAGGTCAAAAAGGTTTTTAAGCTATTTCAAATGGTGAATTAATCACTTACAATGGATGCTTGTATAACTATCTGGTCCCCTGAGCACTGGCCCTGATATTCCTTTCTCTTGCAGGGTCCTATGGAGCCACCCTTGTGTGTGCTAGTAAGTTGTGTGTGTCTCCACAAACACATAGGCACAGCAAGGCAAGTCACTGCCTGCTCCCTCCTCCTCCTTCCTCCCTTCTCCAAGCTAGAAGATGGAGAGCTCCTGGAAACTAAATAAATAAGGTGAATTGCCATTCACAATACCCAATCATGTGCAAGAGAAATGTAGATGGTAGTGATTCTAACTCAAGGCATTTGTGATAGAGGAAAAATACGGATTCATGAGAAATTGAAATAAAATATCCATTTCATGTGAAAACATAACCGTCGTAGACCTTTATGTTTAACAGCTCATACAATCTTAGTGAACTGAGCTTTCATCTGTCAGTCATAGGCCGTCATGCTTTACTATGTCTTCCTTAGTAACGCAATATAGATGAAGTGAAATGAAATAGGTGAATATACACACAACCTCCAATTACAACAATGTTATCAGTACGGGGTTATAACTGTTTAATGTTTTACTTGTAATAGGTTTGTTTTTTTTTGTTTAATATATTTGTATTGTTTTGTTTCCATAAAAGTACATTTATACAAAACATTCATAAACATTGATTTCAAATTGTCTCTTAGTTTTAATAATTATTTATAGCTCTAATTGAAAAAAACTTCAACTTTCACCCTCTTCCAATATTCATCCCTAGTCATCCATCATACTTTATGACTTCAAACCCTTATAATTCGTTTAGAATACCCCTCTAGTGTTGTGACTACTAAAACCTATAATGATATATATGTAGACCTCACTATTTCCCCTTAATTTATCTACATTCCTCTATTCTTATTATACATATTCCTCAAGTGTTTGCTAATGTGATAACTAAACAATAAACCCTTAATACCTTGTTCCTTCCTCCCGCCTTCCCCTATATACAGTATAGTGAACCAATTTTTAGTGTGTATCCTAACTACAATTTAATGACCTACATTTCTATACCCTATGTGTACCGCCATTCCCCTTCTACTTCTTCTAAATATACCTTGTGTCCTCACTTCTTAATCCCATCTTCCCCTCCAGAAAACCATCCTCATTCCTTTCTATCTTCCATTCATACAGGCCATATACTATGTTTATCTAAATATCTTGTAATCATTTATATTAGGGCTGCGGAAATTAACGATTAATCCCTCGATTAATCGCTAATTTTTTTGATCGATCAAAGTTCTTTTAAACCGTACTCACCTCTCCGCCGGCTTCCGGGTCTTCCGTCGGAGATCTGGTGACATCACGGACATCTATATATTTTCTTTTTTCCTATTTGGCCATACATGCATTACCCCTTGATCTTTTTTAATTGCTGCCTTTACCCTTCTTTTAGCATTTTCTCAAATTCCTCTGATTGTCTAAATCATTCCCATTTCTCCCATATCTTCTTATAACTATCGTTCCTATCTGTATCCTTTGCACTTAGTTCCTCCATATACCTTATTTCTTCTATGATATTTAACCAGTTTTCTATTGTGGGTGGGACTGTTGATTTCCAGCCCCGTGATATACTTATTTTAGCGGCTACCAACATAAATCTTAGAATATCATTTTTAATTTTTTTTATTGAACCTGGTATCAATATTAATAGTGCAATTAGGGGATCCTTTTCTGTATTTGTTGCCTCCACACAGCGATATATTTCAAACACTGACTCCCAGAATGGTTATAACCTAGGACAACTCCACCAGATATGCAGATATGTTCCTTCTTCTATATCGCATCTCCAACACCTGTCAGACATCTCTGGATTTATGTGTTTAATCCCCTCTGGGCACCTGTACCATCTAGAGAGTACTTTATAAATTGTTTCTTGATGGAATGAAGACATGACTGAACTATGTGTCATTTTAAATATTCTACTCCATTCCTTCTCTGATATTTCTCTCCTCATATCTTGTTCCCATCTTTTCATATATTTTGTATGTCCCTTATCTTCCACCTCCCTCAGCATGCCTTAGACCACCGATAAAGTATGTGTAATAGGTGTCTCTGTTATACAGAGTTTCTCGAATGGCTTTAGTGGCCTGTCGAGGGGATTAAGAGCCCTAAGGAATCTTATATAATACAATAATTGGACCGCATCTATCCACAATTTCCTATTACTTTGTCTTTCTGGTCTTAACTCAGATTTTACTTCATCTTTACCTTGTTCCAAAACCTGCCAAACACGTGTATATGGGATGTTCTCATCTTTCAGTAAGGAGAACACTTGCATACCGGGTGGGAATTGTGGATTTCCCATTATGGGAGTCAGGGTCCCAGGTCTAGCAGATAAATTATATTTAGTAATAGACCTATCCCATATTTGAATTACCGACATTTGAAAGATGTGGTCTATTCTCTTTTAACAGCCAGGGGATACTCGTCAGAGGTATAGGGGAAATTTCCATCTCTAGTTTTACCACCCCTTTATTCTGACTACTATGTAACCAATCCAATAATCTTGATATTAAGGCCGCTTTATGATAAAGTGCAAAGTCCGGGAATCCCAATCCTCCTCTTTGTTTTGATCTAAAAAAAAAAGGGGGGGGGCGGGTACAGCTGGCTCTGCCTCTAGATAGGCAGAGCCAGCTGTCAGTCACGCAGCTGGGCGGATCTAGTATACCGCTTCAGCTGCGGCGTCTCAGTATACCGCGAGCTACAGCTCGCGGTATACTGAACCTAGGGTGACAGGAGGGCGCTAGTTTGCGACCTCCCGTTACCCTAAGGAGAACTATGGGAAAAGCCTTAACCCCATAGTTCTCCTTTAACTTTGCTTGCCATGCCTGAATGTCCATTTTAATACATAACAAATATGAAGTGAATGGTATACAGGTAGTCTTTCCTAAAACAGACCTCATATGTGATAATATTTCTATGTTAAAAGTCTTAATAAAGATAACAGAAGAGCTAAAATACCTATCCTTCCTGGAGAAAATGATGTTCCATGCTCCCTCCAGTAACTTTGGAAATATAAATCTCTACTTTAAGAGAGATGACTTGAGCAATGAATTAAGCTATACAAGGTTAGAATTTATTTAGAAAAAAAATTATTTTCTGAACGTTCGTTTGACTACCTATTAGTTAATGGGGTCAAATCAACAATCGTTTTGAACCATAGTGATAAAAAAATGTAAAAGAATTTTTGTGATATTAAATTCAATTTTGGAATGAATGGCATTTTCCTGAACAAAATCCACATTCACTGTTATTATTTTGTTCAGGTAACTCCATTCATTCCAAAATTGAATGTAATATCACACGAAATTTCAGAAGCATTTGTCAAGTCTCTGGTGGCATTATTTGAGGTTCTGATGAGATTGTTCATAAAAACGTTTGTAAGAAACTCTACTAGTGTATGCCCAGCTTAAAGCTGCCATTAAATGTGGCAAGTCTCACTACATTTCAACCACTTTGAAACTACCAGGATTCATGAATATGATCCCAAGTAAGCAATTTCATTTTTTCCACTATGTCCAGTCGAGGAACTTAGATCCCATCGCTTTGTGGTCATTTTATACAACCGTTTTATATCTTTGAACATGCAGTTGCTCCATCAAATTGCTACGTGAATGGCCTGGCTATGTATGCAGAAGTAAAGGGAGCCTGGATCAGCATTTTCTCCAGTATAGATAAGTCTTTTATCTCTTCTGTTACTTTTTAAGTTACCCAGCCCATCAAGACTACTCCTGACCAAGGTAGGTCAGAGGTACCTGCTACCCTTCAACCCTTATCTGCTCCCCTTCAATCCCATTGTCCCCCCTGCTGAACCAATAATACCAATACAGAGGCATGGAGTTCTAACGGCCAAAGCAGCCTTTTATTAGGATTTGGAAGACCAGTGTAAATAACCTAATTATAAATAACAATAGTCAATAACAAGACTGATGAAAATTAGGTTTTGGGTCCTTGAAGGCACTATGAACCATAACACAATCCTGTATCTGCGGCAACATTTTGTAAGTGATTTCCCTAGCCGCAATACACCACCTCTTAGACAATATTAATCTCATACTATCCGGTCTGGTCAATACTACTAACTCAATACTACCAGGCTGCAACCGGTGGACCTCACCACATGGAGGACACCTACACTATAAATGGGCTCTCCATTCTTTTACCAATAACCAACAGCTGAAACCCGACTTTAAGGATACAAACCACCAACAAGCTGCCGTAACTTGCGGCCAGCCAATCTAAAAGAAATTATCATAAGGTGAATGGAAGGGAAGCTCGCTTCACATCTGCAGATCTCTGACTGGATCTGCTTTGCCCCTCCTCATAGATGACCCACTGAAACCCCTCCTCAAAGATGACCCACTGAAGCTCCTCCTCATAGACGACCCTCTGAAGCCCTACTCATAGACGACCCTCTGAAGCCCCTCCTCATAGACGACCCTTTGAAGCCCCTCCTCATAGACGACCCTCTGAAGCCCCTCCTCATAGACAACCCTCTGAAGTCCCTCCTCATAGACGACACTCTGAAGCCCCTCCTCATAGACCACCCTCTGAAGCCCCTCCTCACAGACCACCCTCTGAAGCCCCTCTTTGCAGACCTCTTCCACCCAATAGGGTAAGTGACCCTCCCCTCCTTACCTTCTCTAACTTTATTTAACCCCCTGTAGTCTGGTTCCCATTCACACCCATGTCATGTAGGCCTTATGCTCATTCTTTTTCCCTTTCCTGGCTTCAGGCCTATGTTTATGTGAATTAAAGCTGGATTCTGTAAAGGAAGTGAAGTATCATCTCTGATGATGTGCTAGGAATTGTTTTTCTACAGACCTGTCTGCAAATTCTAATACAAAATATGAAATATTGATATAAACGTCAGTATTTATTATTAGAATATTTTGGATAATGTTTTATTTATGGGCATGTATCACCAGACAGCAATTGATGTACTAAAAGACACTTCCTGGCAGGAGACAATAAGAATACATTAATAGTGAAAGGATTCAGTCCAATTGTCTTAATGCAAGTCATGTTGTCTATCAATGCAGAATGCAGAATATAACAGCTGAAGCCCAAATGAACGTTTAACTCAGCTAAATACATTCCAAGAGCATCAAAACAAAAGGTGTTTCAAGTCAGTTTATTGTTTTAGGAAAGCAATCACAGCCTGAATAGAAAAGCCTTTCCCCTGCCAGCATGCTGCTGAGAGGGACCCCAGCTCTCTGTGTGTAAGCAGTGGTCGCTCTGCAGAGGTCTGAATCACCCCTCACTAGAGTTCTTCATTCAGCATAGCTCATTGGAGTGCTAAATCTCTGACTCAGCATGCGATGTTGGGATTAAAACAGTTTGTCCACCCAGACTTATTTGATAATTTGTATACCTAAAATAACATAAAGACTGTCATTGACATGTGAAGCGATACTAAGTAAAAACACAATAAAAGAGCTATCTGGTGTTCCTGGCTCCTCTTTCGGGACAGTCTACAAATTCCAGATTAATCTAATTTTAGTGGGCTGAGTGACCTTGGGTGCTCCTGTGGTTAGTGTAGCCCACTGGGTTGCTCTTCTTGTCGTTCCCGGGTGCCATTCAGACCCTTCCTTCTCTTCTATTCTCTTCACTGCCTTCTATTTATTTGTTCACTCTCGGGACTCCCCTGTTGTACTTTTTCTATCTGGTATTGCTCTACTTTGACAGTGAACTCATGCTCCAGGTGTGGACAAGTCCGTAGTATGGTGTCTACACCCTGTTTTGGATCCACCCACAGACTATACATGGTGTTTGGAGAATAATGTAATTTGATTTTCTTGCACTTTACTTTCTATTAGCGTTTCCGATATTCTTGAGAGTGTATCATGTTTGCTATTTATGTTCTTGCTTTTAAAATCTTAAGAAACATATACTATTTCCAAAAACCACAACAAAGGGGGAATTCAATAAAGAATCTATACTAAAACATTTATATGGTGTGCTGCCTCCAGCGGTTGTATGGGCAATGCAGTTGCATTGGTATTTGATTATTGTGTACTGCTATAGTTATTATTCTGGTATGCTGCCACCTTGTGGTCATTGTGTTTATTACACTTATTCTGTATGTACTCCCTTTTGTATGATGTAATGTCCTCTTTCCCCAGTGTGAGATTCTGCCATCATTAGGCCAGACATGCATATGAGGTGAGAAAATAAATATTCCCTTTTGATCTTCAAATACAAGCATCTTCCACATCATATCGTTCATTAGACATGTGAGCAGCGGAAAAGTGTGGTTCCGATATGTTGTTATTTCAATTCGGGTTTCGGATTCGGAAATCCGAATTTCGTTAGTTTTGGATGAGTTTATGAATATTCGTTGCGAATACCACAGAAAACCATATTCAGATATTAATACTAAAGCTGAAGCTTCTAGACCCGAACAGCATTCGGGATCCGAATTTCCAAATTGCATTTGGGAGCTCCCAAATGCCATTCGGGTCTGGGAGCCTCAGATCTAGTAATATATGTATATGGCTCCCAGACCTGAATTCGGATCCCTGAATGCCATTTGGGTTTAGGAGCCATATACATATATTAATAAAGCTGAGGCTCCCAGACCCGAATGGCATTTGGCAGCTCCCGAATACATTTCGGAAATTCGGATCCCAAATGCCATTCAGGTCTAGGAGTCTCATCTTTAGCATTATATGTATATACTTTATATGGCTCCCATTTTGCCATAACGAAAATACGTGTTCAGACCCATTCGGATGCATTAAACCGAAAAACACATCTGATTGGCCCGAAAAGTCACATGTCCGATTCAGTTTAGTTTTTTAACAAATATCGGACGGGATCCGAAATTTGGAAACGGAAATTCGGATTTGGACACATTGGAATGAATTTTGATTCGGAACGGAACGAATCGCACATGTCTATCGTTAATCAAAATCCTGCTCCATGCAATAAAGATCATGGTGGATGCAAAGTATTTGGTGAGTTCAGCTGTCTGATAAAGATTGGCTGTTTTGTGTTGTATGTGCTACATACAGGCCAGGTATAGAGATCTTAGGAAGAGATAAATCACTAATACAACAAGTCACAATATATAGCCAAAACCTACTTATGAATGCTTTCCCTGTACAGCCTGTCCTTGGCTCTGACAGCCTCTTTTATTCTATAGGGCCACAGCCGATACCCTGGATAGGGTGAACCCAGTTTTATCTGGTGTGTGAGGAATAATGGGCTTTGGATCAGGTGAACCCAGTTTTAGCTGGTGGGTGAGGAATAATGGGCTTTGGATCAGGTGAACCCAGTTTTAGCTAGGGCGAGCCCAGTTTTAGCTGGTGTGTGAGGAATAATGGGCTTTGGATTGGGGGAACCCAGTTTTAGCTGGTGTGTGAAGAATAATGGGCTTTGGATTGGGGAAACCCAGTTTTAGCTGGTGTGTGAGGAATGATGGGCTTTGGATAGGGTGAACCCAGTTTTTTTTTTTTAGTTGGCAGAATGGAAGTGAGGTGTGCACCTATGGAGATATCATTGGGTAAGTGAAGAGTTGTAGGGATGCCCATGGCAAACTGTTAGATCAGGGGTAGGCAATAAAGATCACTAAGTTCCCATTCAAACCATAGTGTATCGGGAATGCGCATCAAGTGTGCACAAAAGTGCGCACTTGCACGTTCACGAAACGTGCACCAAACGCGGAACACTCTTGCTGTGCCATTACTAGTAATGGTAGAAAGGCATCATGGCACACTCACAAACCAGCATGTAAAACAACTTGTCTCACCACTAAGGACAATGACAGAGGTTTGGATACACGTCTTCTGCAAAGGATGTGTAAGCCGCACTGCCGCGCCAAGGCACCTACTAGTAATGGCACACCAAATCCTGGCTGAGAAAACACTCTTTTTTCCCGTTCAGTGTCAGTCAGCCCATTTCCAATGAGCCCAGGCTGTCACGGATGCACCTCCTGGGCACGTCATCACACCGGCCTGATACCACAACAATGATACAGAGAATGGTGGCCACAGCACTACGTGAGCCTGTTCTCTACATCCTTTAGGATCACCATGCTCTGGAGAAGAACAGAAGAGGACTTGTGACTATCTGCTGATTTAGGAGAAAAATATAAATGTGGTTGGGGGTGTCGTGCCTTAAGGGGGGGAGAGGAATGAGGGGGGACAATCCCAGAGTCGTGCTTTAAATGCTGTCTGTGAATTCACCATCTACTCTACAGCTTAAATTTAGACTTGATATTTTATCACTGATAAAATTTTTGGCCGGAATCATCCCATCCAATTATAATCACTAACACAATTAAGTTGGACTTTTATGTGACTCATTACTTCCAAATATGCCTTTTTTAATGCAGGCTTAGCCAAGTGCCGGGACCCGAGCGTGAATTATGTCCGAGAGCTACAAAAAGCGTACTGCCGCAGGAAAAAAAAAAGCCGCCGCGCTGACCTTTGGCTGTTTTTCATTATACCACAGTATTAATCTAAGCCGTGGATTTGCGTTGCCATGGCAATCCTTGTTCTCCAGGCATGGAAGGTGTTGCATACTTTTGTGTGGATTACCACGGCAGCATCTATTCAGCAAATGCCAGTCTGGCAGCTGGAAATGGATGAATACATGAATCCCATATTTTAGAGAGGACCTGCCCCTGTGTTGCTGCATAATGAAAAGGAATAGATATTTCCTACAGCTATTCACACCACTCATCTCATTCCTGGATGCCCCAGGTCACAGCTTGGCATCTACATGTGGCCCTCAGCTATCAATAATTTTACTCCTGACTCCTATGAGGAACTCAGAATCTGGATGAGAACCTGCTGAACGTAATACCTCCCAAAGGCATCAAGAGCCAAGCAACAGGTGCCTAATGCATACAATTTAAAGGCATAGTCCACCTTTAGGACCGTGTTTTATGTTACACCCATGCTCCACGATCTCAGCAGGGTTCTCTGTGCTCAGAGCAGTATCTTTTTGATCAAGCCCGTGTTGAGTGACCCATTAGAGAAGGTGTAGTCCTAGGAGGCAGGGCCATCCCTATAATATGGGAGCCTGAGTCATAGGTGGGGGCGGGAGAGAGAGCAGCATGGCCGCCCTGCTGCACAATGTTTGTACTGTTCCTGCCACCCCCTTTCGGCCACAGCATCCCAGGTTACTGAGAGCTAGGCGGGGAGATATGTAAGGGCCATAGACATCTCCGTGTTCGGCTCTCAGCAATTTGGGATGCTCTGGCCAGTTTCCCACCCAGCTCCTGGCAGCCAGTGATGTCAGTGAGCTGGGCAGGTTGCCGGCCAGAGCCAGAACAAGAGTTGAGATGATGGAGAGAACACCCCCCCCAACTTATCGTACACCACCAGTACTACACCCCCCCATAACGTGCACTGCCAGCACACCCCAGCCTCGAATGTTGAAAAGGCAAGGGACGCCCCTGTTAGGAGGGGCTGCAGTGTGCAAGGATGTGATCTGACATCATCGGTGCACTCCTCATGTTACACGCATATTTAGATAGGCCTGGAACAGCAGACGGAGGCGTCTGTGTAAGGCCTACATGACAGGGGTTTGGAAAAACAAGAGGGGTCCTGCTAAGGGTTAATTTGTCCCCAGCAACAGGGGGGGTATGATAAGACACTTACCTGATTGGTCAAGAGGTGCGGAGAGGAGGAGTGTAGGTGGATCCCTGAGGAAAAGAAGTTTCCAGATCCAGACGGAGTCAGCAGCGTGAAAGTAGCGTCCCACCCTCCCGCCCTAATTTTTTATTTTCCTTTTGTGTGCAGTATTTCCTTTCATTCAATATTTGCATTGTATGATTGCATTTTGTCTTGATATTCATGTCACTGCAGCCGGGCAGGGTATTGGGGTCCTTGAGGAGCAATCTATGCAGTTGCTGTTTAATTAAGGCGGGGAGCTGTCTCAGGTATGGCATCCCCTTTGTTAACGGGTCGGATCGTTAGTCATCTAGTGTCTGCTTATACTGCCAAGTCCCCGAGGCGGTGTGGTGCGGCTGGGGGCCATGTAGGCAGACACTGGTTGGTCTTTTGTTGTGAGATGGCTTTCAAGGACCTCAGTTCCCGTGGTCAGTTATTTTTGGAAAGATTTGTTAAATGGTTTTTTATACATAATAAATTGGCTGCTGTGGCCACTACAATCCAATACCAGTGTCGTGTCAATTAATTAGAACGATATGGTATAGAAGACTTATGCTGTTTCGTTAATTGACCCCTTAAAAAAAGGTAGACAATACCCTTGTCAAGGGTTTAACATGAGACATGGTTGCATTCCCCTCCCCTAACCCCACTTGCCTGAATCGTGGGTCCTTTCCATTTAAACCAGATCGTCCTGACACAAGTGCTCAGGTCATTGTTTATTTCCTTCAGCCCCATAACAGGAGGTCCATACATCCATACAGACCAGTGGCTGGGGGGTAAACAATGCAGGAGCCTGAGCCTTGCACCCGCGACATACTAATACACATTGCAATGCTCTGCAGGCTTGAATGCAAAAATGTAATAAATGCCCATTTTGTAATTTTATTTATGTGGGTGCATTCATTACATTAAAAAAAAACTAGAATATGCTTTTCATTTAAATATTTGCAGGTTTATTCACAAAAGGGTGAAGAGTTTGGGGAAGGCAGGAGAAGTGAACAATCTAGGACAACATCGCTGATTTAGAAACATTCTCCAGTTCAGCTCACTTTCCAGTTCAGCGATGTTGTCCTAGATTATTCCCTTCTCCAAACTCTTCGCCCTTTAGTGAATAACTCTGATAGTGTCTGGAAACTAAATGCTACACCCTGAACATTTGCAGGGCCATTTTATTTCATGTGGTTCCCGTATTTCTCCTTATCTCAACCTGATGATTCTGCCAACTTAAAGAAATCCCATCAGTCCCTATAAAGAAAATCCAATCTAAAGTTTCCTTCACTTATTCTCATCTCTTGGCTGGTCCATATCTCCTACCTTCCCTTCATTCCAGCAATGTAGCCTCCTGTTTGATGTTCAACTCTTCCAGCAGTGCCTGAAGCCTGTGTGCTCTGCCGTGTGCAGTCCTTCTTCTGATCCCTACATCACTGCCTTGTTCTCTAGTGACTTAGGGGTCAGAGGAAAAAACTACAGCACAGGTATCCAACACTCCTAGTAGAGTCTGGGGAGGCTGCATTGTTGGAAGGGAAGGTACGGTAGGAGACACGGGCCAATGTGTGAAGGGGGAGCTCTTCTATTGTAGCAGACTTCAGATATGATTTGTTTAGAGCATGACAGATATATTTAAGCATTTGGACCATTTCTGGGAGTGGACTGACAATGCTGCTAGATCACTGCTGAAATTTCAGCAGCGTTGTCACCTGCTCCACACAGCATGGGTATATGGACACATTTCCAGCCTATAGGAGAACTGAAACCCCTGGGCTGTGTCTGGGACAGGAGAAGAAACTGATGTGTAGGTGGTCCTAGCCACTGCTGCACTACAGCCAATTGGAGATAGAGTGGTCAGGTGACTGCTGGGAAACTGGCTAAAACAAGCAATTTTACTGCGGCAGTGTTGCTCGGATGCACATGTAGTCCTCAGCATGTGCTACAGTGACATCGTTTTGCATGCTAGCATTTAAATCTGCTTTAAAACCTTACTCCAGCCAAAACATTTTTATTTCAGTTGGATAACGGCAGTGCATAAATAAAAAAGGTTAAAATACAACTAAAGCCCAAACTTTCTGTTTAGTTTTGGATAGAGTGGAGAGGGATTAGAACCCCTGTCAGGTTTTATTGCTGTCTGGGTCCCTGTTAGGAAGAGTCACCCTCTCCATTTGTCCTTGTGACTGTTATCACTGAAAGAAAATCCCAGATTTTGGGTTGTTACCAGAACAGGAATAGGTGGGAACTCTTCCAATGGGTACACTAGTTCTAGTGACCCTGCTGACCACTAAGGATTTCCCTACCGTTGGAGAGATTTCCTCTCACTTCCTGTTGTGGCTATTGGACAGGAAGTGAAGGGAGATCTCCCCAGTGGGACACAGATGGCAAAAAAAACTGACAGTTGTTATAACCATCTCTTACTCTATCCAAAAATAATTTAAAAAAAAAAGGCTTTGGCTTCAGTTCTACTTCAAGCTCCCAACTGGAAAGCATGTTTACTGGTACCAGGACCAGGACCAGGGCAAGTAGGGGAATCTATCAATGGACCAGCGTCAGAAAAGCAGCTCTGGTGAAAACTATAGCTCATTCATGCTGCAGGTAGAGCAGGGGCATCCCGAGGCCCGGTGACACCCGGAAAGGAGAAGGGGTAAAACGTCATCGCGCATGTGCAGTCATCTTATTGGCGCCTGCCGGCGGCCGTCTTGGTGATGGACGCCGGCAGAGAGAGGAGGGGATGTTCACCCGTCCGGTCCCCTCCTGTCTGCTGACACTGTCGGCCTCTCGGTCCATGACCGAGTGCCCGACTTTTCATAGGGGGTGACACCAAAATGACTGTCAGTAATTTTGGTGTCACCCCTCCAATGGTGGCACCCGGGTGTGGGCCGCACCCCCCGCACCCACCTTGTGATGTCACTGAGGTAGTGTTCAAACCCTGACCCAAGTAAAAGCAATTTAAACTGCAAGAAGGATTTTTTTTTAGCTTATGCTATGTGAATGGGAACATGTAACAAATATAAAATAGGTGTTCTCCCAATTTGAAAGCAAAATTGCAAATACACTTTAAAGAATCTGTGGATCACAGAAGGGGTAGCAAGTCATTGCTGACTTCCTGAGAGGATAAAAGAGGTCTACACCCCAATAAGATATCTCTCAATCATTAGCCAATCCCAATGAAAGGGCAAGATTGGACATACAAACCCAATCTATTGTCTGTGGGCTTTGTCACACTGGTGATCCTGCTGACACTAGTAGAAGAATGACTAAAATGCAGCGGCCCGTTCTATAACATAAGTCGCTCTGTCCAGAATTCTACAGTGTGACGCCATAGGAGAAGCTGAGATGTGTTTCAGCAACCCTGCCGATGGTTAATTGTTGCCAATGACAGAATAACTAGTGTGATATACTGTAGGCTCACGGTTTGCCATCTGTTGTCTGGCAAGCGTTTGCCGAATGTACGGCCAAATCGGCACAGTCTTCGCAGCTGCTGACATAAGGGGCAGTTAATGATGATGATGATGATAAATGGGACAGCAGGACCAATTAAAGGTTTGAAATAACAGGGGGTTATGGCAAAGAAGAATATGGTAGTGTTAAAGGATGTCACCTTTTCAGGTTACAAAAAATAAGATTTCCTATAATATTGGCAAGAAATCCTATTTACTGGCTGGGCTAATGAATGACCAACAAGGTGGCAACCCTAGGTAGCAGCCATGACAGTTCAGCTGCTTCATCGTCCTGCAGGATAGTCAAAGTTGTGACTAAAACAATTGTTAGGCCTCATTCACGCGAGAAAAGGCCGCCACGTACAGCCCTGTGCTGCGTGCGCGCTCATATCGGGCAGCTCCCGGGAAGGACAGGTGCTGCGTGTGATTAGTACGCAGCCCCTGTCCTTCTCTATGGGAGTACGCGGCCGTACGCCCACCCGCCCTGCACGTCCGTGTGGGTGCAGGTGAACGTACTCGTACGCTGACGGGATGGATCCTATCTGCATCCGAGCCGGGACACCCGCACCTGTACGGACCTGCACTTGAGCTGAGCGTAGGGCGGCATACGGCTGCGTACTCCCATAGAGAAGGACGGGGGCTGCGTACTAATCACACCCGGCACCTGTCCTTCCCAGGAGCTGTCCGATACGGCCCTGCATGCAGCACGGAGCTGTACGTGCTGGCCTTTTCTAGTGCGAATGAGGCCTTATGGCACCCGCTAAAATAGATCTAAAATCACTAAAATGTAGGGCTGCAACAACTAATCGACATAATCGATTATAATCGATTATTGAAAAAGTTGTCAACTTTTTCAATAATCGATTAATCGGCTTCCGATCAGTTGGCCCTGTTCACGGCTCCACACACGCTGCGCGCCGCACCTCCTCCCCAACTCACGCTCACCGCTGCCAGACCCGCCCACCCGCATCCACGCTCTACACGCCGCACCTCCTTCCCGCCTCACACTCACCGCCCGCCCACATCCACGATCGGCACAGGGACGCGGGGAGATGTAGTAAGGAGGAGCAGGTGTGGGGGGATGACAGCCGCCGATAGACAGGTCCGATCTCAGAAGCAAGTTGCTGGAAGACTGCTCAGGTAAGCCTGCACTTTCCCACACATGGTGCTCTATAATGTATTGCTGGGATTTGTATTCCTCTATAGCTGATGGTACATTGTGCTGTATATTATACATAGGAATACAAATCCCAGCAATACATTATACACTGTATGTATAATGTACTATTGCTGGGATTTGTTGTACTCCTCTATAGCTGGTGGTATTCTGCATTGCGCTGTATAGAGGACTACAAATCCCAGCAATAATACATTATACAGCGCCATGCGGAATACCACCAGCTATAGAGGAGTACAACAAATCCCAGCAATAATACATTATACAGTGGTGCAATGCCGAATACCACTAGCTATAGAGGACTACAAAACCCAGCAACAGTACATTATACAGCGCAATGCAGAATACCGCCAGCTATAATGTAATATTGCTGGGATTTGCTGTACTCCTCTATAGTTGGTTATATTCTGCATTGCGCTGTATAATGTACTATAGCTGGGATTTGTAGTCCTCTATAGCCGGTGCCATTTTGCATTCATTGCTGTATAATTTTACACTTTCCATTTCACTATTTTGCACACCACACTATTTTTTTTCTTTTTTACTTCCACCGCTCCAAGCTTGCTCCTGTGATGGACTACAACCTCAATACAAACTAGTAGTCCCTTCACTGGAGCCATTTTTTTAAATGTATTTTATTGTTTATCCGATTAACCGATTAATCGAACTTAATAATCGGCTAACTAATCGATTTTGAAAATAATCGTTAGCTGCAGCTCTACTAAAATGTCATATAAGCTTTAACATGTTAATGTCATTTCATAAGTTATCGATCTTTTTAAAGCTTCAGGTTTTATTAACCTTTTCACTGCCAGATCCTTTTTGGGTTTTTTTTCATTTTTTGCACACAAACCCATTTTTCATCTGAAGATTGCTTAAAAACCCAAATATTACATATTTTTTAAAGCAGAGGGCCTATAGAATAAAATGATGATCATTGCAACTGTTATGCTTACCTATGCTATCTCAACTGTCCGGAGTAGGCAACCTTGGCACTCCAGCTGTGGTGGAACTGCAAATCCCGTCATGCCTCTGCCTGTGGGAGTCATGTCTGCGGCTGTCAGTCTTGCAGTGCCTCATGGGATTTGTAGTTCCTCGACAGCTGGCGTGCCAAGGTTGCCTACCCCTGGTCTATATTTCAGTAAAAAAAAAAAATGTAAGCACACAAACACAATATAATAGGTCAAATATAAAAGATGGAATTGTATTGAGCAAATATCAACAAACCAAATATGTCACACCTCAAAATTGCACTGCCTGCGTAATGGATAAAACTATGGTATCCATACTTGTCCATAGGCATTGCTTTAAAAGACTCTACAGCTCTGTCAGAGTTAACCATAATTATTTCTCCCATTCCAGGGTGCTCAGTGATACCTAATCTGTGGTACGCAAGGAGACATCAGGGTTATATTAAACCCTTAATGTCACCCAGGGGTGTCCCGAGGCGGGGTGTTACCCGGACCAGGTACCGGGTGTCACCCTGCCGTGACGTCATTGTGCATACGCGTGACGTCATCACCCAGGTGCGTGGTCTTCTTGGTGATACCTGCCAGCGGCCATCTTGGTGATGAACCCTGGAAGAGAGAGGAGGGCACGTTCACCCGGCGGGATAAGGTATGCCGCCGGTCCCCTCCTCTCTCGTGCAACTGTCTGGCTCTCGGTCCATAACCGAGTGCCCGACTTTTCAGAGGGGGTGACACCAAAATGACTATCAGTCATTTTGGTGTCACCCCTCCAATGGTGTCCCCCAGGTACGGGCCGCACCCCCGTAGTGATGCCACTGATGTAATCCCTTCACTCTCCGTATGCAGATTGAGCAGATTCCAGGTTCATATATTGGAAGGGAGATCAGTGAATGGATGTTCGTTAGTCTTCCAATGCTCTCCCTCCTAACACCCACCATGGAAGTCCCAGGCACCAAGGGGGGACAGGTAAGCCTGGGACATAGGGAAAGGGGGAGCGACGTCACCTTCTAAAGAGTGTAGAATCGAGTGATCGGGTGGCTTTACAGGTGCCCAAATCGCATCAACTACAAAGCCAATGATAGTGATTACAAATGGCCACATTCATTGCACAGACATTGTCCACCATTGACAAGTCGGTCCAGAGCAACTATGTGTAGCTGATACTAGAGTAAGTACATACAGTATATATATATGTGTATGTATGTATGTATGTATGTATGTGTAATGTATATATTTTTTGAAAATATGAAATATTGCAGATTAATATTTCATATTTAAAACCTCCAGTCAGCAGGTGGCGCTCTAGGCTCCTTTCCACATTTTTACTTGAGTAAAAACAGAAAAAATAAACAGAAAATCCTACTTATTATATATCAGAAACTCAGATTACACACACATATGTATACATTAGGGCAGGGGTAACCAAACTCCGGCCCTCCAGCTGTGGTGGAACTACAAATCCCATGAGGCATTGCAAGATTCTCACAGCCACAGACATGACTCCCGGAGAGATGCATCATGACATTTGTAGTTTCACCAGAGCTGGAGGGCTGGAGTTTGGCTACCCCTGCATTAGGGGCATGGCTCATGCCCTTGCCCTCTCCCTGCTCTGCACAGATGTCTTTCAATCAGCAAAAGACTGAAAGGGAAAGGCTACTGCTCTCTCCTTAGAAAAGCCCATAGTGCTCTGGGATCCCTTTTTGCTAAGAAATGTTGATTTGTAAAGGAAAATATTTTCTATACATATTAAAAGAAAAAACAAATATAGCTTTAAAATAAGTGTAAAATAAGTAAGATAAAATTTCCCCCAAATCATTAGAGTTTAACATGCCATGACTGGTAAAACAGGGCAGTTGTGGAAAAGCTGAAGTCTAGCAAAGTAGATTTGGGTATTCGTTATCTCTACAGTACAAGGTTCAGGGTGATCCTCTGACTAGAGAGCGTGGGGCAGGCAGGTCACTTCTGCTATGTGTGTAATTACATCTTCCATCCCACTTTGTACATATTGGCTGAGACACCGAAAGCCAACAAGCAACCTGTGAGTTCCCATGTGCGTGTGATTGTGTATGAAGGGCAGAGCCAGCAAGAGTAGGCACATTTAAATGCGATTGGGACGCACATAGATCTATGCTCTAGGTTAAAGAAAAGACTAAAAAAAAATCAAAACGTTTTAGGCTTGATGGACCACATGGTGTTTTTCTGCTGTCACTCTTCTACTCTTCTTGTCCCTCCCATCCTATTCATGCTCCTCTATAGCTACACCTGTCATTTACCGTAGATAAGGCTGTTGGGATGGGCCATGTGTTTGTTTTACAGTAACCGCACGGCTACGGCTTGTAGATCATTCTCAGTCGTAGCTGCCAACTGTCTAGGAAGTCTCTGGCTTTGCAAACAGCAAGCACAATTAGAGGGGATTCCTTCAGAGCTGGACATTGTGTTGTTGTACACTGTCACCGTATAAAGCTTCTGTGTTTCAATATAACCGATGTCCTCCCCGCGCAACTGTAAACTCTAAACGGATGCAATGCATAAGCACTGTGTAACATAAATCATTGCCATTTAATACATGGGATCGTACACCCCAATAATACCCCATTGACACCCATCATACCATGACAATATCCCTGAATAATAAAGTGAACACACAACAGAAAACTGTAGACCGCAGCCTCTTAATTGAAATAAAAATAAATGCATTTTAACCATGAAAGAGACTTTAAACTTTATTACCAAACTGAACCACTGTTAACCAATAACAGACCACCATGCTTAGTCATCAAGACTCAAGCAGCAATAACTTACACCAACCAAATTATCGTTTACCAACCACTGTCCACCCACAAAGGGTCACTTTCCTATTTTATTTTTTATGTGTTATTATTCATCTTGGTGCTGCCGATCTCCACCGGCCTCTTTCAGCCACTATATGGCTACACACTGAGTGGCCAGATTATTATGACCACCTGACATTTGTAGGCAAATTAGCTATAATTCCGCGCTGAAGTTGCTAGAGGGCCAGACCATTATAAATAGGGAAGCAGGTTGTTTACCACGACAGTAGAAGTGATTTTTTTCTGGAGATACGGGTAAACAACACGATTTAACAGCCTTTGAACGTGGGATGATTGTTGGCGCTCGGAGCCATGGAGCGAGTATCAGCAAAACAGCAGAATTCGTGAAATGTTCAAGAGCAGCTGTTGTTAAAGTGTTTAAAGACTGGACTGTCAGCCGAAAATCTGGGTCTGAACGTGCGAATTGTGGCCGTCAGCGACTAGTCAATGTTAGGGCAGAACCAAGACTGGTACAAGACAACAGAAGGGCAACAGTGCAGTGTCAGATTCCTCGCATCACCTTTCACCATCTCGAGGCGGCCCAACAAAGTCATCTCGTGGCCCAACCGAGTACTGATGGGGTGGTCATAATAATCTGGCCACTCAGTGTATACTGTATATATATACAGGTGAAACCCGAAAAATTAGAATATCGTGCAAAAGTTCATTTATTTCACTAATGCAACTTAAAAGGTGAAACTAATATATGAGATAGACTCATTACATGCAAAGCAAGATAGTTCAAGCCGTGATTTGTCATAATTGTGATGATTATGGCTTACAGCTCATGAAAACCCAGATCCACAATCTCAGAAAATTTTTGGCAGTGTGGGCAGGTGCCAAGTCCTGCTGGAAAATGAAGTCAGCATCCCCATAGAGCTCGTCTGCGGAAGAACGCATGAAGTGCTCCAAAATCTCCTGGTAGATGGCTAAGTTGCATTAGTGAAATAAATGAACTTTTGCACGATATTCTAATTTTTCGGGTTTCACCTGTATATATATACTGTATATCAGCGGTCTCAAAGTACCGGCCCACGGAACCCATACCCGACATGCTGGAGCAGCTACACGGTGTGCATCTCGATCGGATGCAGATCGTACTGAGATCCTTTCGGTCGGAGCCCAATTCTGAAAAGAAAGGAGGTCTGCAGCAGACCTCACTAATCACCACTTGAGCACCAGGGATCGATCGTGGCTCCTCACAGCCTCCTCCCTGCAACAAGGTAAGCAGGAGAGGGGGCTGTGCATTTTATTTCTATTTCATTTTATATGTGGGTATGCGGTGGGGGGGGGGGGTATTTATTTTAATGTGTATGGGGGGAGTGTGTTCTTTTATATGTGCAGGGCTAGTTTTTTTTCTTGTGTATACGGGGGTGAGTGTATTATTTTTTATATGCAGGTGCATATTATATGCATATTTTTTTTTATGTGTACGGGGGGAGTGTATTATTTTATATGTGCAGGGGGTAGTTTTTTTTTAGTGTGGGGGGGATGTCTGTCAGTGTATTATTTTAGATGTGCAGGGGTAGTATTTTTTTTATGTGTATGGGGGAGTGTATTAGGCTAAATTCACACCTGTATCTTTAGGTGTAATTAGGGATTCCTGCGTCAGGAACTTGCGTTTTTCTGCAGCAGGAATCCCTAATCTGGTTTTTACAAGCGGCAGCTGTCACCTATTCAAGTTAATGATCAGGTGACAGTAGCTCCTGTAGCACAGTAGCATATGTGATATGATTACATTTGGTTAGGAATCAGTCACTCTCCCTGGACGCAATGATTGTGCATCCAGAGAGAGTGTTTTCTAACCGCATGTAATCATGCCTCATATCTTTACATGCAGGAGAAAAATAATTGCTGAGTGGCCCCCGAGTCAAATGAGTTTGAGACCCCTGCTGTATATATTAGTCTTTAACATGAAACCTGGAAAAATATGCACAAAACACCATGCATTGCCTTGTAAATGTTTGCCAAGATTTGGTTTATCTGTTTAGCAGAGACGGAAAGGGCATGTCCACAATGGCCAAAGTGCAAAAAAACAGAATACAGTCATATACCAAATGATATATACTGTATATATACACACTATATTACCAAAAGTATTGGGACACCTGCCTTTACACGCACATGAACTCTAATGGCATCCCAGTCTTAGTCCGTAGGGTTCAATATTGAGTTGGCCCACCCTTTGTCACTATAACAGCTTCAACTCTTCTGGGAAGGCGTCCACAAGGTTTAGGAGTGTGTCTATGGGAATGTTTCACCATTCTTCCAGAAGCGCATTTGTGAGGTCAGGTAATGACATTGGAGGAGAAGGCCTGGCTCGCAGTCTCCGCTCTAATTCATCCCAAAGGTGTTCTATCGGGTTGAGGTCAGGACTCTGTGCAGGTCAGTCATGTTCCTCCACCCCAAACTCGCTCATCCATGTCTTTAAGGACCTTGCTTTGTGCACTGGTGCGCAGTCATGTTGGAACAGGAAGGGGCCATCCCCAAACTATTCCCACAAAGTTGGGAGCATGAAATTGTCCAAAATGTCTTGGTATGCTGATGCCTTAAGAGTTCCCTTCACTGGAACTAAGGGGCCAAGCCCAACCCCTGAAAAACAACCCCACCCCATAATCCCCCTCCACCAAACTTTACACTTGGCACAATGCAGTCAGGCAAGTACCGTTCTCCTGGCAACCGCCAAACCCAGACACGTCCATCGGATTACCAGACAGAGAAGTCTGATTCGTCACTCCAGAGAACACGTCTCCACTTCTCTTCAGTCCAGTGGCGGCGTGCTTTACACCACGGCATCCGACGCTTTGCATTGCACTTGGTGATGTAAGGCTTGGATGCAGCTGCTCGGCTATGGGAACCCATTCCATGAAGCTCTCTACACACTGTTGTTGTGCCAATCTGAAGGTCACATGAAGTTTGGAGGTCTGTAGCTATTGACTCTGCAGACAGTTGGCGACTTCTGCGCACTGTGCGCTTCACCATGCGCTGACCCCGCTCTGTCATTTTACGTGGCCTACCACTTCGTGGCTGAGTTGCTGTTGTTCCCACTTTGTTATAATACCACTAACAGTTGCCTGTGGAATATTTAGTAGCAAGGAAATTTCACAGAGCACCTGAATCCAATGATTTGGAGGGGTGTCCCAATACTTTTGGCAATATAGTGTAATATATATATATTTAAAATATACAGTTTTTTCTTCCCTTCTATTTCTTTCCCTCATTTACAGTTTCTATAGACACAGTAGCCTCTTAGTGCCCCACAAAACATCCCTTGCTCGGCTTATATATCTACAAACTACTTATTGATTTAAGGATACAATGGTCTTCACATTTCCAAGTCGATATCTGCGGAGGGGTGAGACCGCTTCTCAACGTGTTTCCCAGATATAAATCTGCTTCTTCAGGAGATAAATAGGAGGTGAAAGATAATGATCAGGATCAAAGATCAAATTCTCTTTTAGCTCTTATTTATCTCCTGATGAAGCAGATTTCTACCTGGAAAACGCATTGAGAATCGGTTGTAACCGATATAAGCCGAGCAGGAGGTGTTTTGTGGGGCACTAAGTGGTTACTATGTCAGAGATTGTGAATAATGCAAAGAGAAGTGTTGTGTAATGGCAATAAATACTGGCTAACATGCTTTTAAAGGTACGTCAATAAAAACCTGTAAAGTAAAATAATAATAATAATATATTTTGTAAATATCTAATTTTTCAATATATTACTGTATTTTGTTCCATTTTGCTACATGTCTCTCTCCTCTTCTCTCCCCCCCAGCGGTGATGGCGGTCCTGGCGGGGGACTCAGATCGCGACCCCCCCTGTTCACTTGCGGCACCCCATATGGGGTCGCGGCCCAAACTTTAAGAAGCACTGCTCTAAAGCACAGTGAGGGGAATTTCTCAAAACTGGAGCAGGCAAAATCTGGAGCAGTTGCCCATAGTAACCAATAAGCATCTCTCCTTAGTTTGATCTGGTGAGATTTGAAAATGAGAAACAGAAGCTGATTGGTTGCAGTGCCGATCTGCTCCAGATTTTGTCTGCACCAGTGTTGATAAAGTCCCCGCAGTGTATCATAAGCAATTACCATTTCTTCATCAAATACTTTTTTCATCCTCTTTTTAATCTCTTTGCTGCCGATCCCCTCCAGCCTCTCTAAACCACTTCCTGTCTCTATGCAGCTACTCCACCATCTCCTGCCCATCATCACTCTGGACTCACTCTGAGATTTTATTGGGTTTAGCTCAACTTTGAAGAGCACTTATGATGGGCTACCGGTAGTCTTATAGAAAATGAGATACAACTGAGGTAGGCAACCTCGGCATTCCAGCTGTTTGTGGAATTACAAGTCCCATGAGGCATTGCAAGACTGACGGCCACAGGCATGGCTCTCAGAGTCAGAAGAATAATGGGATTTGTAGTTTCAGAACAGCTGGAGTGCCTATCCCTTCTGTAAATAAAGCAGCACACCACTTCAAAAGGGGAAGCCTGGCTTGCATTTTCAGTACCCGCTATTCACCCCCTAACTGATGACAGTTGTTGAATCCTTCATATAGGCTTTGCGACGCGCTGACCCAGATCTTAAAGGCAACGTTTGAACTGCGTTTCAATGCAGGTCCCATTCACACTGTAGCGTTGCGTTAATCAGATGATACTGAACGATTAATGCACGCTATCGCACAGCGCACGTTGCTATCGTACAGCGTTACTTTTAGATTGTAAGCCCTCACGGGCAGGGCCCTCCTTACCATCTTGTCTTAAATTGTATTGTGACTGTAATGTCTTCCTTATATTGTAAAGCGCTGTGCAAACTATTGGCGCTATATAAATCCTGTATAATAAAAATACTGTGCACTAGGTGTGTTGCATTGTGATTCATTTGAATGGCATCCCCAACGCACCTCCCTGCCACTGTGCACTGGAATGCATGGATCCACAATACCATACTGCAATGCTATGCATGCTTGATGTGCTATGTTGCAGCGCACAATGGCTCGGAGGTGTGTTGGGGTGCCATTCAAATGAATGGCAACGCAATGCACCTAGTGTGCGTTAATGGAACGGTATTGTGCGATAAACCCAACACTATGGTGTGAATGGACCCTTAAGGTAAACCGTACCGCACCACAACGCAGTAGCAACAGCAGTAGCTATGACCTATGTCATTCCGGCAGCACTGGTTCAGACCAGGACCCACATAGCATTGCATTAATCACATGATACCATGTATCAGTATCGCACAGGGCACCTGGCGTGCATTGCTGTGCACTAGGTGTTGCATTTGAATGGCACCTAAGCGCCGGGAGGTGCCCTAACTTCTGGAAGGGGAGTGTGCACTCTAAATTTAAACTCCTCAATACTCTCCTTGGGACTACATGTCCCACCATCTCTAGCAGCGTTGCCCATGTGCGCCCATTGTGTCGTCATTCTTTCTATGCCACTGGGCTGCCTGTGTGTGTGTCCTGCACAAGAAGCGGCTGCACGTATTCAGTGAGCGCACCCGTAAAGGTGGCTCCATAGGACCCTGCAAGCCAGCGAGCCATCCTTACAATGGAAGTCAGGGACAGTGGGAAAAGGAAGGATAGAAAACCATGAACTGCAGAAGAAGCCGAAGACAAGGTACTTCCTACCCTCAGCATTTTAAATTTGGTTTCATAGAACTTTAACATGTTGAATGCTTGTTGGAGGTCAGTTACACAGAAAACATTGAAGACAGAGGATCAGCATGGCAGAGAGGCAACTAAAAAGGTCAGCAATGGCAGCCCATGGATCTCTCTCACAAAACGATTTGATTTACTGATATTCCTGCAAATGTGCCACTCGTGTCCAATAAACAGATTAATTTTCAGATATTCCATTTGTTGTTTTTTTTATGTTTTCCATTCATTGGCACATCATCCGCTTCTTCCTCTGACCCTTGTGCTCTCGGCATTAAATCCTAGGGTTAGCATTCAAATGTACTGCCAGCTATTCATGCTGAATTCATGCTGCTGAAACTTTCTTTGACTTCAAACTCCCTTGCCAGACACCTATATCTACCACTGCAGAACTACAAGTCCCAGAAGCTTGAACATTCTAATTCCATGCAACCCTGAGAGCCTACAAGTCCCACTGAAAGAGTCTCGGCTCTTGTGGAACCATAAGTCCCAGTAGGACAATATCTACAGTTGTAATATGTATGATTGGAGATGAAACCTACACTGTCCGTTTGTTTATAGTGTCTAGCCTCAGTGGAACTAAAAAACCCAGCATGCTGGAACTTGTAGTCTCACAAGCTTTACTGACTGATGCACTGACTGTGCTGGTATTCCAGGAATTAGATTCCATAGACAGTCAGCTCCATCAGATGTAAACTCTTTCCCTGTCTAGATTTGGCTAAAGCTCACAATACACGTTACATTCTGATAGTACAATCTGCGGTAGATCAACCAACAAATATGTAGTGCAAGCGCCGGCCTGACTGTATACAGGTTGGTTGGGTAGGTCCTCATATTACATAGATTTGGTAGATCTTAAGTTGATTGCACAGAGTTTGTAAGGTCAGATTGTACTGTGTAAGTAGTATAAGGTGCCCATACAGAATGATGACTGATTGTCCGATCTGGGCAACCATTTTGTTTTAACTTTTAGTAGTGAATGTCTATCGCTGTCCATGTGCCATTTGTAGTCATTGCCCCTCTCTTGCTATCCCAATGACATCTCATCATCCTGCAACACCTCAGAGCAGATTAAAGGATACTTATCTTTCACTATGCAAACTGAATGCTATGTTCCCAAAATCATGTGCAAACTGAAAAGCAAGATTCCGGCTTGCACACAATTGGATGAATGAAATGGACCCAGCATCCCCTTATTCCCAATGGCCAGTGAGAATTAACTTTGCAAAGTGAATGTTCTCAACCCCAGTGAATCCGGTGCATATCTGTGTATGTAAAAATGTGTACGATGCTGTGTGTGGAGATCCCAAGTAGTATAAGGTGCCCATATAGAGTGATGACTGAATTGTCCAATCTGGGCAACCGTAGTAAATGGCTATTGCTGCCCGTAGCCATTACCCCTCTCTTGCTTTCCCTATCACATCTCATCATCTTGCAACACATTAGAGCAGATTTAAAGGATAATATATCTTTCACTCTGCAAAGTGAATGTTAGTAAGGTGAATCTATGTTCCCAAAATCATGTGCAAACTGAAAAGCAAGATTTCGGCCTGCACATGATTGGATGAATGAAATTAACTCAGCATCTCCTTATTCCCAATGGCCGGTGAGCATTCACTTTTCAAAGTGAACAATCTCAACCCCAGTGAATCCGATGCATAGCCGTGTATGTATAAATGTGTATGCTGCCTTCAGAGCTTAATAGATTGTACAATCAGATTGCAACATGTGTGATTGTAAAGTCAGATTGAAATGTGTGTGGTGAGCCTAATTAGTATAAGCTGCCCGTATAGAGCGATGACTGATTGTCCAATCTGGGCAACCGTAGTAAACGGCTATTGCTGCCCGTGTGCTTTAGTAGCCATTACCCCTCTCTTGCTTTCCCTATGACATCTCGTCATCCTGCAACACATTAGGGCAGATTTAAAGGATTGTATATCTTTCACTCTGCTGTGCAAAGTGAATGTTAGTAAGGTGAATCTATGTTCCTAAAATCATGTGCAAACTGAACAGCAAGAATTCGGCTTGCACATGATTGGATGAATGAAATGAACCCAGCATCCCCTTATTCCCAATGACCAGTATCAGTATGCATTTACTTTGCAAAGTGAATGTTCTCAACCCCAGTGAATCCGGTGCATATCTGTGTATGTATAAATGTGTATAATGCTCTGTGTGATGAGCCTAAGTAGTATAAGGTGCCCGTATAGAGCGATGACTGATTGTCCAATCTGAGCAACCGTAGTAAACGGCTATCGCTGTCCGTGTGCCATTTGTAGCTATTACCCCTCTCTTGCTCTCCCCATGACATCTCGTCATCCTGCAACACATTACAGCAAATTTCTATATATCTTTCACTCTGCAAAGTGAATGTTAGTAAAGTGAATCTATGTTCATGTGCAAACTGAAAAGCAAGATTTCGTCTTGCACATGATTGGATGAATGGAATGATCCCAGCATCTCCTTATTCTCAATGGCCGGTGAGAATTCACTTTGCAAAGTGAACTTTCTCAACCCTAGTGAATCCGTTGCATATCTGTGTATATATATATATATAAATGTGTATGATGCCATCAGAGCTTAATAGATTGTACAATCAGATTGCAACATGAAGCTTTGTCTCTTTGCAGGGGACGCCCAATGAATGGAGAAAGAATGGTAAAAAGAGATCCATTCAGATAGGGGAAAATATTCCCAAAATCGAGGATCTGTTGTATATGATTGATCACTCTCTCACTCACTCAATCGGTCGGTCGCCTCTCTAGATGCATGCATACACACAGGCAGATATCGTAGACTTACTGTGATGGATCTGCTGTACAAGGCATAGTGTGAGAAGCAGCACTGTTGCTCTGGCTTGTCCCCAGTCTCCGAGATTCTTCATGAGAGAGATACTGACAGCTCATCCCAGGTTCCCTTGTGTCTGGAGCAGCGGCAAGGCATATTGCTATGAGTGTTCTCTATGCATCCCTCTCCATAGATGACATCACTGAAATGGGGATCTCCAGCCCTTCAGGCACACAGCACCTGAACTGTGTGCTCTACCTGAGTCTGCCACCTCCTTATATACGGAGCTGCAGTCTACTGTCACAGGCGCTCTGGTTTAACCAGTTTGCATAGGCACGTCCTTTAAAAGAAACAGAAACACACAGACACACAGGGCGAATGCAGCAAGCTTGTTTACAGCACATGCTCGGATATTGATTTATGGTTTTTGCTGGCAGCAGTACAGAGGCACATCTACAAAGAGCTGAGTGAAGGCCGCTACACTTAGGTTGTAATGACATGCACTGTTCTGCCTAATGGGAGAATGCTTAGAGATATGCACCGGACATTTCTATGGCATAACCACCAAGTGCCCCTTTGTTCCGGAATCAAACTGTACTAAGTGCATGGAGCATGCATGGTAATGCGCATGCATAGGTGTGAACGGGCCCATAGGGTTTGCCTTTCACTTGCATGCTAAGCTGCAGCCACATAGGAAAGGACGGGAGCTGAAATGCATTTTAATGCAGCAAAATGCATGAGTTTTGCTGCAGGAAAACGGTCCTAGAGGCGCACCCCAGTCAAAGTTGGGAATGAAAGAGTGCAGTGGGTTAGTGGTTGCAGCGCTGGCTGGTCCCTGGTTTGAGTCCCGGTCAGGACACTGTCTGCAAGGAGTTTACATTTTCTTCCTGGGCTTGTATGGGTTTCCTCCCACACTCCAAAGACATGATGGAAGATATATTGGGCCTAGTGTGTATGTGCAATAGGAACCTTAGATTGTAAGCTCCTCGAGGGCGGGGTCTGATGTGAATGTCAAGCACTGCATAAGTTGTCAGCGCTATATAAGTGTCTGTAATAAATAAATAAAGAGGAACTCCGAGTATCAAAAAAATTAGCCCTTGCAGTGGGGCTATCCTTGCAGTGGGGCTATCCTTGCAGTGGGGCTATCCTTGCAGTGCAAGGGGTAAGTGTTCGTTTTGGTCTAGGGGCCGAAATTAAAAAAAAAATTTCACCCTCAATCCTGCTAGACCCATCCCTGCAGCCTTTTCTTTCCTGGGCTCCGATGGTCCAACCCCCTTTGATGTCATCACATCTAATACAGGTCCGTTCACTTGCATTAGACATGAAAATGCAGAGGGACTTAACATAGCTGGAGCAGATGGGGAGAGAAGTGAGCGCTCACTGGACAGGGCAGAGGATCACGTGAATATATCTTCTCTTTTCCAGCCCCTAGACCAAAATGTTCAGTTTACTCATTTGTATTGAGATTGTAGTCCATCCCGGCAGTGTGCTTGGAGCGGTGACTACTTTACAACACACACAGGGACCATGGGGAACAAAAGTAGCCACCCTCGAGAAGGAAGGACAGTGTCAGCACCAATTCAGAGATGATTTGTGGATCTCCAGCCGAGTGATACACAAATAAGATACATTTCTGTTAATAGGCTACTGCAATGCATTTGTAGGCCCCGTTCACACCCGGGTGGTTCAGCAGCAAGGATTCGCCGACATGAACGATCCCATACATTGCTATAGGGACCGTATGCAGTGCGTTCCAGCCACGTTTCGATCGGAACGCACTGCATCGCATTGTGGCCAGCTCACTTTTTTGCCGGGCAGGAGGAGGCGTGGCGGGCCATTGAAATTAATGGCGCCGTAGCCACGCCCTCCGGCCGCAATGCGATCGCCCGCAGGGGATCGCAGTGCACATTGTGCCTGCGGTCCGGTCAAAATAGCGCTTGCAGCATTTTTATCCCAACCGGAACGCACTGCAGGCACAATGAAAAAAGTAATTGATGAAGAAATGGTCATTGATTATGATACACTGCGTGGAATTTATCAAAACTGGAGCAGAAGAATCTGGAGCAGTTGCCCATGGCGACCAATCAGCTTCTCTCTTTCATTTTCAAATCTTAACTGAACAGGCTGAAGAGAGAAGCTGATTGGTTGCCATGGGCAACTGTTCCAGATTCTTCTGCTCCAGTTTTGATAAATTCCCCCCAATGTGCCTTGTGATCCCATGCGGGCGATCGCATTGCTGCCTCCAGCCCGGCAAAAAAGTGAGCCGGCCGCAATGCAGGCAGTGCGTTCCGGTCCGATTCTGACAGGAACGCACTGCCCTATGGTGTGAACGAACCCTACAGACAGACCCGGAGATAATGAGCGGAGGGGCTGCATGACTGGGGGGAGGAATAGTCCCTGGAGAAGGGATTAAATAAAGTGTGACTCAGTAGATCTTACCTGATTGGTGGTTGGGGGTCAGGTGTTGGGGAGGGGCCACATGGGATGGGCCTGCAAGAGCTGATGGCAAAATGGGGAGACATCAGCTAGTATGCTGCCCTCCCTGCTGGTGTCAGTATTTGTCCTCAAACTGGTTGGGGTGCGCCTGGGGGCATGGAAGCAGTTTTAGTTGAGGCCTTGTTAAGCTTCTGAGTTAACCAACCCCACGGACAATCACTCTCAGTCTGCTGGCCTTAGGTTGTTGTCCTGGAAGCTGGAAATTATATGTGCAGGGTGGGTCTGAGGGTCATCGTCACATTCTGATGGTGGCGGTGGATTTTGAGACTGGCGCAGTCGCAATGTGACTCTCTATGGTGGGCTCAGGTGGGCTGTGAAGCCCTCTTACCTGTCTGGACGATCCTCTGTCCGCCTCCTTCTCCTCCACAATTGCTTGCAGGCCCCACCTCCTCGATCTCCGGGCCCGCCTCCCCATCGCTAAGACCTGCCTCCTCGATTGCTGGGCCCCGCCTCCTTCATCGCTGCCGACGACGGGCCCAGCCACCTCCCCCGAAGCTGCTGGTTGTCATCGACTCAGCAGCTGTGAGGAGATACGCGCCGCTGCACATGTGAATGGCTGCGTGTTTCTCCTCACAGCCGCCAGTGACAGCCAGCAGCCTGGAATGCCATAGCGACCCAGGTGGCCCGCACGGCCGCAGAGGGATGTCCTGGCCGAGCCCCCCTGTGCCCAGGGGGCCCCATAGCTTATTTATATGCAAATGGTACCACCCATTCATACAGTATGTAAATATCACAGTTGAGGCTATTTTCTGTGGGGGGCCAGTAGCCCCTATCTTAATTTTGGTTGCCCCTGTCTGCCTGACATCTTGTGTCCGGGTTTCTGCTGCCATGAAACCCAGACACAGCACTCAAAACCCGGACTGTCCGGGTGAATCCTGGACAGGTGGCAACCCTATCTGCACCGCATGCATGGGGAATGTATACAAATAGAAGTTTCTGCAGAATGGAGTTGTGCTTTTATGATCCTATCTTTCTCAGAGCTGCCCCCCACCCCCCCGTAGATAGCTTCTCATTTTTCCAGATTTGATCCTATGTGATGTGTATGCAGAGGAATCCCTGTCTGTACAGAGCAGACTGGCTCCTGATATCACTGGCTGTTCTGTACAGTGCAACTCACAGGAATTTTGCGTGACAAGTCTGAAGTTTGATCTAGTCAGAAAAGAGACTAAGAAAATGGAATATGATTTTCTATCACATCATGGTCCTTGATGAAAATGATGGTAACGTTACAGTAAAAGCTGCAACGCGTTTCATGTTGCATTGGCAGGACTCCGACAGCCTCTGCACCCCACCCACACATTAGTGAGAAACACTGTGCTGTAATCACTGATGGGATTGCCGCTATGCCAGACCTAGTATAGGCAGCTGGCATGGACTCAACCCCTGCCAGCCTGATGGAACTATCACAACCTCTTCTACAAGTGACTGTTTAATGATCTGCTGACAGGCTAATGGCTGACTTGTCTGCTGCTCTAGTGTAAAGCAAGGTCTGGCATATTCAGGAGGAAACCAGCCGTCTGCAGCTTGAATGATCTGGTATACTGCAGCTTGACAGCGATATCCCTACTTCTGCAATCTACCTTTAATGCCACTATATTAGCTTTAGGAGATTGGTGCTGGTAGTTTTTGGTGCAGGGCTCCTGATGCAGAAAGCAATGTCCTACCATAAGGTCCCCTTGACGCTTGCCCTCTCTAAAACTAACCCCCACACTAACACTCCATATAACTCTAGCCCTCACACTAACCTTACCTGTAATACTAACACTAATCCTCACACTGACCTTACCTGTACCCCCAACACGAATCCTCACACTGACCTTACCTGTACCCCAACACTAATCTTCACACTGACCTTACCTGTACCATCAACACTAATCCTCACACTGACCTTACCTGTACCCCAACACTAATCTTCACACTGACCTTACCTGTACCATCAACACTAATCCTCACACTGACCTTACCGGTACCCCAACACTAATCCTCACACTGACCTTACCTGTACCCCCCAACACTAATACTCACACTGACCTTACCTGTACCATCAACACTTATCCTCACACTGACCTTCCCTGTACCCCCAACACTAATATTTACACTAACCTTACCTGTACCCCAAGACTAATCCTCACACTAACCTTACCTGTACCCCCAACACTAATCCTCCCTATAACCCTAACGCTAGCCCTCATACTAATCTTCTCTGTAATCCTAAAACTAACCCCCACACTAACCTTCCCTATAAGGCTGGGCACACACCTTACAACCATCGCAAGACTATTGTCTTGTGATGGTTGTAAGGTACTTAAAAAAAACGTACGATCTGCCTATGTTGCATAGGCAGATCGTACTTGCGATGATTGCAAGCCACCCCCCCTGAGGGGCGGGCTTCCGATGACCGCAATGCCGAACGGGCAGTGTGTGCTTGCGCACACCGGCCCGTACGGCTGTTATCGTACGGACATGCTACAAACCCGCCGAACGTCGTATGATGCTTGGCGGGTTTTCAAACATGTCAGTAAGTTAAAAGTCATGCGACCTTACAGTAGTAGAGGTCGCACGGCTTCCACACACCTTATGATAATCGTACGATCGCGGGATTTCCCGCGATTATCGTACGATTATCGTAAGGTGTGTGGGGACCTTAACTCTAGCCCTCACACTAACCTTAACCTGTAATCCTAACACTAATCCTCACAAAAACATTACCTGTACCCCCAACACTAATCCTCACACTGACCTTACCTGTACCCCCAACACTAATCCTCACACTGACCTTACCTGTGCCCCAACACTATTCCTCACACTGACCTTACCTGCAACCCTAACACTAATCCTCACACTAACCTTAACTGTACCCCAATACTAATCGTCACACTGACCTTACCTGTACCATCAACACTAATCCTCACACTGACCTTACCTGTACCCCCAACACTAATCCTCACACTGACCTTACCTGACTAACACTAATCCTCACACTGACCTTACCTGACTAACACTAATCCTCACACTGACCTTACCTGACTAACACTAATCCTCACACTGACCTTACCTGACTAACACTAATCCTCACACTGACCTTACCTGACTAACACTAATCCTCACACTGACCTTACCTGACTAACACTAATCCTCACACTGACCTTACCTGACTAACACTAATCCTCACACTGACCTTACCTGACTAACACTAATCCTCACACTGACCTTACCTGACTAACACTAATCCTCACACTGACCTTACCTGACTAACACTAATCCTCACACTGACCTTACCTGACTAACACTAATCCTCACACTGACCTTACCTGACTAACACTAATCCTCACACTGACCTTACCTGACTAACACTAATCCTCACACTGACCTTACCTGACTAACACTAATCCTCACACTGACCTTACCTGACTAACACTAATCCTCACACTGACCTTACCTGACTAACACTAATCCTCACACTGACCTTACCTGACTAACACTAATCCTCACACTGACCTTACCTGACTAACACTAATCCTCACACTGACCTTACCTGACTAACACTAATCCTCACACTGACCTTACCTGACTAACACTAATCCTCACACTGACCTTACCTGACTAACACTAATCCTCACACTGACCTTACCTGACTAACACTAATCCTCACACTGACCTTACCTGACTAACACTAATCCTCACACTGACCTTACCTGACTAACACTAATCCTCACACTGACCTTACCTGACTAACACTAATCCTCACACTGACCTTACCTGACTAACACTAATCCTCACACTGACCTTACCTGACTAACACTAATCCTCACACTGACCTTACCTGACTAACACTAATCCTCACACTGACCTTACCTGACTAACACTAATCCTCACACTGACCTTACCTGACTAACACTAATCCTCACACTGACCTTACCTGTACCCCAATACTAATCCTCACACTGACCTTACCTGTAATCCTAACACTAATCCTCACAAAAACCTTACCTGTACCCCCAACACTAATATTTACACTGACCTTCCCTGTACCCCCAACACTAATATTTACACTGACCTTACCTGTACCCCCTACACTAATCCTCACACCTATAACGCAAACTCTAGCCCTCACACTAACCCTCCCTATAACCCCAACACTAATCCTCAAACTAACATTTCCTGTAACCCTAACCCTCCCTGTAATCCTAACACTTATCCTCATGCTAACCCTCCCTATAATCCTAACTTCCTAACCCCAGGGCCGGATTTCCCACAAGGCCAACCAAGGCCCGACCTCTGGGCAGCAGGGAGTAGAGGGGCAGCAGGGGTGTGGAATTCCTATCTCTCGATGCCTGGGACATGATGTTCTAGGCGTCAGGCGGGTAGTTGTTTTCTGCATTTACCCATGCTTTGGGCAAGCAGAGCTAAATGTACAGCGGGGCCGCCGCTTGTTTTGTACAAGTGATCTCGGGGACGTGGCCAAGATCACTTGTATGCAGCCTTAGCTCCGCCTAACCCTATCTGTAAGTATACTACTAATCCTCACATTAACTCTGTTAGCCTAATGCTATTCCTTACACTAAACCTCCCCGTAACATTAGGATAACACTTCAAACTTACCCTCACCCGTAACCCTAACACTAATCCCCACATAGGCCCTTCCTGTAACCCTAACCCTATCCCTTACATCAAACCTTTAGAAATCTGTAACCTTTTACCCTACCTGTAACCATAACACACACTCTCGCTATAGCCATAACACTAACTCCCCCTTTTTCAAACTTAACCCCTTGTTCGCATACTGTCCTCTTCTGCACAGGGATCCTCTGTGCCGGGGACCAACCCACTGAAAGATATCAGCACCGTGGTTCCAGCACTGGCATCTGCTGATATGTCTAAAGGAAAAACTCTAAAGCCTGGTCCAAGCGCCACCCAGATCTTGCAGTGCTTTCCTCACCCAGCACACACACTGCCTTCAGTGCTCTTAACTACCTCTAAGTCATTCCCTTTTGGTGATGTGGCCCAGTCAAGGTATAGAGTCTATCTTGTGTTTTGTGAAAAAGCCTTAACAACCGTACCTTTTTTCCCCACACTTGTAGCAGGTCCTCTCCTCTGCTGAAACTCATTCCTCGCAATTCCCTGTAAACATGCATCTTCACAATATAAGCCTTTGAAGCTGCAGTAGCTATCTGGAGCTCACCTTCATTTCCTGGATGAGCGGCTCTGTACACTCATTGTCCACCTTCTACGGTTATTTGATTTTAGCTTTCTCTGCCATCAATCATTTTGTTCCCTCAGCGTTATCTGAAAAAATACATCTCTGGTATCCCTTAAGATGTGCCTGCTCAACGACCAATCAGCTGACTGCTCAGCTAAAGTCTGCAGCACGCAATGGCCAGCAGGGATCAGTAAGCATGTCTAAAGAGATCCGGGGGATGTGCTCTTTCATATAACGCTCTTGAAAGAAGTAAATAAATTGTATTTGCATATTGATCAGGGGGAGCAGGCCAAGGTATTATATTCCTGCACTACACTTCAGCTTTAAACATTATTGAAAGTATTTTGTGGTATTTTTTAAATTCTTGCACAGGAACTTTCACTGAATCCTGCCAATGAAGCAGTGGGTGTCATGTCAGCTGCTGACGCAGATGCTGCTTTTCCTTTACTTACTGTTTGCTTTTAATTGGATTATCTACGTGTTATTTATTACGTTGCGTTGGGAGTCGTGACCGAGGGTTCGTTGTGTGAATATTAGAGGCATCGATCACCATTCTTGAAGGTTTGAGAAACGTAACTTATGTGAGATGCAGCTTTCCACCGGTCATTCCAGGGCCGTAGCGAGGGCAAGGCGACTGAGGCTCTCGCCCCGGGCGCAGGTGCTGGGGGGGGGCACAGCCATCAGGGAGAAGTGGGGCGGCACAGCTCTACACAGAGGATCGGTACATATCCAGAGCGGTGAGGAGAGACAGAGAGGCGCTTGGCCAGGATCTGACACCGCTTGTCCATGCTGCTTTGACAGCGGCTCCCTCCTCCGCTGTATCTAACTATGTGTCCCAAGTTATGAATGAACAGGAAGTTCTTTACATCACTTCCTGTTTATTCACGAGTTTCTGAATGGGGAGTAGCACTCTGTACAGAGGCTTCTTCCCATTCAGAAACTGGATGATAGTAAATATTTTCTGAATGAATGGGAAGCCTCTGTACTTTCCATTCATTTAGAACAGAGGCTGCAGAAAAAGAGATTGAGGACGCTGTCATCAATTTCTTCTTCTATTTTAAAAGGGAAATGTCAGGGGGCTGTTTAGACTGGGTGACGTTTAGGGGGGGCATGTTTTTTTGTTCTTGCCTCAGGCGCAAAAGGAGCTAGCTACAGCTCTGGGTCATTCTTACATGGTACTTTAACCTTTTTACAGTTTTCTAGCTATCCATGCAGGGCAAAGTGACAGGTTCTCTTTATTTACTGCCCTTCCTCAGCAGTACAAACCTTTCCTTTCCTGTGCCCCCGGCAGAGAAGAAAATGCGCAGTGCTTCCTGGTATGCAGGATCATGTGACTTCCTTCCCTTCCTCTTATGTGACATGGATGGTGCTTGGGGATTGGCCCTAGTGCTGCATCAGCTTGGGAACCACTCCACAAACAATACCCTCCAACCCCCTCTAACTAATCATTGCAGCCACAAAAACAAAACAAAATCTTAAAAGGAGAACTATGAGGTGAGTGATTTTCACTCATCCTCATAGTTCCAGCCGACCTGTGACAATGAAACTGTCACACGTCGGCTCTATAGATCGAGAAGTGAGCGAACACCTGCCGTTGCTCGCTCACTTTCCGATCATCTCCCTGCAGAGAGCCGTGACTGGAGAAACGGACAGGGGGAGGGGGCAGGCACAGCTGCCTTTGCCTCTAGATAGGCAGAGGCAGCTGTCAATCAACCAGCTGTGTGGATCTCGACAGCATTGTCGGTATCCATCCCTGCTGCGGCGATCTCGGTATATAGTGAGCAATAGCCCGCTATATACTGAGCTTTGGGTCACGGGAGGATGTTAGAATACATCCTCCTGTGAACCTTAAGAGAACTATGGGATAAAAAGCTTAACCCATAGTTCTCTATTAAAGCTCCAAATCCCACGTTCTGTCTTAGGGTGACACTTTTCCCTAGAAACAGTGAGCAGTCACCCAATTGTGCTATTGGGAAGATCACCAGTTAAGAAAAACCTGGAAAAAAAGAAAACGAATGCAGCCACCACACGGTAATCTGCATTATATTACATTTCTTGGGTTTGGATACAGGTGAAAGTCTCGCAATGTGGCCATTTCATTTCACACACAATTCATATAGGAACACTGTAAAAAAATACAAGTCCTAGCTATATCGCACTGCAGGTCACACAGCCAATGACACTCTGCTTATAAACTTGCCGTAAAACTCATCTGATCTCTTATCTCCATAGTGGAATAAAGGCATAAAGTGTGTCACATGCCTATAATATAGATAGATAACTCCGACTACACAGAGTTGTATAACGACAGGTTTTTATGTGAGTTAATCTATTAAAGATCTAATTTTCATGAAAAGCACATACTTGAAGTGCGGTATCTATGTACATGGAGGCAACCTCTTTCATCCTCTTATCTCACTGCTGATTGAAAATAATAGACCCTGCAGTAATGATCAGCAACCATAGACCATGTGACCTCAGCTGCCCGGTCTGGGAGTTGGGGAACAACGGTGTTTTATCCATGGAAAGAAGGAGGCCATGACCCCTTAAGGTCTTTTGTGAACTTCAAACTTAGAATCTTGTTTCCACCATTGTTTTACATTTGCTCTTGTCCTTTACAGGGTAATGTTCTACCTTCCATCACGGCCGCCTGCCATTTCCAGGATGGCATCCATCCACCATGTTTGTCTTCTTTCTTTCCCTTTTCTTTAGCTTGCCTTCTTCTACAATCTTGGATAGTTTTTCTCCAGCCGAATTTCTTGTGCTATGGCCAACAATGTTTATTTTTAAGGGATACGGTTTTGCTTCATTGACCTTTTGCAGCACCTCTTCATTGGTGACCATGTCCATCCAGCTGAGTATCAAGATCCTCCTGTAGCGCCACACTTAGGCCTGGTTCACATCTGGTTCACTCTCTGTAAAACGCTCAACACGTGAAAACCAATGATTGCCTATGGGCATGGTTCCCACCTAGGCGTTTTACAGCACGTAGGAACGAGCTGCAAAACGCCCTACGCCCAAAGAAGTACAGGAGCTTCTTTGGGGCGTATTAGCCGCGTGTATCCATTGGGATACAGCCAGGTAGCCCTCGGAAACGCGCGATTGTCGCGCGTTTTTACCGCGAATCGCGGTAAAAACGTATGGCACGAAACGCACGACAAAATGCGCATATTCGATACACCTAGGTGTGAACCCAGCTTTAAAGGAGAACTATGAGGTGAGCGATTTTCACTCAACCTCATAGTCCGAGCCGACGTGTGACAATGAAGCTGTCACACGTCGGCTCTATAGATCGGGAAGTGAGTGAACACATACCGTCGCTCACTCACTTCTCGATCATCTCCCTGCAGAGAGCCGTGACTGTCATCTCTCCCCGCAGGGATTCCCCCTTCTCCCCGCTCCGATCCTCCAGCATTGACTGGAGGAAAGGACGAATCAGGGGGTGGGCACAGCTGGCTATGCCTCTAGATAGGCAGAGCCACCTGTCACTCAAGCAGCTGGGTGGATCTCGACAGCATTGTCGGGATCCACCCCAGCTGAGGCGCTCTCAGTATATAGTGAGCTGTAGCTCGCTACCGTGTTTCCCCGAAAGTAAAACCTACCCCGATAGTAAGACCTAGCGCTATCTTCAGTGATTTCTGTAATATAAGACCTACCCCGAAAATAAGACCTAGTTCGGTGGTAGGTCTTATATTGCAGAAATCCGCTAGGTCTTACTTTCGGGGTAGCTGCACATAAACTGTGTAAAGACCAGCCGCAGCTCCCGCCCCGCCCACACACCAGCCGGCCGCAGCTCCCGCCCCGCCCACACGCCGGCCGCAGTTCCCACCCCGCCCACACTCCCGCCGGCCGCAGCTCCCGCCCACACGCCTGATGGAAGCGGCATAACATCACACCGGGACCGGCAACAGCACGCCGCCTTCTGGGACGTCCAGTCCTCCCCCAGCCAGGTAAGACATCCCCCGAAAATAAGACCTAATGTCTTTTTTCGTGCAAAAAAGAAAATAAGACAGTGTCTTATTTTCGGGGAAACACGGTATATACTGAGCTTTGGGTCACGAGAGGATGCTAGTATATGTCCTCCCATGACCCTTATGAGAACTGTGGGATAAAAAGGTTACCCCAAGGTTCTCTTTTAAAAACTTGTGATCTACTTTTTAAGAAACAGTGTGAGGGAAAATATTTCTGTGCCATACATGTGTTTGTTGGATTTTTTTCTTTGTGCTTAGAGGGAGATTGTTCCTCATCAGCTCTTTGTGTCTCTAAAATCTTTATTTGGTCTTGGCGGTTCCAGCTGTGTCACCATCATTTTTGAGAGTTTTATTAATCCATATTCCTTGGTATTGGAAGTTGGTTACTTGCTCTAGTCTTTCATTTTACAGCATTAGTTTTTCTTTTGTGTGGCTGCAACCATTCTTTTTTTGTGTTTTGAGTGTTTATTTGGTTGGAGACTTCCTTGCCCTTCTCTACTAGAAAGCAGTTGAGTTCTTCTTTAGGTTCTGCAAGTGGAACCGTATTGCCTGTATAGCTTATTTTCTGTATGATCTTGGATTCAAAAGCTGGAATTCCAACATTTTCATAAATATGTGGAAACAGAAGACATTTCTTTCTACTGTTATTACTGTTATTACATTTTCTCATTTTGCATTCATCTTCATTATCCGGGCTGTTTGCTTTAAATAGTGGCTATGAGACAGACATTTTTTTCACATGTACCCCTTTTTAAGAGTGTTTCTATGAGGATGTCATGCTTGACTCCTTTAAATGCCTTGACAAAGTTAATAAAAGAAAATATATTGCCATTGCTTAATGATGCTCCCGACGGTGCCAAAATTTGGCCAACAGCAGTATTTCAATGGGTCGATTTTGTGTTGGAGTTTTAAACTTAGGCGGTGGTAGATTACCTTTATTAAAACCTTCATCGCATCTGGAACTTTATAGAGGCACTTTTTATATGTACATATTTGTTTTGTATACAGTTGGATTCTACAGTTATTAGTTTATTATTCTTTATAGAGAAGGCATTGGAGCAGAGCGACCCTGAAAATTGGATGACTTTAGATTCGGAGCGAGTTTCATGAATTTCTGCTCGGAATCTGAATTAATGGCATTTTATATTCCAAAAGGACTTGTGGGAAAAACCAAAGTCTGCTCCAAATATGGCTTCTGCCTTATATCTGCTTCTACCATTTCCTGGGCACCTTTAGCTCAGCTGTCAGTGCCACCAGGCCCTACCCTTAACTATTTCTTAGTATGCCTGGTACAATTTTTAAGGGAAGTGGCTAAGTCTGTGTTTGACCCCATTATCTTGTCAGGTAAGGCTGCCAGGAGCTTTCCAAACCATTCTGCACAATTTTGCATCATTTGCTGCTCTGTAATACAGACATTTTTGGAGACTGGTTTGGAATAATATTGACTTCAGTGTGATGTCTAGTTCATGATGCAATGCACCACAACACATGAAAATGCATTGCTATTGTGCTACCCTTTAGATGTGTTTGGGGGCCGCGCTTATGGCTCTCTGTTATTTCCAATTTGACCACCATATCTATATGGTATGGTCTAATGTTTACATCTGCCCCTTGGATCCTAGGACCAGGATTTGCAAGGAACCTCTCCAAGTCAAGATTAAAGGAGAACTATGAGGTGAGTGATTTCCACTCATCCTCATAGTTAGAGCCGACCTGTGACAAAGAAGCTGTCACAGGTTGGCACTATTGATCGGGAAGGGAGCAGAAACATGCCGCCGATCCGCTCACTTCCCGATCGTCTCCCTGCAGTGAGCGGTGACTGTCAGTCACAGCTCCCCGCAGGGATTCCCCCTCTCAGCTGGCTCTGCCTCTAGATAGGCAGAGCCAGCTTTCACTAATGCAGCTGGGTGGATCTCAACAGTATTGTCGGGATCCATCCCGGCAGCGGCGCTCTCAGTATATCACGGGCAATAGCCTGCGATATACTGAGCTTTGGGTCACGGGTGGAGGTTAGTATATGTCCTCCCGTGACCCTGAAGAGAACTATGGGGAAAAACACTTACCTTATAGTTCTCTTTTAAGTCCTCCCAGCATTAAAACCCAACTCCAGACACCCCCCTATGATTGGCTCCCCCTTTGAAGGTGCCAGCAGTATTTTATTTAAATTTTTTATAATTACCCTTTCTAGATGTCTCTAGGTCAGTCATGTGATGCACAGGATCTTCTTCGGTCCCAGTAAGTGCTGTTTTCTGCATCAATACCCTGTGGGTGCAGGGCACTGTGGTGGTATGCCCTCAGAGTCCACAATGCCCTGAACTCACAATATGTACCCAGGAAGATTGAGGACGTCTTGTGGTGGGAAAAAAAGTACTGTGGGGAGCAACACTAGGGAGGAGGTAAATATTGCAGCCTGAGCTGTTTTTTTATTTTTTACTCTACATGGGGAACATTTTTAAAAAGAAACAAAATAGCCTGGAGTTGAACTTTTAAGTGCCATCTTACGTCTTTTAACTGTTAAACGCTCAAACATTAGGGGGCAATAGTGGTTGTGGAATTTAGGTTGGTGGCACTTTACAATGCCCCATCGATAGCCTGGACTTAAAATCCCAGTGGGACCCCACAGGTTCTAAATGCTAACACGATACTTGCAAATACCCGAATGTTTTGCACTTCAGCACTGTTGTTACCCTAGAAATGATTTGTGCCTGGTCAGGTGCACTTTGACGTCCAGTTCTGATTCCAGCGTACATTTAAAAATTATATTTTAATTAATTATTGAGTGCATTTTTTACAAAAGTTTTAATGTTCAATGGAATCCTCTTTCTGTAACTAATCATATCCTATATCTGAGATACCTTGATCTTTTCTGGTATGGCACAAAGGTTATTGCTTTCACAGCTATTAGAAACCTAAAAGGTTACATATAAAACACTGCTCCTGTACACATTTCAATACCATGTCTCCTGAAATCAATAAAAGGGAACCATTAACTCGACATTTTTTTCAACACTGAATGCATTAGGATGTTACACCAAACGTAAATCTCCACCATTCTAGTAAATATGATATTGAAAGGACAGCAAAATCATCAGCTTTATAAATCATGACTGCTCTTGTTTCATAACAATTGCTGGGTAGATGGGGAGTAAGTTCAACTTTTGATAGTTGTAAATTAATGGGAGAATTGCTGATACATGGAGATGGAATGCAAACATTCCAGAGATGATGGTAGCTAACAGTAGACGCATGCCCTTGAAAAAGGACAACGTTTGGTCTTTCCTCATTGGGCTTAATTTATTATTTAAAGGAGTATGTCACTAAATACAGATATTTCAGTAAATGACAGAGGCAGGTAGGTCGAGTCATTCACTGACATATTCTTCCTGGACTCCAGAGAGGAGAGGACTCTGTTGGAATCTTTGGTTTTGCTGACAAAGGCTTACCAAGGCTGACCACTCCAGTTATGATGTACTGACAGATCTCTAGGCTTTCGAGTAGAAAGGGGATAGTACTCCACACTCCTCTCCTGCACATAATTCCCAATGTCATACCCTCCATACTCCTCTTCTGCACATACTGCCCGCTGTCATACCCTCCACACTCCTTTCCTGCACATACTGCCCACTGTCATACCCTCCATTCCTCTCCTGCACATACTGCCCACTGTCATACCCTCCACACTCCTCTCCATCACATACTGCCCACTGTCATACCCTTCATTCCTCTCCCACACATACTGCCTACTGTCATACCCTCCATTCCTCTCCCACACATACTGCCTACTGTCATACACTCCACACTCCTCTCTTGCACATACTGCCCACTGTCATACCCTCCATTCCTCCCCTGCACATGCTGCCTACTGTCATACACTCCACACTCCTCTCCATCACATACTGCCCACTGTCATACCCTCCATTCCTCTCCTGCACATACTGCCCACTGTCATACCCTCCACACTCCTCTCCATCACATACTGCCCACTGTCATACCCTTCATTCCTCTCCCACACATACTGCCTACTGTCATACCCTCCATTCCTCTCCCACACATACTGCCTACTGTCATACACTCCACACTCCTCTCTTGCACATACTGCCCACTGTCATACCCTCCATTCCTCCCCTGCACATGCTGCCTACTGTCATACACTCCACACTCCTCTCCATCACATACTGCCCACTGTCATACCCTCCATTCCTCTCCTGCACATACTGCCCACTGTCATACCCTCCATTCCTCTTCTTCATCATTTTCCCCATACCTCCCTCTGTTCTACTCTCCTGCACATAATGCCTGCTGCCATACACTCTGCATTCCCCTCCTGCACACACTGCCCACTAAGACATTTCTGTTAACCACACGTATGCTAATACTGATAAAACATAAAGCAAGCCATACACTGCTCATTTTCTCTTGTTCAGTCCACAGGAGAAGATCAGTTGGTTTCCCCATCCACTCCAATCAGTGAATAATCTCCACTGCTGGCTATTGAATTCAACACCTGCACCTGATAGGATGCACCCACTGTCCAGCCGATACTTTTCCACCCGACTCAGTTGATTTTTAATTCGGCTTTTGCCAGGCTGGGTGGTGCCTGCAGGGCCACTCACGGCTCAGATTTTGGCTGATTCAGCAGGAATTAGATGGGATTTGAGCCGTCTATGGCCAGTTTAAGTGGAATAGTTAGAGATGGACTTTATTTTTTTTCAATTTACTCATTTTGACTATAAATAAAGTCTGTTAATTATACTCATATATATTTCTTTCATTTATGTGTGTTTAAATATTTCCAAACAATAGAAAGATAATAGCTACCAACTGTTATTTTTCTGTGAATTAAAATTTGCTTTTTAGACTGTACCCACTGTGACGGACCCCCGTACTCAGGATGAGTATGTCCGCCGCTGTCTTCTTCCTTGCTCATCATGCCTACAACTATCAGAAAAAAAGCTTCCAATTTTTGTTGTCAACAATAAGGTCCCATTCACACTGAGCGACATGAAAATCGCGCGATTTTGAGCGATATTGCGCGACGAGCGATATTGAGCGGCATTGAGCGACTTTTTCCTATTGGGCTGTATGCAATCAGGAGCAATATCGCTCGAAATCGCTCGAAAAAAGGGTCATGTAGGAGCGACAAGCTACCAGCGACGAGCTACAAGCGATATTTGGCGATATTGAGCGATATTGAGCGACGAGATGTGAACAGCTCCATTGAAATGGATTGGAGAAGCTACATAGAGCAATATCGCGCGGAAATATGAGCGATATCGCTGCAAAAATCGCGCGATAAATCGCTCAGTGTGAATGGGGTCTTATACTATCGTTTAATATTCCGTCTCTGCGGCTAGTCTTAATTCTCAGCCTATCAAATCTGAGGGGCCTTATCCAGAAATGAATGACTTTTCCCATAATGCAGTAGGAACGTCCCCTTCTCAGGTGTGCTGTCGATCAGTACAATGGGGGCTGTGACCATAGAATTATTTTTCAGGCTGTCAGGTCCTGAATTGCTTACATTCCCCCAAGGTGCAAAGAAAGGAGGTTAACTGATTCATGGACTATTTTAAAACAAAATACCACTTCTCCATTTGAGGTCTACCGGAGAGATCACTTTCTATAGCCTGAACGTACTTAGTATCACAGGAGGAAACTTCCAGCTAAAACTGCCACCTATGGGCCGGGATATGGCAATGCACACTGTAGAAAATGCCACTAGCATATACAGTATTTACACCATTATTTTATTTGTATATTTTGCACACATAGAAGATGATAGAGAACAACTCTGATTTATAGTTGCTGCAATATCCCCATCATTGTCATAAGATGTTTAAAGGCTGTTAGGTTGACATAAGTGACCATAACTACCCATATGGTCAAAGTGTAGGCACCAGGAGCACCCCTGGATCCTGGACACAAACTATGAAGAAGGCCTTGACATCTGGTCAAGCTCCATCCACCCAGCACTTAAAGTGACATCAAAGTAAATTTTCCCCCCCTCCCCCCAATGTTAATGTCAGCACTTAACTTAAATGATGCCTCTTAATTCGACCTTTCTCTTCTTTCCTGTCCTTTTCAGTTTTCTCTCCAGCTCTGCGGCGGGTGTCCGATCCATCGCTGACTCCTCTGTCCTTGCTGGCACTTCCGATCCCTCGGTGTCTGCATGCGGGTGCACGCGTCCATAGACTTACCTTGTGTCTCTCCTCATCTCCTGGCCGAGAATCCGAACTGCGCATGCACCCGCCACAAGGTGCTTTGCGGCCACCCGAGCAGTTTTGGATTCTCGGACGGGAGCGCACGGCGAAGACGGGGTAAGTTTTTTAAAAACTTTTTGCATATATCTACTGCTTGCTAGCTAAAACCGGAGGGTTTAGAAACGATAGAAAGGGGGACAGATTGGAGTTACGCTGAACCAAATAATAAATTATAATATGCTATACCAGTCTCCAGGGTTTCAACAATAATAATCAAAACATAAGGTGTCCCCAAAAGAATAGAAATCCCTTACTCTGAGCCGGTTCAATAAACAGGTAGATAATACATGATTTGACAGTTAGAATATTTAATCATAGAAAAGGTTTTAACTAACCTGAGTTCGCGGGAAGGGTACCCTCAAGAAATCTAGTGTACCCTTATCTATAAGGTCAAGATCCAGAGCCTCCTCCAGTATTGTCTCGAGGGTCGCCTGGAACGATCTTTCTACAGTGGCTTCTATAGGCTGGTACCAAGTGGTATTTCCCAGAATCCTCAGGACCATCTCTGTGTATTGTTCACTAGCCATAATAACAACGTTGCCACCTTTATCTGCCTGCTTAATTACTATATTCTTGTTGCCTTTGAGATCTTCCAGGGCTGTTCTCTCATCAAAGGAGAGGTTGTCCTCCTGAATTCTGGTGGATATCCCTTTCATAATCTCCTCACTCACCCTTTTGACAAAATCCCAAATATTGGTATTCTGCGTTAAAGGCGGGAACGTCTTAGACTTGCGTTTGAAATGTTGTTTGGTGGGGGGGGCCTCAGTTTCATCTCCTTCCTCATCGGAGATGTGGCCCTCTTCCCAAAGTTCATGCAGATCTCTGAGTGCCCTGTAGTCCCTCCTAGAAAAATCCTTCCAATCATCCAGGATGCCACCCAGGGGCAATCCCTCCTTATCGTGCACTTGCTTAAGTAAAAGCCTGCGCGTGAAAAGGTTGACGTCCTTGATGATTTCGAACCTGTCTGGTGGTGCCTCTGGGCAGAAGGTTAGACCCCTGGATACCAGTTTCAGCTGCATATCTGTAAAAATATACGGACTCAGGTTAATGACCTGTAGTTCGTTGTTTGTTATTGGGGTCGTTTTAGGAGATACTGATCCAGAATTGTTTTTTTCATGTAGATCGTATTCGGGGGGGGGTCCTCCTTCTAAACACTTGAGTGGCCTTTGTGCCTGGGATTTGATTCTTGCTCCAGTTCCTATATTGACCCCATCTATAGGCTGTGCCCTCAACATATGCCCTCCTGTCTCTCTCAAATTTAGAGTCTTTAACATCCAACAGATCCCTGTTGAAAGACTCAACTTGCAAATTCAAGTCGGTGACCACTTTTTCAAAGTCTATATTGTGCCGGAAGGTCTCAAATTCACCACCTAGGGTTCTCAAGAGCTCCTCCGCCTCCTTGAGTTCACCTGTGTAGTGTTCAATAAGCATGGTCAGCATATTGCGGCTGCAGATATTAAAATTATACTCCCATCGTTTTTTTAAATCTTCCGACACATTTTTTATGTTGGGAAAAATTTGTGGTCGTAGCCCTTGAGGGCAGATCTCTTGTTCCACATATCTTTCCAGATATATCTTATTCCAGTAGATTCTAGACTTCTGCTCATAGGCCTTTTTTAATCTAAGTTTCGTGTCTCTGAAATTCCGTTCCTGAGTTAATTTATCATGGTCATCTCCTCGGCCCTTAATGACCTTGGATACCAAGGCATCCCATTCGAACATAATGCTCCAAAGCGACTAAATTGTTAATACATGCGTACTCCTAAAACAAACGAGATTCAAATCTCACCAAACAATCAATATACGATAGAAAGGGGGACAGATTGGAGTTACGCTGAACCAAATAATAAATTATAATATGCTATACCAGTCTCCAGGGTTTCAACAATAAGGGTTTAGAAACCCTTTAATCTCCCCACTGCCCTTGAACAGTGCAAAGAGAGAGTCTCAGTGACCAGTAGAGGGTCATACATTGTACTGTTCAATGGGGAGGGGTTGTGGTTTAAAATTGCACTGAGCAGGGCCGGTTAACCTGCCAGTATGTTTTTGTCGTAAATCGGAGGAAATCCTCCTAGACACAGGAAGAACATACACACTTATTACACATACAGTAGTGCTGCAGAAAATCTAATCCTTTGTACTTCAGGCAGCTTGGTGAACTTTACGCACACCCCCTGCACACCCTTGACGGACGTAATCAGTGTACCCTTTCACCTTGTAAATTATATAAATGATTAAACAGGACAGTTTTATGTTGACATTGCTAGCCACCAGGCGGCACTGTAAGTTATTTTTAATTTGTTTACCAAGGAATCCTTGACAGGTGTACTGGCGCTTACAGAGCTCAAAAACTGAAGCTGAAATTTACACACACACCTAGGGTGCCCCCTGTCCAGGAATCACCCGGACAGTCCGGGTTTTGAAAGCTGTGTCCGGGTTTCATGGCCCCAGAAACCTGGACACAAGATGTCAGGCAGACAGGGACAAAATTAATATAATTATTTATTATATTATGTACTATATTTCTATATGTTGTTTCTTCATAGCTAAGCAATACCGGACAGAGAGTCTAAAAGAAAACAGCCTCTGCTGTGTTCGCTTTTAAAAACTCATAATGTTCAGTAAATCCAATGCCATTGGTTGAACCCTGTATTGAATGTTTATTTGTAAGGCAGCATTGACATTTCATGCCTTTAACATTGTCTATAACAAATACCACTTCAAACTGCCTAAATTATTTAACTTTACTTTCAATTATATTTATTAAAGTTTTCAATAAAAAGAAAAAACAGAAACACAATAATAAGCGGTCTATTTATAAACAATTTGGAGAGCCATTCACTCTGTAAACCTCTGGAAAAAAAACATTAACGTTCCTTGTATATTTTCTTTGCCGGTCACATGTAATGTAATGTAATACTGCATAATGGCCACTAGATGGAGCTGAGAAGCATAGGAAATTGGTATTTATTTCTTATACTCCTCAGCTCCATCTAGTGGCCACTATACAGTATTTTCCAAGTGTTAGATTCGACCTGAAAAGACAATATACCAAGAACATTCACACATACACCTGAGCTTAGGGATAATTCAGTTACTTGCAGCACCAGGTGCTGTGTCAGTGGGTAGAAGGCACTTCAAAATACATTGTGCACAGTGCACTCACACCCACACTTTACTTGCTAACTTGCAAGAATGGCTGCTGACCCCCTGTACAGTCATCCCGCTATAGACTTTTTTTTATATACACTAAGCTTGTTCCCATTTTCCATTTTTCTCCAGTAGGAATACATGCATTTTATTGTATTACAAAAATGAATTTCAAGTAGGTTCCTATTTTTCCTCCTATGTGGCTAGTTTACATCTATGCTCTGAAGGGTAATAAATAAGATATACTCCATTTGTGTGCATACCTAATATTATAGATGGACAAAAAAAGACCTGTACCATGCAATTTTGTGCATTTTAACACATCCATACCATGGGCAATCCCATTTCTCCTTTGCATGATGAATGAATGCATAAAAAAAGTTTACAGCACATAAACATGAGAATAAAATGCACAAAACATGCTTAAACATATGCAGCAACGTGCATAAAAAACGTCTTACAACATAGGTATAAGTGTAAATGGACCCCAATGGTAAGGCATAACCTCCACCACTAACAATCCCTGGTTACCTATGTTCTATTCTTCTCACTTGGTCCTTACCACTTGGTTCAGGTGATCAAACAACAAGCCTTGGACAAAGGCTCTGCTTTCCATAGAGACATGGCTATCTCCAAACAGGAAGTGAGGGAATAGTCACACTGGGCGCACAATGGGAGGGCACTCTAAGAGGTTGATGTCGTGGGAGGAGCTTTGGAGGAGAGGAGGAGAATTGGAAGAGATGCAGTTTATATTGAAGAGAGGGGAAGTCCTGCCCACTGAATATTATTTTCAGAGTTAGCAGAGAAACACAGTAGTGACCAGACACAGAATGGTACACGGCCCTGTTACAATTGTAGGGTCTGCAGTTCTGAATTTAGTGTCACTTTAACCATTTCCATTGCACTGTGATGTAATTTCTTCCCATTTTTCAGCTTTTATCGGTTTGATCCTCAGGCTTGCAGCTATTTTTTGTCACATAGAGTAGGCGGTAGATGCATTCTGTATAGGCACCATGCAGTCCACCTGAATGGCACGCAGAATATCTTCAAATAAAAGCCATGATTACTGTGTATGTCTCCTACAGTTTGGAAATAATAACTCATAGAAATTCAGATTGCCCCCATCGCATTTATACTTGGCTGAAAATCAACAAAACCCAGCGATAGCCTAATGGTTAGTGGGGCCGGGTTCTCGAATCCAGGCTCTCACAAATGGCAGCCAAGATCTCAATTAGAACTCGGTATTACAGGTTCCCTGGGGAGGCAGCGCAGTTTGTGTTTCAGGGATTAAAGACTTCAAGTAGATGGTAATGATTTCTGTGGTTTGCTGCAGAAAAATAACGAAAAAAAAATACACTCATTTTCGATGATGGTAATTGCTTGCTAAAAAAAATGTTCTAATTCTTGGAAAAAATCTTCATTTGTAAGAGAAAAAAAACAAACATATATATACATATATATTTATGTATCGTTTGTAAAGATTTGTTCCATCTTTACAAATGATGGTGATTTTTGCTGATTTTTGTTTTTGATTTTAGGTCATAATGAGTAGGACACATTTGTGTTTCATGCTTTGTTTGGTTACTGGCACGATGAAAAACATGATGGATACTTACTGTATATCTCTGAGAAATTCCAGCGATACCGTCTATCAACCCTCAGAGGACACTGCAAAGGCAGATGATCGGTGATTCCCCTCTGATGGATTCATGTAAATAAATAATTGGAGAATCCAACATCAAGAGTGGCACCTTCACTATGGTCTCATGGGAGGTTTCAAGGCTTTAAGAGTCCCCGTCACGAACTTAAAGTGACATTAAAGCCAAAAAATGTTTCCCCTCCCCCCATGTAAATGTTAGCACTTACCTCAAATGATGTCTCTTATTCTGATCTTCCTCTTCTTTCCCCATGTTTTCATGTGTCCCTCCAGCGGTGCGGCGTCACTCCAATCCAGCGCTGACTGCTCTGTCTCTCCGATCCAGCGGTGTCTGCAGGCGGGTGCACGCGTCCATAGACTTACCTTGCGTCTCTGCTCGTCTCCCGGCCGAGAATCGGAACTGCGCATGCGCCCGCCCCAAGATCCTTTGCGGCCGTACGATCACTTCCTGATTCTCGGCGTGGGAGCGAGCAGCGATAACGAGGTACGTTTAAAACCAGTTCAAGCGGGTTTTTTTTTTTTTAAACTTCTTGCCTATATCTACTGCTTGCCAGCAGTAGATATAGGGAAAAAAAACCTAAGGGTTTAGAACCCCTTTAAAGTGTATTTGCACTTTTGCAGTGAAATTTTGCAGTGAAATTTTAACCCTTCTATATGTTTTTCCTGTCAGCTCCATGTCAGCACACGAATGGGTTAATCCCTCCCTCCTCCCTCTTATCAGGATCGTAACTCATAAAAGCTGAAAGAGTCCCCTGGCTTGCCCTTCCTTTTTTTTCCTCCTACTTGTCAGGATCAGAGCAGTGTGCCTACCTAGCGGGGATAAACTCCTTGCTGTCCACCTTCTTCTTCTGCCTCCTTCAATTGGCGAAGTCCCGGTGCGCCCTTCCTAAATGGTACAGGTCCATGGCAGCCACGCTGGTGATCCTCGGTGCCTGGCTGGCAAAGTGTAAGTACATTACTGTGATTTATTATGGATGGAGGAGGCATCTTTACTTGGCTGGTCGGTTGTGTGGAGCATCCGGGACCATTGTGCTATGCTCTGCTGTCTGGTGCTCCCGGCTTCGGTGTTGGAGCGGTGTTGTTCCACTGATGTCACTTCTGCCGCCGGCGAACTTCCGGCCTCTGCATTTCCGGACTTATGGCACCGGTGGGTGGAGCGCACGCTATGCGTTCCACCCAGGCACTGCCGCTGCTGGACGAGACACCGACAGGAGCCGGCTTCTAAAGGCTCCTATGGCGGGGGGTGGAACGCAAGCTATGCGTTCCAGCGTCGCCCCTCCGCCGTCTGGGCAGTCTGTGTTCCTCCTGGTCGAGGAGCTGTTAGGGGGGCTATTTAAGTCACCTAGCCCTTCAGAGATGGCTGTCTGTTTTGAACCTGGTGGTGGACAGCCAGCCAAGCTGCGACATTCTTGGGACAAGTAAGCCCTTTTTTCATTGGCGGATTATGGTAGTCATTGTTGGTTTGCTAGCATTTTTCTGCATTCACAGCATGCCTCTGGATCAATCCTCACCCGTCAAAGATCGCCAGTCGCAAAGAAGGTAGGCGCCTGCTCTATATCGTGGATTGCTTTCTAAAGGTCAGCCTTTTTATTTCTTATACTTACCTTGTGTTCAGTTCATCCAGGTCCGGCTCTCGCCATCTTCGGGAGCACAGGGAGTCCTCTGTGTCTAATCGGAGGAGATCGCCGTCTCCAAAACTAAGATTTTGCAACCGGTCTCCATCTGTAAATCAGCGGATTCCTTCAGCGCAACCTGGGCCCTCCCACCATCCTCAGCCCCTTCATGGGGGCTGCTGGGCATGTGGTAATGTGGCCTTACCGGGAAAAATGGCATGTAAATCATGTTTTTCAGAGGCCACTAAAGACAAGGAGGCTGATAATATGCAAGTTATTTCTTTAATGAAGAAAGTCTTTCAGGATACTCTCAAGGAGTTTTCATCTGCTCAGGGTCAGTCCTTACACCAGCCTGTCGTAGATGCTCAGGAGGTTAGACCGGCCCTTCTAGGGCTGGCGCCTACGGGGCGGAGTCGGAAGTCCTCTGGACCCCAGTCTGATTCTTCCTCTTCAGATGCGGAGGACGATACCTTTGATGGCTTTGATTTCGCCTTAGTGCAGCCCTTTGTTAAAGTGGTAAGGCAAGCCCTTCTTTCGGAAGAAGCGGCAACACAGCCAGAAAAGAAAAGGAGATATTTCAAACAAGTCAGGAAGGAAGCATTGTCCTTTCCCTTTTGGATGAGTTGAAAGATGTTATCCAGGATGAATGGAGTCAGGTGGAGAGGAAGTCTTCCTTTAGAATTCGGTTCTCTAAGCTGTATCCTTTTAAAAAAGAGGATCTTAAACACTTAGATGAATCGCCTGTGGTTGATGCGGCCGTAATGAGGCTGGCAAGGCATGTTACGCTGCCCCTCGATGACGCTGTTACCTTTAAAGATGTCTTGGACAGAAGGGCAGATTTAGATCTTAAAAAGATCTATCTCTTGGCCGGGGGGTGGGGAGGGGGGCCGCAAACCTGCAGTTGCTATGGCAGCAACCTCTAAGGCCCTGGAAGCTTGGGTGGACAGCGCTGAAGCGGCAGTTTTGGAAGATCTTGGTAAAGCTGAGATCTTAGACCGCTTGAAGAATATCAGAAGGCCTTCTACATTCTTCCCTGAGGCTTCACATGATGTTAATAAATATTTAGCCAGAGTAATGTTGGCCGCAGTGACAGGCAGAAGGGCTCTCTGGCTCAGACCGTGGGTGGCGGATCCCTCATCCAAGCAGGGATGGTGTAGAATTCCGTTTGAGGGTCAGTCACTATTTGGCAAGAAACTAGACACCGCAATAGCTAAAGCCACTTGGAATAAGTCAGGCTTCATACCTCAGGATAGGAGACTCATGAAGCAGAAAAATGAGCTCTTCCGGAAGGAGGTTCTGAACAGAGGCAAGGAAGCCCGGGCATAAAGACAGGGGAAAGAGTTTCGGAGGCCTTGGAGACCATCTTCGACCTTCGTGAGATCCAAGAAGGGCCCTCCAGCCACTGGTTCAGGATCTCAAAAGTCCTTTTGAAAGCTTGCCCGTCCAGAGCTGCCCAGTGAGCGCCAGATTGGCCAGGTTCAAGCAGGTCTGGACGGACAGTATATCAGATCATTGGGTAAGGGAGACTATCTCCACAGGCCATCGTTGGGAGTCCCACAAGCATCCTTGCTCCATGTTTCACAAAACCAGAATTCCTCAGGACTTGTCCAAATCTGTTGTCTCAAGGGGTAGTAGCCACTGTACCGAGACAGGACCGCTTCAAGGGCGTTTACTCTCCACTTTTTCTGGTGCAAAAGAAGACTGGAGATTGGCGTCCAGTGATCGACCTTAAGATCTTGAATGGGTACATCAAGAAGCACCACTTCAAAATTGAGTCCTTGCAGACTATCCTGAAAGTGATCCACCCCAGGGATTGGATGCTTTCGATAGATTTAAGAGGCGCTTATTTACATGTTCCCATTCATGCTTTGTTTCAAAAGTTCCTCCATTTTTCTCTGGGAAGCCTCCATTTCCAGTTCCTGTGTCTTCCGTTTGGACTCACAACGTCCCCGAGAATTTTCTCCAAAGTCCTTCTGGCTCTGGTTGCCTCGCTGCGAGAGAAAGGAATCCGTATCTTCCACTAAGACGACATCCTCCTGTTACATCACAGTTGAGACCTGTTGCTGGAGCATCTATCGCTAGTAGTGTCAGCATTGCAGCGGTTCAGATGGCTGATAAATTGGGAGAAGAGTCACCTTACTCCAACTCAGGACCTTGTATACCTGGGAGCCAGACTGGATACAGTGTGTTGCACTGGATACGGGTTCTTGTGGCAGTGGAGGTCAGAGAATCTCCACCAACTCCTTCAGGTCACTCCCCAAATGCGGAGCAGCCTGGGGTGGTGGTTCATGGATCACAACCTACTGTGCTGTCACTCTCTCCGCCCTACCACATGGACGGTCATCTCCTTGGATGCCAGCGAGTGGGGTTTGGGGGCCATCTGTCTGACGGAGGTTACTCAAGGTCACTTGCCCTTTCCTGCAGTAGGAGTTGTCTCCAATGTCCTGGAACTGAGGTCTGTGTTTCAAGCATTGTTGGCCTTCAAGCAACTCATCCTGGGGAAGTCAGTTCGGATGAAGATCGACAACACCTCAGAGGTAGCTTATATCAGGAGGCTGGGGGGTACACGCAGTCGATCCCTACTGGAAGAAGTCTCTCCTATTATGACCTGGGCTCAGGTCCATCTTCTTCATTTGTCAGCAGTGTACGTGCCGGGTCCCTTCAATCTCCAGGCGGATTATCTGTCCCGGGTTTCCCTGGACAGCAACGAGTGGTGTCTCCGCGATCAAGCTTTTCAGGACAGTGTCCTGGAGCTTTGCTCCAGAAGTAGTCCTATTTGCGCACCGTACCAATGCCAAGGTCGTGATTGTTCTTCTCGAGTTTCCCGTGTCCACAAGCAGTGGCGACAGACGCCTTAACAGCAGAGTGGACGTTCCGGACGGCTTACGCCTTCCCGCCAGTTCCGCTCTTACTACAATTCTTGAGGAGACTCCAGAGAGAGTATGTGACTGTCCTGGCAGTGATTCCGAACTGGCCCAAGAGGCCTTGGTATCCTCTCCTCCGCCTGCTGAGTATGCGGCCTCCTCTGTTCCTACCGCCATTGCCGAACCTTCTCTTTCAAGGTCCGATCCTTCACCCAGCACCTGCGAAGCTTTGCCTAGCGGCATGGATGTTGAGAGGTGGAGACTTTTCAAATTGGGTTGCTCAGACAGGGTTGTCGATACTCTGCTTCGTTCCAGGAAACCCACTACTAATCGTACGTATAACAGAGAGTGGCAGAAGTTCCGGGAACTTGCCACAGACCATGGTTTCCCGCCATTGGCTCCACAGATCAGTCATGTGCTGGACTTCCTACAAAGGGGTTTGGAGTTGGACTTGAGCACTCTCAAGGGTCATGTTTCCGCTATTTCATCCTTTACTGGCCTCCGTCTTGCCTCCGATTGTCTGATCATTCAGTTTTTCAAAGCTGTATTGAGGGTCAAACCCCCAAGGACTCCCTTGTTCCCTAAATGGGACCTTCCTCTAGTCCTGGATTTTTTAGCCTCTGACGTGTTGGAGGATGGAGTGCCTCTATGGCGCCTCACGTTGAAAACTGCCTTTCTGGTGACTATCACCTCCGCCAGACGAGTTTCAGAATTGGCTGCCCTTGGGTTTAAAGAGCACTTCACCACTTTCCTGGCAGATCGATCGGTTCTAGTCCCCATGCTGGGGTTCATTCCAAAAGTCGTGACTAACTTTCACATGCGCCAAAAAATTGTATTGCCAACATTCATGTCGGAGGATGTATTCCGGATTAGCCGCCTGAACATGGGTAATGCCCTAAAGGCGTATATTTCGGCCACTGCAGGGCTCAGGTCCACGGATCATCTCTTTATTATTCCGGCAGGTGCCAGGAAGGGCACGAAAGCATCTAGTAGGCTTATAGCATCCTGGATGGTGATGACGATATTTTTGGCATATGAGGCCAAGCACCTGCCTGTACCGAGTGGGGTGTCTGCTCATTCCACGAGGAGTCTGGCCATATCATGGGCTGCGGCCAATTGTGTTTCGTTAGAGACTGTGTGTAAGGTGGCCACATGGCCTTCTCCACACACGTTCAGGACTCACTACTGTGTAGATCCAGATGCCTTAACCACGGTCGACTTTGGCCATACTGTTATTTCTTCTGCCATGAGTTGCGATTAAACAAATTTTTCATGCATATCCACCCCATTTGCCTAGTTGATTCCAATTCGTGTGCTGACATGGAACTGATAGGAAAACCGGAAAATTGTATTTCATACATTCAATTTTCCTTTCCTGCCCAGCTCTATGGCAGCACAGATGCCCACCCATGTAGTAGTCGAGTTACGGAACGGCAAGCCAGGGGACTCTTTCAGCTTTTATGAGTTAAGATCCTGATTAGAGGGAGGAGGGAGGTATTAACCCATTCGTGTGCTGCCATGGAGCTGGACAGGAAAGGAAAATTGCGGTAACTATGAAATACAATTTTCCGGTTATTATGTGTTCCTATTCACACGGCATACTGAAAAATAACTTTTAACTTTTTTTTTTACCTTTTAGATATTTTGTTGCAGCAGGAAAGATGGTTAATCCCAGGTTTTTCTCAGCCCCTACACAGTGATCTGTCTAAATGGAAAGATTTAGGACTGAAATTCGAAGATTGTGGTTCTCTGATAAGCTTCATTATCATACAATGGACATGCCACCTCAAGCCCCTCACCCCCTCACAGCCACTCCTAACATTTGAAAGAAAGAGAAGCAAGAATAAATTTTAACCCTTAAAACCCTAACCAAAGTAAAAGCAATTTAAACTGCAAAAAGCATTTTTTAGAATTTTATTTTAGCTTATGCTATGTGAATGGGAACATGTCACAAGTACACCATGTCCTTGGTGTCATTTAAAACAGCCGACCATGGCTGTTAATGTGCAAGTGATCCGGTGTCTATACAGCTGCCGGATGATTTGTACCGATCGGCGGCATGTGCTGCCCCACCCTCCTCTGCCGCCAGCGGCTTCCCTGTGCTCCACTGTCCCCCCGTGCGGGCCCGGGACCGGCACAGCAGGTCTCTCCGTAACAATCAGAGAGAGATCAGCAGGCTTCCAGGAAAGCAGCAGGAAAATGTGATTCAGCAGGGATCATCCGTTTTCCCTACACACTACCAAATAAAGATTTCTATTATTTTATTGTCCAGTGTAGTTAAGGTATTAAAATGGTCTAAATATTTAGGGGAAAAAAAGACTACTTTCAGATAAAAGATAGTAATCATTTATTGACTCTGGAAGCAACACTTGGGGAAAAATTATCAGAATGTCACCGATCATACGAAACATGCGATCTTTTATCACTTGCTGCCCGGAGCAATTACTTACATTTTCACACACAGGATCAAATCTGACTTTTTGGCTAGAAAACAGCTCCAGACCCCCAAGCAATTATGTATTTTCTGAAAGCAGAGGCCCTGTAGAATAAGAAGATGCTAGTTAATTTTTTTTCATGTCGCATGGAATTTGCAAAAATGTTTATCAAACCAGTATTTTTAGGATAAATACACTAAAATTAAATGTAGTGCACAGAAACAGTATATAACACCCAATTTTTTGGTAAAATATAAAAGACGGGGTCACGCCTGGTAAATAGATACTAAACATGTCAAGCCTTAAAATAGCGTGCGTCAGTGAAACCGCAAAAAACGACAATAACCAAAATTTCCCATAGGCGACGCTTTAAACGCTTTTACTTCTCATCAGTTTAGTGTTACCAGTGATTGATGGGCCTAGAATTATTGCTTGCACTCTGATGTTTGCGATGATATGTAACATGTGTGTCTCAATTTTCGTTTTTGCACGGGGGGACTTTTTTTGCATTTTTAATTATATTTTTATCTTTTACTTTCATTTTTACAATTTTTTTTACACTCAACTTTATTGCTATCACATAGGGGGCTAACAAGCCCCCTATGTAATAGCAAATATAATGTGACAGGTCCTCTTTATGGAGACATCAGTGGTCTTTTAGATCCCTAATGTCACCTAGGGACCCCAAAGAAGCTGATGAAGCAGCAATCTGCTTCCCTAGCTTCTTCTCCTGGCTGTAGGAGCCGGACAATGTGCACAGTGACACCGGAAGTGATGTAAGGCTGGAAGCCTGCTGATCTCCCTCCAATCCATCAAGGAAACCCACCATGCTTGTCCCGGGCCTGCACTCGGGACGGCGGAGGAGGGGAAGCGACACAGCGCCGCACCGTACAAGTGGTCCGGCACCTGTACAGACGCCAGATTGCTTGCCCTTAAACAGCAATCGCCTGCTGTTTAAAACGGTACCAAGAACACGGCTGCAGCAGCTGTGTTCGTCGTATAACCACTTCCAGCGGGTGACTTGTATTTACATGAACCCGCTGGAAGAGGTTAAGAACACTATTGAGACGGCAAGAAATCAATGAAAAATTCAAGCTTATTGATCATACACTTTCAATATAACTAAAGTTCCCCATTGTCAAAATATGCGTGAAAATTGTTTAGTACCCTAATCAAATTTCACCCAAAAGGTGATCTTGGATTCCGTACTCCAATCCATCCCCCCGCCCCCCCCTCTTGTCTATTTAGCAATCATATTGATACAGTTGCACTTTCAATGAAAACAAATAATTAAATCCACTAAGGACCTCTGTAATATCTTCCAATTTCATAGCTACATAGTACAGGGTGGGCGGCAACTTTTCAATCAATTTTGGTGGCTTTTCTACTAAAACTACTGGTCACAGCCATATATGTGAAGGCCCAACTGATCCCTACATCTATAGTCTTACCTGATTGATTTGTTGCATCGCTCCTCCCACTTGTGTGATGATATAATTTCCTTTCCTATCTATTTTTGAGCCATGATGTAAGAGAAATTTGTGAACTACAACGTATGTATATATTAGGGATGCACCTATACTAGCACCTATATTCACCACTTTGCGTGCAGTGTGTCACAGCCTTCAGTCTTTCTGAGCACTGGAAGTGAGGTAGTTGGAGATCGCGATGAGTTGGAGCTTTCGATAGAACACCGGGCTTCTCCTTCACACACAGAGTTCACTCCTCTCTCCGCCCCACAGCATCCAGGGAATTGTAGTTTAGTTAACTCGGTTCAGTATGGTCCTTTATATGTTTCAGCTCCCACAAGTCTCTGTGGCAGGTATCTCAGGTAGTAGCAACAGTTAACTCTTAGGAGGGAGAATGCTGCACCCGGATAATGGCTGTACCTGGGCTACACTTATATTGGTTTTATATTGCAATTAAGTCTTTTTTTAGGAATCAAACTTTGATCTTAAAGAAAGTCTGTATTGCTCTCACTCTTTCTGTGTAATGTTACCCTGCATGGCAGCAGAACTAAAGAATATTCCACCATAGTGCTCTGGGAATCCTTTCTCATAAATAAAATATTTATTTAGTACAAAGAAAATATATATAGTTAAAAACAGGTTTAGGACCATCCGTTTAAAAATGTATAAACTAGTAAATGAGATGATAAAACTGAGTCCAATCCCTTGTAGTTTCCCTTGTAATATTTTTGGAAGTCGGTGTATTGAGCACATCCCCTACCAAGTAGGCAACTCTTACATGCTGTCCTAAATGGCACTGAGCTTATGTTATATAGTAAATTTTAGGGATGTCCCGATATATTGGTTGCCGAAACATATCGGCCGAAAATGGCACTTGTGGCTAAATGCCGAAAGTGCCATTATTCTGCCGATATAGCGACGCAATTCTGGTCTGTGTCCCAGCGGGGAGGAGAGAAACCGTGACAGGCGGCTGCGGGAGGAGAGTAATGTGAGTGGCCGGCGCCTCTCCTCCCACACCACTCAGCCCCCTCTCACAGATCGGCAGAGCGGTGTGGGCGGAGACAGCTTGCAGTGCTGTCACAGGAGGCTGAGCTCTCCTCCCTGCACTGCCCCGCTCAGCCTCCTGTGACAGCTGTCAGGATGGAGAGCGAGTGCAAACACTCAGCAATCAGTGATCGCTCAGTGTTTGTAGATAATTGAGGACATGGTATGGTTAATGTATCCTCAATTATGAATGAATGGGAAGGGACCTACATCACCCCCTGTTCATTCATAATTGTGGTTATAGTAACCATACTCTGTGCACAAGTTACGAATGAACAGGAACACTCAGTATAGAGGATTCCTGTTCATTTATAACAGGGGATACTGAAAACGAGATGGAAGGCTCTTTGTTCTCAATCTCTTTTTCTATTTTAAAAGGGAAAT
>NW_017306522.1:1353029-1368543 GCF_000935625.1 Nanorana parkeri | reverse complement strand
TATATATATATATATATACATACACACACACACATATACACTGTATATATTAGGGATGCACCGATATTTTGGACGCTGAAATGTATCGGACGAAAATGGCACTTTTGGCAAAATGCCAAAAGTGCAATTTTTTTGTCCAAAATAGAGGTGCATCCCTGCTTTCTCTCCTCCCCGCTGGGCGCTGCTCTGTGTTCCCTGGGGAGGAGAGAAACTGTCACAGGAGAGCGATGCGGGAGGAGGAGAGCGATGTGAGCGGCCGGCGTCTCTACTCCCCGCACCGCTCAGCCTCCTGTGACAGATCAGGAGAGTGGCGGTGTGGGCGGAGACAGCTCTCAATGCTGTCACAGGAGGCCGGCCGGCAGTACAGGGGGAGGAGTCAGCTGTCAGATTGAGATCTCCACTTCTCCAGCCTCCAGGATGGAGAGCGGGTACAAACACTGAGCGATCAGTGAGTGTTTGTGAATAATTGAGGACAGAGTATGTTTACTATCTCCTTAATTATGAATGAATGGGAAGTGATCTACATCACTTCCTGTTCATTCATGATTCTGGATATAGTAAAACATACTCTGTCCTCATGTTATAAATGAACAGGAACACTCAGTATAGAGGATTCCTGTTAATTTATAAACAGAGTCTGCAGAAAAAGAGATTGAGGACTCTGTGTTCCAATCTCTTTTTCTATTGTAAAAGGGAAATATCAGGGGTCTGTCTAGACCCCTAATATTTCCCTGAACCCCCGAAGGTAAAGTAAAAAAAAAAAAATGAAAATAAAATATAAAAAAATTAAATGTTTATAAAAAATAAATACAAATAAAATATGTTTTTAAAATGTGAAAAAGTTAGAAAAAAAACATTTTCAGTTTCGGCCTGACATTTGTTTTCCTTTCGGTTTCGTTCCGGTTTTAACATTTTTATTTCGGTGCACCTCTAGTAAATTTAGTTATAAATAGTGCTTACCAGAGTAAGCACCACCAGAGTCTTGGATCAGGTAAGTAAAAGTCCTTTACAAAGGTTCCATGGACAAAAAAGAGCCGTTAACCGGGGTTGCGGTGGTGGCCCCACTGAAACATAATTTTTTTTTTCACTGGAGATAGACTTTAAATAACAAATGGAAAGAATAAGGTCTGCTTGCCATGGCCAGAGCAGATGTGCAGCCCCAGGGATCTAAGCAACAGAGTCATGGAGAAAAAAATAAGAAACTGTAAGGTGGTGAAACACTTCAGCATCTACCAAAAACTCAAATATCAGTTCTGGATGGACTGACCCTTTAAATGCATATCATTCCTTTTCGATTACTGGGTGCTGGATGTGTTACAAGCATGAATATAAACATCTCCCTCTAACCAAGCAATTAATATGTTTCTTCCTTCAAAGGACACTTGTGTAACAACATTTTGTGTTCAAGCTGGCAGGAGATCAGGGGAGCTGTGCGGGGACTGCTTAACAATGTGCTGGTTGCCTTGTGGATCTGTTTTTGTACAATACGCTCTCACAAAGGATTCCTGAGCTCGGAGCTCCTCTTCTGCTTGGCTCAGGTCCCACTCAGCACAAAAAAAAAGTAACCCTTAATTAATGGGTAAAGATTAGGCTCCTAAATACTGCAATTAGTGCCCTCCTAAAAGAGATAATCCTTTTACCCCCTGCCATTCACCCCAGCAGCACTGCCCCAAGCCAAAAATCTGGTCTCACTTTCCATTCTTCCCAAGCTTCGATTCATTAGAAAGCTGTGCTTAGTTGTTATTCTGTACAAGTATCACATGAGTTTTCTTTGTCGGGAGAAACAAGCTTAACGTACATCTGTGCCCGCACTATGGACATTAAACGTTTTACATATTCTTAACAAGCAGTAAACAAGCTTTGAAACAAGCCAGCCCCGACTTCTCTAGCTGCTTTTAATGTGAAGGTATTCCTTCTCAAAGATCCTCAAAGTTCACCAAAAGACTATAGAGTTTCAGAAACACCTGCTGGTTGTTTACATTAGAGGGCCGGCAGCCTGCCAAGATTCTGCTGCCATAGAAAAGAACAGTGTTCAGAACTTTATATATACACAGGGGAAGTAAGGTTCCAATCACAAAACAGTATATATATAAATAAATATGTCGGTGGTGGGTCTCCTAAACATTTATTAAAAAATCCACATGTCCCCTTTAAAGAAGATCTCACTACTCAATTCATGCTGCAACTATGTTGTCATGTATATAAAAAATATAATTTACTTAACAAACAAAATAAAGCACACAATGTATCATAGCAAAACCCTGTAAATGGTAAGTATTGCACCTCGGTTAAACGTATGCAGAATAAAGGGATTAATGTGGGTCCCTCCAGCATCTGAATCCGAAATATATACGGGTATAGAGGGATCCATAGACCGAGGTGAATGGATCCCTCTATACCCGAATCTATTTCATACATATGAGCGAATCAAACATGATTTCTACATTACATCTGGATTGATATTATGGATGCAGACTGACACCTTGACCTTCCCCAGTGTTTTCCTGAAGTTACCGATGAATCATCTGTTCTTGTGAGTATCACATAAGTGGATCCAAGCTCACATTCATCTGTACGGCCGTACATGTTGCCCGGAACTCACTGGAATCATTCCCATTTGGGACGTAACAACTCATCGAAAAGGTCGGTGTCCTTGGATATTATCTGCTCAGAGCCCATTGGCTATCTACCTATCTTTACACTTAGGCCCGGTTCACACCTGGGCATTTTGTAGCGCGTTCGAACGCTCTGCAAAAAACACTCAAACACCGAAATCCCATTATTTCCTATGGGTATGGTTCACACCTGGGCGTATTACAGGCCGTATGAACGCGCTACAAACGTCCTACGCCCAAATAAGTACAGGAGCTTCTTTGGGGCGTTTTTGTCGTGCGTTTCCATTGGGATACAGCCAAGTAGCCCTCGGAAACGCGCGAATCGCGGTAAAAACGCGCGTCACGAAACGCGCATATTCAATACGCCTAGGTGTGAGCCCAGCCTAAATTACAAGAGTTGGACTGTGGCTTTCTGATTTTTGCCATTGTGAGTTGGCTCGTATGTGGGCTACATACGGATTTTCATCCTGCCATACAGTATCCCTGTGATTGATCCTGTCTGTGAGTTTGCGGTGATACGACCCACATTAATCCCTTTAAATACCTTTAACCAAGGTTACAGATAGTGCAATACTTACCATTTACAGTTTTTAGTATGATACATTGTGTGCTTTATTTTGTTTATTAAATAAATTATATTTTTTATATACATGACAACATAGTTGCAGCATGAATTGAGTGGCGAGATCTCCTTTAAAGGGGACATGTGGATTTTTTGATGTTCAGAACTTTAATTGGAATAGTGACATTTAATTGATTCAAAATGCTGACAGATACAGAGATGAATGAGGGCGTGTTTTAAAGTGCTTTTACAGAATAGTTACATACTTAAAGGGGACCTTTACCCCCTTTGACTAAAAATCACATCAGCACACAGCTTGGCATTCTGATAGGGAAATCACCTTACATTCATTAGCTAAACATATTTTTATTTGACTTACAATTATTATTTTTCCACTTCCTGGTCCACTTTGGCACAAATGATGTAATGTGCCCAAGCTTTGCATCCTGGGAAGGTTACATCAGCAGAGCATTGCTGGGTAATCTCATGAGATCTCAGGGAAAGGCATTTTCCTCCCCTGAGATGATGTGCATGGTCACATGTGCCAGGGTTCCCAGGAAGTAAAGGGAGATCTAGTAACCTGTCCTTAGTTAAAATGGCCACTGTGAGAAGAATGTGGAAGAAAACAAAAACAAGGTATGCAAAGAATAAAAAGCCGGCAATTATCTAGATGTATCTGTGTGCAGATTGGCATTACCAAACATTTCTAAAGGTGCCTTTGTTGTTATTTTGAAGATATGGATAAAGTTCCTCTTTAAGTGTGCATTGTCTGGAACAAGTTCCACTCTGAGTATACATACAATGCTGTTTTAACACCTCTCTCTCTGGTCAGGTTATTAACACCTCCTAGCTCCAATTATGCAAATGCCAACAACACCTGGTTGTGACTAACAGATTATGTGGATTGGAGCAACATTCACCATGTTTATTCCCAGAGAATTTTCTTGTACAAGTCATTCTGAATTGAGAAAGCCGGTTGGATAACCAGTGAAACGTCTTCAAGAAAAATACAGCAAGCCCAGTTGCCTTGACTTTTTTTACAGATACACTTTGAGTATAGTTCCATTTTTGCAGAAAACCTCTCTTATATTTTTGTTTGTAGTAGTAGAGGGCCAAATTGAGGGACAGATTGAGATTCTTCTCATTAACATACAATGCTTCTAAAGTAGGCTATACATTGTACAAATTTCGGCCGGTTCTTGATGAACCGGCTGAAATTCGCACAGTGGGTGCTGCTTTCGGCACCCTTCCACCCGGCATCCCTCGATCAGCTGATCAAAGGGGCAGGTTTGAAAATGTTCGGCTGAATGGAGCTGGCAGACAATTAGCTGCCAGCTGTGTTCAAGCTGCCAGGACATGCTGTCAGAATACAATGCAAACAGTTGTAACTTCCTCCATCCACACTCATTAGCTTTGATGGAGAAATCTGTAATATTTTCTTCTTTCAGCTCACAGGTCGAACACAGAAAATATAACACTGTATACCCAACTTTAGTCTGCAACCATTTGTTAGGAGAGACAGTGTTCAAATTTAGTTTAAACTGATAATGAGATCTGCCAGCTCAGTACAGATGGTTGATTAGAGTAAACATGACATCAAACATCCCCCTTCCAAAAACATTGCATGGGGGGGTGCTAGGTAGGATGTTAGGCAAGTAAAAAGCACTTGCAAATGTAAGCAGCAATTTTTAAATATACTTTTATTATGAAATGCGAATGAGAACATGGTAACTGTTATCCCAATTTGGCTGCAAAAGTGGACATTTTAAAGCCCAACCTCAGGCAAAACTTTCTTTTAAGGATGAAGTTCAGGCAGGGAAGTTCCTTACAAACAATACTTCCCACACCCTAGGCTAATTTTAATTGAAAAAAAAAACCCCAAGGTAAATGGCCCAAATACTCACCCAAATATGTGGTCATGTGATATTCCAGGTCCAAGTCTTTTTGCTTTTTAGTAGGGGGGGGGCCCTCTTTGGGTGCCTACGTTGCTGCCTGGCTGACATAGGAACTTTCCATTGGCTGCCAGGTTGCATGGTACTCTCAGGCTCTAGAAGACTGCGGCAAGAATTGTGTTCCTGGCAGGATCACTAAGTAAAAATGAGGGGAAAAAAAACATGAAAAAATAAAACTAATGTGTTTTATCCATCTAAAATATTTCTCCCTCTCCATAACATAAGGGGAATGTGTTCTGTAGACCTACCACACTTCTTGATAGCACTGAGATAACACGGGAACTATGCACAGGACAAAAGACAGCACTGCATATCTGGTAACAGGTACATAACAGGTATTTTTCCCATTAATCACACAGTTATAACAAAACTCTTCTAATGGTATATTTAACAAATCAAAAAGGAGCAAATACAAGAAGTACATTTTTGGGGATTTACATTAAATTGGGTTCACCTCTTACTTACATTTATCATCTATGTCAGAAACCAACACTGGTTAGTAAATTCGGTGTATATATCCTGCGTGTTCATGTTTGCATGCATCATGGGGGCAAAACATTCACCATGAGAGTACAATTTGGTTGTCCACTCATGATCCACTCACCAAGATAGACACATACACATTAGTAAATCAGGACCTTTGCCTTGAGAAGCTGGTAAAATTATATTTAGATAATATATGAAAGCTCACCACCTGCAGAAAGGTCTTCATGTATGGTGATGAACTAATGTTTTTGATGATCTTATGGGTTACCTGAACACAATCCCAAACCATACCCAAGGGTTGCCTAGATTTGATTTGGGACCATGCTCAGGTAACTCATAATAATTGTTATTTTTTTTGTACTCTGTGACACTACACATGAGTACCTTTGGTGTAGGTGGTAAGCTTACATTTTTTGGTCAAAATATGTTAAGTTATCTGATTAAAGATACACTGCACTATGTCAATTGAGGGCAAAGTAACAGTATCTGTGTCAAGGGGCCACCTACTAATATTTACTCTGCTAGAACTCCTACGGTGCTCTGTGCATAGGCTCAGCTGGCAAAAAACACATGGTGCTTCTAGGTATTGGGGAGCATGTGATCTTCTCCTATGTGACAGTGCTTGGGTCTAATAACCAATCACTAGATGCAAGCACTGTTACATTACAGAGGGAGCAAAATCACTGCTCCCCTTTGTGTCTGACACTGGACAACACTGGGGATTCCAGCTTTTGTGGAGAAAGGAGAGGCAAGGGACCACTGTCATGGTTAGTATCAGTGGCTTGCCCTGAATAGGCATGGTGACAGTGTCTCTTCAAAAAGTAGCATTAAAGAAACTAAGGGGCTGGTTAGAAGAATTGTGTATCCACAATTAAATTCCCATTTTATAAGATGTTACAGCTAAAATCCAGAAGTTGGCACTGCACTGGGACCCCTCTGCACTGCAAGGGTTAAATGATCATTATGTCTAGGGGTAAAGAAATAAGGTGTACCTTACTTCTTGCTGTGGCAGGCTTTGGTGTTCTCCTCCTCTTTTGTTGGTCTGGGTTGTAGGTTGGTACTTGCTATCCCCACATACATACAGGGCTATTGGTTCTGCATTGTATTAGAGTAGAGAATTTGGTGGACCAATCACATAACATGGAGGAAGCCTGCCAGAGTGGTAAATAAGGTAAGTATTATACCTGATTAGTCTACTCCTAGACTTAACAATCATATCAAAGGCAAGGGTAGCTTTTTAAAGGCTAATTCCACCTTTCAGACCATGTTTCATGCTATACCCAATACCCCCCCCCCCCATTACTGCATCATGGGGTGCTTCTCCCACCAGCATCTTGTCTATGTTTTAATTTTGCATGGCTGCGTGCGGTTTGTCTCATCTCAGCTGCGTCATTCATTCACAGATTCATTTACAGGATCTGTGAATTAAAATACTACAAGTCGCATCTGCAACGTCACTACACTTGTAGTGCATTGATAACTTCCCCCAGCTCCGTAACTGAAAGTCCATAGCTCCATACAGACAGGGGCTAGAGGAACAGTCTGAATGAGCCTGTGCATTGCACATGTGATCCACTTATTTTAGTTGCAATGATTTGCAGGCTCCATTAAAAAGTTAACGAATGCACATTTTTTTTTAAAGATCAAAGTGGGTGCATTTATTTATTTTTTGAAAAAGGTGGAAATATCCTTTAATTTTAAAGCTAAAGCCTGGAAATGTTACTTAGTCTCTCCAAGTTGAATGGAAGTAAGAACTTGAGAAGAAAAGAAGACAGGGATAAACATCATTTGAACATACAAGCTTTTCTCTTCTCTGATATGTGAATGAAGCTTCTGGAAAACATCCAAACACCTCCTCTCTGGCAAGTTGTTGTTGGAGGGACAAGAGAAAGTTTTTTTTTCCCCCTCTCTACAAGAGTACAGGAGGTCCATCCGTGAAGCTGACCCAGCATTACTATAGCATATGGTGAGCAAATATATAGATCAACTTTGTGTGTGTGTTTGAAAATGCAAAGGCTTTCTTACTGTAAGACTTGCCAGTAAATGAGACTCACTTGTCTAACCTTAGAGAGGCTACAGGAGAACTATTGGAGACATTCTTGTGGGGAATAATGGCACTCAATGTTCCTGGGCTGATAGCCATCATCGTTTTCTATACAATGACTTTGGTGACTGGTCTCTGGGCAGCCTGGAAAGCCAAAAGGAGCGAGAAGAACAAAAAGGGGACGGAAGTAGCCATTGTCGGAGGAAGGAACCTGAACATGTTTGTAGGACTCTTCACGACTACTGGTAAGGGTATAATTTGGTTTATAGATTAGTAAATTGTGACAGAGAAATCAGAAAAGTGTTTTAAGAAAAATGTAACCCCAACATTGAAAAGTATTGTAGTGTGTTTCTTTGTGTTTTGTACATTCTTATACATGTCTTATCATGCTGTCCAGCAAAAGAGACAGTGACAGGGATAGATGAACTAAAACTTACTTTACTATGGTAAATTAGTATATTCAGTAATACCTGAAATATAAACTGCTTTTGTCCCTTTTCCTGAACAACAATCTATCTTATCTATCTATCTATCTATCTTTCTATCTATCTATCTATCTATCTATCTATCTATCTATCTATCTATCTATCTATCTATCTATCTATCTATCTATCTATCTATCTATCTATCTATCTATCTATCTATCTATCTACATACCACAAAGAAATATCTATACAAACCCAAAGTAGGTATAGAGACACTCACAGGTCTTACAGTATAGGTAAGTCAAAGCACCAGCATTTTACTGTCAATGTTTTGATGGATGTTAGTGTGCCTTGATAAAGATGGACTTAGCTCCTCTGAAACATTGACAATAAATTATAGTCTATATATTAATAGTTCACTTATATGCTTATGCTTAAAGTGGCACTTAGGAGTTAAATCTTAAAAATACATTCAAGTACATTAACTATTAACAGAAATGTATCTTATTTGTGTATCCCTCGGCTGTACATCCTCAAATCATCTCTGAATTGGTGTTGACACTGTCCTTCCTTCTGGAGGGGGGCTGCTTTTGTTCCTCATGGTCTCTGTGTGTGTCGTAAAGTAGCCACTGCTCCAAGCTCGCTCCAGTGATGGACTACAATCTCACATTTACAGGGTTATTCACAGGGGAGCCGAAGGATCCACCTTAGCTTCGGCTGATCCTTCGGCTCTCTTCGGCCGCCGGAGCCCTTTGGTTCAGTCGAACCAAGGGCTGCTGTACGGGCTATTCAAAGCACCTGAAGGCGGCCGAGTGGCTCAGCCAAGCCGAAGGCATATGTTTCGGCTCGACTGAGCCGAAGTGTCAGCTGAAGCGGGGCGAACGGCCTGCCAAAGGCCGGCCTTTCACCCCCCAAATGACAGCTGGGCGGAGCCAGCCGTGATCTCACGGCTGACTGCGCCCAGTTGTAATGACAGATCAGCGTCCCCAAATGACCTAGGGACACTGATCTGTCATTAAACAATAACAACTGGGCGGAGCTGGGCGTGACATCACAACCGGCTCCGCACAGTTGTTTTTCATTGGCCAGGACCTGCTAGAACACTCTAGCCAGTGCTGTCCACTAGGAAACAGTTGGGTGGAGCTACCTGTCACTGCTAGCTTCGTCCAACTTTTCTTTCTTTTAAAAAAAAAAGTCCATCCCGGGAGTGAGCTTGGAGCGGTGGCTACTTTACAACGCACACAGGGACCATGGGAAAGAAAAGTAGCCACCCTCCAGAAGGAAGGACAGTGTCAGCACCAATTCAGAGATGATTTGAGGATCTACAGCCGAGTGATACACAAATAAGATACATTTTTGTTAATAGTTAAGGTACTTGAAGGTATCTTTAAGATTAACTCCTGAGTTTAGTGGGTTTTATTTGGTCTCTAGTGTTACTAGAAATATTAATGTTAAAAATTTAAAATTTAAAGTGACACTAAACTCAGGAGTTAAATCTTAAAAATACATTCAAGTGCCTTAACTATGAACAAAAATGTATCTTATTTGTGTATCACTCGGCTGCCGATCCTCAAATCATCTCTGAATTGTTGCTGACACTGTCCTTCCTTCTGGAGGGTGGCAACGTTTGTTCCCCATAGTCCCTGTGTGTCTTGTAAAGTAGCCACCGCTGGACCATAACTTCAATACAAATGAGCTAACTAAACATTAGATAATTAAGAGGCAACCACATATCTAGAGAGTAAACTGTGATTGTAAAATGGATCCCATGCAGCTTAGCAGAAGTAGCCAAGGCACATACTGCCTAATATTACAGATAAGAACAAACCAGTACACAGAAGTGGAAAGGAACATCTACTAATTATTGTCTCAAACAATATTAAAACATAAAAGAAAGCCTGGACTAATATTTTTATTAGAACATTGTGGGGAACCCCAGGGGTACACATGCGTCTTCAACACAGTCCGATATAAATAAACGGTTTTTATTTCATCCAGCGGTAACAGAACAAACAGCTTTCTTCAGCAAAACGGTAAAGTAAAAGGCTTTCCTCAGCAAACATCAAACATAAAGATAAAGTCCTTCAATAAGATTGCACTGCGTAGTGTGTTTAGGTGATCTCACCAAGATAGAGTCCACTTGCTCCTGAACGAACACACACACACACACACACACACACACCTTTCTGTCTGTCTCTCAGCTTCCCCACTCCTCCCTCACCTGTGTTACCTTTTAACAGGAAGGGCTGTAGGGGAAGTACCTGCCCTCCCAAGTTAACCCCTTCTTTGCTCTCAGCCCTGCTGACTCTCCACAACATGTAGGAGAGCAGTATGATAAGGTAAAAAGTCCAAGTCCTCCTTGCCCGTGTCTTCCGCGTCTGCCACCGGCCTGCTGTGGCCAGTGGCACAGAGAAGATGAATCCTGCTTGAAGTAGACCATGAAGCCAAACTTTGTATTAGCTGGGTGATACTTTGTTAAATGGGCTTCCTTCTTTATTCCTGGATGTTTTATACACACAGTAACCCACGATGAAAATGACCGTTGCATAAATAGCATAGTACACATATGATAGGCCTAATGAATGGCGACAATTGAATAGGAAACAAATACGGAAGCCATTCTGAGAGCAGTTTTAACTTATTTTTTTTAGATGTTTGTTAGTCCTTTTTATTGATACAAACAGAAATAAAGTATACATATGTATGGAGAAAATTGGTGAAATTGTCTATGACCCCCATCCCCCCAAAAGTAAGATCTCCCAATTGGAAGACATTTTGCTATATTTTATAAGGGAGTGAATATATTACTGGTGACAGACATATATACTTCTAAAATGGATCGAAAACCAGTCACTTATGCCTCAAACATTTTTGTAAAATGTTTTAGTACACAGATAACACCATGTTTTCTTTTATGTTATAGTTGTTTTATCTGTGACAATACATTTTTGATATTTGTAGTTTTCTTTTTGCAAATTATGTGTATTTGAAATCATGCCTAGTAATAAAAACTTCAACTGTCTTGGTTTAGATTATTTATGTATGTATCTATTTACTCTATATCTATCTATCTACCTATCTATCTACCTGTCTGTCTATCTGTCGCTATTTTGATGGCTCTGAGATAGAACTCTACGTTTATACTCTCCTCTTTCTTCACCTAACCCCTTTATTACTATTAATATCTTTTAGTGTAGCATTGCTCCTACAGCTCCACCATCCCTTCATTTACTGTAATTTTAATCCTTTTCCACTAATAATGTTACATAGCTGATCCAGTGCCCACCCATACCCTCCCTCCATCGTTAGTCCCCTTTTAAGCTTTTCCCATATGTATGGAATAGATTCAAAGCCTCATCTGTTGTATCTACGCCACACTGAATCACAAAGAGAATGCCATTGACTTTCCTGTTTAGTGGGCTTGTTTAAGTTGAACTGAATTTCAATCTCTACTCTGCATTGATGTACACATGTCAAAGATGCATGAGTGCATATGGCATGAGATAGGAATACTGTGAGTGCCTCACTTCCTATGGATTCCTTTTAACTCCAATGGCCAGAAGGATCACACACTTCAGAAAGCGATGGAGGGTACTTTATATTTTCTCTGTATTGTGTGAATATAAGTTGGTCATCAGTGCCTTCCTTGAGACTGAAATAGAAAATACGAATATAAATAAATTCCTAATATTAATCTTAAACATAAATACAAATCTACATCATTTTTTTTCCTATGATACTTATACTTCTATTTAACTTTTAGTCTTAAGGTAAGGAACACTAATAAATTCTATTAACATAGGTACCATCCATTGCTTCCTGATATTTATGACATTGTGATCCTTCTGGCCACAGATGGGGCACCTCTGGTAATGAAGAAGATCCCCTTAAAGTAGAACTGGCTACAGCTATTTAAATATTTACTTATTAATTAATTAATAAGTAAATATTTAATCAATTTAATAGGCAGTAAATAACTTCAAAACAAGCCATTACTGACCTCTGTAGATATAGCTGGGGAGCAATTCATTCTCAAAATTTGCAGTGGAAGCTTCTCGATTTTATTTTTCTCTGTGTAGCCTACCTTTCCGCACCCAGCAGTGACATGGCAGCCTGCAAGCCTTTTAATCTATAATGTAAACACGGAGCAGTTAGATAGGTAGAGGACAGAGATAACTGCTGAGACCTGACTTTAACAATTTCACTGCTTCTATTGTGAACTTTGAAGATAAATTGCTCCACATTGGCTGCAGCAACGAGATCAGTGGGGGGCTTATTTTAAAGATTGTTTGGAATATGTACATATTTGAATGTCCATAGCACAGTTCCACTTTAAGATCAACTTTAACACAACAAATGACTTTTCCTTTTGTGCCCAATTATGTTTTTTATACCCATACACACAGGTATGATAAGGGTAGAGCCACTCAGAATTCCAGTACAATGATTAGGTTATTTTAACATGATGTGTGGAGTCATTTCTCCTTTTCGTTGCATTGAACAGCTACATGGGTTGGTGGTGCCTACATTAATGGCACAGCAGAGATCGTTTATCTTCCTTCAAGAGGTCTTGCCTGGGTTCACGCTCCATTGGGGTTTGCAGCTACATTCATTATTGGTGAGCAGAACTTGTGTATTTTACATTTGTTTCTCCTTAGTGAAGATATACAGTGTGTCAAACATCATGTTATTAGTATTGTCATTCATATCTGAGTAAACGCAAAAAAATATCTGCTCCTCGATAGGACAGGAAATGTTTTGTGTGCTTATCCCATGATAACCATATGGTTATCAGCCTAAAGTTACTTCATGCATACCATACTATTTGCTATATGCAATTATGGGTGGGGGGTGGGGGGGGTACTGTCTAACATAACAATGTAACCTTACAGAAAAGTTATTTGGCAAAGCCACTGCCAAGCCTCCCTAGTCATCTGTGAGGCTTCTTACCGCATTATGGATTAGAATTGGGATTCGGGCTCCCAAGAAGTTTTTTTAAAAGGACAGGCTTACTTTACAAAAAAATCTCCCCAGCTTCATTCCTTAGCCCTCTAACCTGCTCTAAGTGAATACCCAAGGTACCTTCTAACCTCTTTCCAGCGGTGGAACTCTTCCACAGTGTTTGCAGCCTTGGTGCAGAAATCTTGTCCAATACAAAGTTACCATATCTGGGAACTCTCCGGATATATCCCGGAGATTCTGGCTAAGCAGTTTGCCTGTTGGGCCTCTGGGCTGCTGGGAGTTCTCTAGCTCAGCCGCTTTTAGGCTGACAGGAGTAGTGACAACATCATCACACTACTCCTGTCATTTATGTTTACTCCGGAGAAGAAAGCCAGAAAGAGGTATGTGCTGTGCTTTCTCCTCCCCCAGCTACTCCCGTGGCCGCATACATCCGGTGCTACAAGAACAGACCCAATTCACTGCAACAGCAAGTGGCCTCTTTACACTGTCCTGGCAACTATGGGCTGCCCGAGTCTCCCTGCAGCACTCCAGAAATTTAAATTAAGGGGTAGGGTAGGAAGGGGGGGGGGGCAAACTGAGCTCCAATGATTCTCAATGGTCACTATTGTTGCAACTGTTGTCATTGTTACTGTCACCGTTGTCGCTGCTGTTGTCATTGGTGCATTCTGTCATGCTCATCCATTTGTTTCCCACATATTGTCACAATTTCCCATTTGTTGCCCACCAAATATCACAACTGCCCTTTGATTGTCTGCACAATTGTCCACCTGCTGTCAACTTATTGTCACAATTTCCCATTTGCTGCCCACATGTTGTCACAATTACCCATTTGTTGCCCACATATTGTCACGATTACCCATTTGTTGCCCACATATTTTAATGATTACCCATTTCTTGCCCACATATTGTCATGATTACCAATTTCTTGCACTATTACTGCACAGGCAAGATTTATTCACTGACGTGTAAAAGTCATAGGAGGTCATCACCATCGTAGGATCTAAGCAGGCACCTTGGCTGGTAGTAGGGATTAGCTTAGATTAGGTTAAGCGGCTAGGGAGAGAGGGACTGCAGAATTTTTTTCTTAATTCTTTATTTAAAGTTTTAGAAAATAAGTAACATAATACAACAACCAGAGACATAACTAATAATAAACAGAGTAAGTGGTAGTTTCGCAAAAGTGTAAAGTACATATACCTATACATTTAAATAAAAAGGTGGAACTGTAAAAGTGTGAATACATTATGCTAAGAAATGAATAGAAAAATCTGAAGATAGGGAATAAGGGACTGCAGAGTTTTAAAGTAAAAGTAAACCTGTTCTTTAAAGGAGAACTATGAGGGGTGTGAAACTCATTCATCCTCATAGTTCGAGCCGATGTGTGACAATGAAACTGTCACAAGTCGGCTCTATAGATCAGGAAGTGAGCGAACACATAACGTTGCTCGCTCACTTCTCGATCATCTCCCTGCAGAGTGTAATGTCTGTCACTCACGGCTCCCTGCAGGAATTCCCCCCCCCCCCTCCCCTCTCCGATCCTCCAGCGCTGACTGGAGGAACGGATAGGGCGGGTACAGCTGTCTATGCCTCTAGATAGGCAGAGCCAGCTGTCACTCACGCAGCTGGGTGGATCTCAACAGTATAGTCGGGATCTGTCCCGGCTGCGGCGGTCTCAGTATAACGTGTGCTGTAGCTCTCGATATAATGAGCTTTGGGTCACGGGTGGACACTAGTATATGTCCTCCCATAACCCTTAGGAGAACTATGAGGAAAAACACTTACCCCATAGTTCTCCTTTAAGGACAGTGGGAAGTGCAATTCCTTTATGCTTTAGATGTCAACTGTGCACCAAAAATTCTGTTTACAGCACAGATGCAACCTATCATTTTAGATCTATTCTTCTTCTGGAAGGTTCTGTAATGTACAGTGTTGCTGTATGATGCTACAAACGCAGCTGTATTACATTTTTGAGTCCTATTGGTTTTCTTTATCGTAACCTAACTTGTTATTTGGAACTGCCTAAATTTGTGACAGGTTCACTTTAAGCACTCTGTCATATTTAGGTTCGATACGCCAGCTTTAGGAGGGTGCTTATTATATAGAGACGTACACCAGGAGGCTGTCGATAAACATCACTTATAATAGAAGGACGTGATAGGTTACAAAGTCAGGATCCTAGATTCTGTTCGATGAGCATTGGAAAATCTTTTAACATTGATGTAGCAGCAGCAGAATTAATTTGTTTTGCTGCTTTGTACTGTTCATGATTTAAATTGATTTCACTCTAAAGTAGACTCTGGAAAGTTGCCAGGACGACTGATGCACCTTTCTGCATCATCGTTCAATTCTTCAAATAGTGAACTCTTCTGACAACAGAGCGACGGACATAAAATAATATTTCCTCTACAGTATAGTGCAGAAATAATAAGATGGGCTACTTAAAAGTCTTTGTGTCCCTGGTGAAAACA
>NW_017306522.1:1346731-1352988 GCF_000935625.1 Nanorana parkeri | reverse complement strand
GCTGCTTTGTGCTAGGTTGTTGTAATAATTGGCTAATACAGCTGCTGAAGGGGTTTAGGGCTTTAGAAGGCAGAGTGGCTTTTACTTGTCATTCAGCTTTTGCTTCTAACATCTAACAAATCCATTTGTGAAAAAAACCCAGCAGCAGACAAATAGTATATCTAATAGTATAGAAAATGTTCACGCTAGAAGTGGAAGAAAAAAGTGTAAATTAAACATAAATATGCAAAACAATATACTTTAAAAAGTCCTAGTTATTAAAGCGGCTTGCAAAAAAGACAGATATTCAAGTCCTTAAACGATATTATATAAATTGCAGTGCTAGAAGTGCAACTTTTTGATCTCCAGTTGGGGAAGTCTCAGTCCTAAAGCTGTAATTTGTAAGATATTGTTTTTTCTTGCAAGCCATTGGGAAAAGTTCCGTTTGCTCATATGATCTTTACTATTGGAGCATACATACAGTATATTTTTTTATGGGGCTTCTGAGGAATTGATCGCCTTAAAGACATCAGCAGCTTGTGGACAGCCTTTGGATATCACACAAGCCTTAGTGGATGATCTAAAGCAGTGGATTCATTCCACATAAACTGATGATGACCTCTCATCAACTGGGGTCTGTTAATCTGATGAGTTGCCAGTCACACAAGGTGTGGTGGAGGGTCTTTCCTGTTGTACTTCTGATGCTACAACATTGTTAAATTTATATACTGAACACTCCTATTGACTTCTGTAATTGTGGGGTCCATTCGTCTGGTGAGTTTTCTTTATAGAAGCTGATGGTTTATACTCTCTGATGGTTGATGGCCTGTTTGTAATGAAGAGGAGGAATTCCTGAACACATCCCCACAGCCTTCTTGCTGTCTGTCACACAGAGAAAGCCGAATTTATCAAAGTGTAAAGAGGGCAGTTCTCTGGAATCAGGATTGGAGTACATAGCTCTCAACATACACGTGTAAGGCATTTTGAGCATTTTTAGTGTGTCCGCCACACTAACACAATATCCAAGTGTATCCCCTGCACTCCTTACAGTGATCACGACCCAAAATATTGTCGTGGTGCTCGCAGTGATGATCACGGATGGCGCCGTGCAGATCCACACTTGATAAAAGTGAAGATCACCAGCACTCAAAGGATAATCTTAAATCCTTGTGTTAATTTAAATTATAGTCTTGGCTTTCTGATGAATGCGATGGTTTCTTCAAATACATTAACATGAGGATTTAAGACTATCCTTTGAGCGCTGGTGATCTTATCATACCACACCAACACATCTTGCAAGCTCTTTTCCCATTTTCCATAGCATTTGAGTAAAAAAACAAGTGTAAATACACATGCACCAATTCAGGCTGATTCACTTCCACCAAGACACACTATAAGGCCAAAAGGTTTTGGATATCTGATTATAACACCCATATGAGCTTGCTGGACATCCCATTTCAAAACCATGGGCATTGGTAAGGAGTTTATTTTATTTTATTTTGCCATTGGCATTCCAATTCATACCAAAGGTGTTCAGTAGGGTTGAGGAAAGGGCTCTGTGCAGGTCACTCAAGATACTCCACACCAAACTCATCAAACCATCGGTTTATGGAGCTGGGTTTGTACACAGGGGCATGGGCATGCTGGAAGAGAAAAGGGCCATCCCCAAACTGTTACCACAAGGTTGGGCATGCAAAAATGTCTAAAATGTCTTTTTATGGCGTAGCACCCCTCACTGGAAACACCTGAGCCCAGTAATTGTAAAGAGTGTCCACGTGCTTTTTGATGTATAATACATGAAGTTGGCTTCTGGGAATACAGAATATTATGATATATTTCTGAAACATTTATTTCTAGAAACAACATAATAAATGTGTTTTCCCTCCCAGGTGCTCTCTTCTTTGTAAAGCCTATGAGGTCTAAAAACTATGTGACAATGATGGACCCTCTCCAGGAAAAATTTGGGGACACAATGGGGAGTATCCTGTTTATCCCATCGTTGCTGGGGGACATTTTCTGGTTTGCTTCTATCCTGGCCTCTCTAGGTAGGTGATTCTGGGCCGTAGGCACCATTTTAAAATGGAGGTGGTTACAAATGTAAAATGTAAAAACTTAATTCAGTAAAGGGGGCCCTCTGCTGTGAGGCTTTTATTGATGTTTGCATACCAAGTGGGGATATTTACTCTTGCTTACTCTTTCGATGGCAATGGTTATTGAGACAGAAAGTGAGGAGAATTCTAAATATTAGTTGGAGTGGTAGGGAAGCCTGTTCTAGTGAAGCACCAGGATCCAGTGTGCAAAACCTTGGATGATGGAAGGTGAGTCTTTGGCAAAGAGTATCCTAATTTAGGGGAGGCAAATATGCAAACAAGAGATTAGGTTACAGTTACCTAAGGGTGAGGAAGTGTTAGGGTTATGAGGAGGGGTAATTGTAGCGCTATAGGGAGGGTTATTTTTAGCGTTAGAGGTAGGGTTAGTATGATATTTACAGGGTGGGTTAGTGTCAGTACTGCAGGGTTAGTGTCAGTAACATTTAGACCCGTGCATTCGGATTCGGACGAACCTGCAAATCAGCGAAATTCAGTTGATTCGGCGGTTCGTCTGAATCCGAAATAACGAATTTATTATTTGCCCGAATATACTAAAACTATATTCGGGCATACATAAATTAGTTTGCAGAAAGAGCGCCGCCATCTTTGAGTATATCTCGGTATACACCAAGATGACGGCACCCGAACGTATGGGTGCCGCCATCTTAGTGTATACCGAGAAACACTCAAAGATGGCTGCGCACAAGCGCAGAACGTGCAGCGCCGATATGGCTGCCGCTTGTTTTGGATTTTCAGTGTGCGGTTTCAGATTTGGAGGCTCGTTGCCTCCGAATCCGAAACAGCAGAAACATTTGTTTTCTTTGATAAAACAAATGGAAACTTTTTTCGCTTTCATTTTTTTGGTCAGAAAACAAATTTTTGTGCCGTGCCATCCTGTAGGATTACAGGGAGGGTTAATGTTAGGGTTAAAGGAAGAGTTAATGTTATGGCTACAGGGAAGATTAGTATGGGATTTATAGGGAGGGTTAGTGTCAGGTTTACAGAGAAGGTTAATGTGATGGTCATATGAGAGTTAATGGTAGGTTAGTGTTAGGGTTACATGGTATATTGATGTTAGGATTACAGGGAACATCAATGTTATGGTATGAGGAGGGTTATTGTTTAGGTTAAAGGGAGAGTTAATGTTGGGGTTACAGGGAGGGTTAGTGCTAGGGCTTAAGAGTTAATGAGTGTTAGGGTTACAGGGAAGGTTAGTGTTAGGGTTACAGGGAGGGTTAGTGTGAGGTTTACATGTTAATATTAGGGGTAAAGGGTGGGTTACTGTTAGGGTACAAGATCTATTAATGTTAGAGGTACAGATTGGGTTAGTGTGAAGTTTACAGGCTATATTTATACAGTATATATGTTAAGGTTACAGGGAGGGTTAGTGTTAGGGTTATAGAGGAAGTTGATGGTGGATTACAGGAAGAGTTAATTTTAGGATTACGAGGGTTAGTGATGGGGTGCAGGGAGGATTAGTGCTAGGGTTACAGGGAGGGTTAGTGTTAGGGTTATAGAGGAAGTTGATGGTGGATTACAGGAAGAGTTAATTTTAGGATTACGAGGGTTAGTGATGGGGTGCAGGGAGGATTAGTGCTAGGGTTACAGGAAGGGTTAGTGTTAAGGTTATGGGAAAGGTTAGTATTAGGCTTATGGGGAGAGTTACTGCTAGTGTTAGAGTTACAGGGAGAGTTAGTCTTAGATTTAAAGGGTAGCTTAGTGCTCGAGTTACAGGGAGGATTAATCTGAGGGTTATGGAGAGGGTTGTTGTTTAGGTTACAGAAGACTAAGTATGGGGTTTACAAGGAAGATTATTTTTATTGCCTACAGGGAAGGGTAGTGTTAGGGTACAGTGTATATTAATATTTATGTTACAGAGGGAATTAGTGTTAGGGTTACAGGGAGGGTTAGTATAAGGTTTCCAGGCTATGTTAATGTTATGGGTAAAGGGTGGGTTAGTGTTAGGGTATAGGGTATATTAATGTTAGAGATACAGGTATAACAAAATGTTTTTAATAGTATATTAACAGAAGGGAGCAAATAAAGGAAGTTCATTGTTAGGGTTTACATACACTTTAAGGAAAGTTGTCAGAGGATTTGCAGAAGTACTTGACATTTGGCTGGATTGTCACGTGTATGTCAAGCAATGTGGATCTACACATGTAGTGGATCCATGAAGCAATGGGACAGTTCCTAAACAACTGCAAAATGATGCATAAAAACTGGAAAACATGATAAACATTTATTACTTGCTGATTTAATTTACAATGATCCTAACTCCGGAACATTTCCTGGACTGATCCCTGATGTGTTATTGTAGGAGCCACTGTCAGAGTCATTCTGGATGTGAACGGCTACATATCCATCATTATCTCTGCCTGTACGGTCATTTTGTACACATTACTTGGTGGACTCTATTCTGTCGCCTATACTGATGTCATTCAGCTACTCTTCATGATGATCAGTCTGGTGAGTAAAGCCCTGATTCCCACAACATTTACTATATGGTCCAGTGTGCAAGTTGCCTCAAGGACAGCTCCAGGTAAGCTACTAAAACAGAAACACATGCTGTGTTTAAAAATGGTCTGCAGATCACTTACCACTGCCTTCTTCGGACAACTAATGGGCATCACCATATTGGTGCCACTCAATATGAACTCCATTAGGCCCATCTCACAGCTTCCTCCTCCAAACCATTAGCTAAGGGAGTAGGCACTCCCTCGATGAGCCTGATTTCAAACATTTGCTGATGGCTTACAGATAGCTGAATTTTGTAGGTTGTAGATGGTGCTTTGATGTATTTGCCTGGAGCTATTCTGTCAAAGGCGATGTGGCAGTGGGGCCCTATGATAAACAGCTTTCCAATTTTTATTCTATCTCATGATTCCATTGTCCTGTCACAGCTGACAAATGCTTGGTTACAAATGCATTGGCTACTACAGTCATAGCATCCTACAGTATGACATATAAACTGGCCATCAGGGACATCTGGTGTCATGCATATCCATAGACCATCACCCAACAGTGTTCCATACCTTCGAGACACCTGACTATGCACTACATGGAAGTCTCATAGACCATCAACTCGCAGTGCTCCATGCCTTTAAGACACCTGACATTGAACTACATGGAACTTTGCAGTCGAAGCTACAAAACCTAATCTGTGATTGAAGTAAAAGTTATTACAAATAGCCTGGATTTCTTAGAACAGTGGGTGGAGCTTTAAAGTAAGGACGGTGGAGGTCAAGTATATCTTAAAGTAGGGTGGGTGGCTACCTTTGTTCCCCATGGTCCCTGTGTGTGTTGTAAAGTAGCCACTGCTCCAAGATCACGCCTGTGATAGACTACAATCTCATGTTTAATTTACTAATTTGTATTGAGATTGTAGTCCATCACCGGAGCGAGCTTGGAGCTGTGACTACTTTACAACACACATAGGGAAGAATAGTTAAATTCTGCAGCTGGAGTGCCAGGGGTAAAAAGGTAAGAGGAGAGAGTAGTTAAATTGTGTGCATGCTGCTGTCCCTGTCCCTATGTTTTGTTACTGCCAGTTGTTTGCACACAAAGTGCCATGATTGTCTGTATGGTGTCCATGTATTGTCCATTTGTTGTCCATTTGCAATTGCCCATTTTTTGCCCATATATTTCCACATCTACACTTTTGTTGCCTGTGCATTGCCACCATTGCCCTTTTTGTTTTCCATGTATTCTAACAAGTACCCTTCTGTTGGGCATGTATTGTCATGATTCCCAGTGTGTTTCTCACATGTGTTGCCCATGTATTGCCACAGTTGCCAGTGTATTACCCTCATATTGCCAGCACTGCCAATCAGATGCATGTGCATTGCCATATTTTCTCACAGTTTAGTGCTATGATGCCATCTGTGTGAGCGTGTGGGATAACACTGGTCCTGTCGTAGACACTCATTAGAAATCTGTCTACCATCTGTGCAACAAATGGCGCAATCTTTGGAAGATTTATGTAACTATTGGTAAGGTGCACGGCCTTTTTAACACAGGCGCAAAATCCTTCCTGAAAAGTGATCTGCTGTGGTTTCAGAAATTTAGGAGATGATACTGTTGCCTCCTGAATGCCTGTTTTTTTCCAATTGAGATTTTACATTACAAAATTGCATCACAAGCACTTGCGGCATGGTCCCATTGACTTCACTGGGCGAGTTAGACAGA
>NW_017306522.1:1342339-1346708 GCF_000935625.1 Nanorana parkeri | reverse complement strand
CTGCCCCTTTTTTCCCCTCCCCCAGCTGCCCTTATGAAGTTGGCCTATATGAATCTGTTGTAGAATTGCGCCTCAGACACAATTTTGCCTGCTGCACAATACTTACACATGGCAACTCCAACATAAATGAGGTTTTATTTACCTTTGATTTTCTTATGTAGGCCTGAGGCCTAGCCAGACTCTCTTGCTGTGATCTGACAATGGAAAAATGACTTGTAAACATATGATTTCAGTGTCCTGGTATGGCCGGTGGGTGGGATGTCTGCTTCAATCAGCAGTGTGAATGAGCGTAGCTGTGCGCTGAGACTGCATTGCCTTGATGTTGAAATGACAGAGGAAGCTAATCTCCTTAATGTTTGTAACGCTCATTAAATATTAAATGTATACTAATCATCTGTCTTATTTTAAACGTAGTGGATTTGTGTACCATTTGCTCTTCTAAATTCTGCATCTGAAAACATTGCTTACACAGCAGTGAATAAAGTGTACCAAGAGCCCTGGATTGGTAATATACAACCACAGTACATTGCAAGATGGCTGGATGATTTGATGTTTCTGGTGAGTTTATGTCTTCTATGTCTGTTCTCGGCATGCCATTGTGTATTCTCCATCTGGCTACTACAGTCACGTGTATGGGCCAAAAGCCCATAGCAACCAGTCAGAATTTAGCTTTCACTTATGTATATTCTGATTGGTTGCTAGGGTTACTGCACTTTGCACATCAATGTTCATATTAGAAGTGTGAAAAAATAAGTGCAACCCCTACCCATTCCTTGCAGCACCTTGTCTAGTCAGGTAATTAATATAGTATATGTAAACCAATTACCAAAATCTCATATAAATATCGGAAGTCATTTTTGATCTTCTTAAATCTGGAACTTTTATTAAAAAACACCTTGTGATATAACAATGACAGTCCTGGTTCAGGGACATGAGGAAGCATTGCCCTGACTCTAAAAAGATGGACACAATGCAAAACAAGTAACTGTTCAATTGATTAGCTGAAGGCAGACATCTCAACTCTCCCGGACGTTCTGGGAGTCTCCCACTATAAGATAGCGGCTCCAGGATGCCCACTATACAAACATTTAATCCCGGAAAAGTTTACTTTGCTCTATCTAGCAGAGTAAACCTTTCCCTGCTATCTATTTGGCAGGATGGGGCGGAGCTTTGGGGGATGGGGCGGAGCTTCGGGGACTGGGCGGTGCTTTGGGGGATGGGACGATCTACTGAGCCGACCCGTGACAGTCTCATTGTCACAGGTCGGCTAGAACTATGAGGTGAGTGAAAATCACTCACCTCATAGTTCTCCTTTAGGTAAAGGCAACGTTATTGCAGAATCAACAGACCCATAGCAGAAATGTAAAAAATTGCTCTGGTGGTTATACAGGTGGGAGAGGTGAACTGGTTAAGCCGCCATTGTTTGCTTAGTGAACAGAAGTGGGTCTATTTATAGCCAATTTGCAGAGCCATTCACCTTATGAATCTCTCTGAATGTCGGTTCTGTTCGAGTAGACGCAAAAATGGACGTGCTTAGATATATATATTTTTTTTCGGGGCAAATGTATGTCATTTTATAATGCATTATGGCCACTAGATAGAGCTGAGGAGCATAGGAAATAAATACTTATTCCATCTAGTGTCCAAAATGTGGTATTATATTTCATACATTTGATCTGAGAAGAAAATATATCTAAGAATGTTGTCTTTGCATCTATTTGCACAAGTTAAACATTCAGAAAGCTTTGCAGGGTGATCGGCTCTGCAGATTGGTAATAAACAGACCCCAAAGAGTGTTTGCTCAGAGAATTTCGGATTGTGGATTGACACTCACAAGCTGAACTCTTCCAAATGTTTTGTTTTTATTTAATCTGTTTATTTCTCTGGAGGACCCAAGAGACAGCAACTACATTCACTGACACTGCATGCGCTATCTAAGATGGTTCAAGGACAGAGAGAGTACTGAAACATTCACCAGATGGATCTGTTGCCTGTGTTTGGAATGGTACACACCCAGTGCAAGCCTCTACTCTACCGGTTTGGACAAGCGGTTTTATGACTGGACTTTTTTTTCCCTTCCTCTCTTTTATTGGTACATTTTGTCATTTCAGAGTCTGGGTGGCATTGCATGGCAAATCTATTTTCAGAGAGTTCTTGCTGCATCCTCTTCTAAGCAAGCAATAGTAACGTCTTACCTCTCCGGGGTTCTGTGTGCAGTCTTGGGGGTCCCTTCAATTCTCATTGGCGCAGTGGCAGTCTCCACAGGTAAGTCAGACAGTATATTTCACCGAGACAATCCATAAAATGAAACGTTTATTACATCATGGAATGATCTTCAGCTGCATATTGCACAGATTCTATTCTCTTCTGTCCATGGCTGATCCTAACCTCAACTTATTTTTACTGTTAGACTTTCCATAAGGTCACAAGTCTGCCTGGGAGCCAAAAGTCTAAAGTTAAAGAAAAGTTTATATTGAATGAGCACGTATTTGATGATTTTATTGCAGTGTGTTTAGACGTAATATTTTGTATGTGTCTGTTTGGAGATTGTAATTAGCATAGAGATTTGAAGATTGCACACTAGAGAGAACTCTGTATTCGACCCAGCTTCATTTAACCTTCTCACTTAAATGACAATTTCACCTTTTGGGGTGTATTTATAAACAGTTCTGAGAGCCATTCACCCTGCAAAACTGCATGCACAGCTGTTCTGTGAGAATGGAGGGAAAAACGAATGCTGTTAGCTAGGGATGCGCCGATACTTTTCGAGTACCAATGCCGATACTTGGCATTTTCATGAGAACTACCAGGGTTGCAGCGGTTGCAGCTGGGACCTGGCTGTGGCGCTCAACCACTGTCCTGAAATCATTAGTCGATATTGTTTTAGAAAAACTGTCACATGACAATAAACAAGAATGTATCAGTACTCGTACTTGTAAGTACTTGGGCAAGTACCAGTACTCGTACTCGCAAAACTGGTATTGGTGCATCCCTTTATTTATATTTATAAAAACAAAATCATAAATTAAAACAGAGATGTACAAATCAAATCAAAGGAGCTCCGTGTGGTCCTTACACATGACAGCTGACTCCTAACTTTTGAATTTTTCTCTAGTGTAGTCTTGGAGCTCGAAAAGTATCGGTGCATGTACTTGTACTTGTACCGAGTGCTGTACTTGGTATCGGTGCATCCCTACTATTAGCATGTATTCTTTCTGTGGCGAATGTAATTTCAGGAAAATACCACATTATGGCCTCTAGATGGAGCCGAGGAGTATAGGAAAGAAGTATTTATTTTCTGCTCTCCCCAATGCCATCTACTGGCCATAATGCGGTATGTACCTGACGCATTCACAGGGGGAATGGCTCTTCAAATTGTTTAGTGAAGTTATCCTTTAAAGTGGCTCTTTCACGCGAAAAAATTTAATAAAAGCTACCTAAACACTTATCTCTTGGGCTGGCCACGGGTTTGTACTCAGCTGAAGTACTGCTGCCCCACTCTGCCAAAATGTTAAGATCCACTCATGTTTCTGGCAAGGATGGATGCTTGGTCCCACACACCACATCCAATGGTTTGTATGTTACTATTGTGACCTGTAGTGATGTAGGGCCAGGGCCAGCAGATAATACCACAACATGTAGAAGAGCATTCAGTGACTGTCATAGCCTAATTCTTCTGGAGTGTCACTATATAATTCAATTTATGGCAGCACAAACAATCCATTTATCAGTTTATATTTGTCTAATTTTATTGGTTCCCCAGTAGTGCAGCAAGTTGTGGTAACTGCTAGTTTACTTTTTTTTCTAGACTGGAACCAGACTAGCTATGGCTTGCCCTCACCGTATGAGAGGAATGAGTCAAACATGATCCTTCCTCTGGTACTGCAGTACCTCTGCCCAGCGTATGTGTCAGTGGCGGGGTTAGGCGCCATTGCAGCAGCTGTGATGTCCTCTGCAGACTCTTCCCTCCTGTCTGCCAGCTCCATGTTTGCCTACAACATCTACAAGAAGATGATAAGAAAGAAGGTGAGCTTCATTCTTCTAAACTTCTAAAAATTTGCTAATTGCTATATCTACCCAATCACCCTACAAAAGTGGAACACATCAAGTGAGCCAGTTCACTCTAAGTTTGTATACCACTCTAGGACCTCCAGTCCCTCCTTCCAGGAACAGGTGCCTCCGGGATCCCTCACCCAGGAGTGGGTAACACTGTGGCCTGTATTTTGTGACCCAATCATAAAATGTTATTGGTTTTGAACCTGCGGTACTATACAAATAATTCTGTGATTGGAGGGGAGCTGATCAAATGGCTTTGACAGATCATGTGATTTCTTTTTTGCTTTCCCCCCCCCCCCCCCACCCCCCCACC
>NW_017306522.1:1322145-1342295 GCF_000935625.1 Nanorana parkeri | reverse complement strand
CTACAACCCCCTTTTTTTTATTGCGCTCCACCAGATCCAGACTTCCAAAGCCAGTGAAATGCTAACGACATAAACACATTGCTATGCTTTAAAAATGTGCGTAGCTCTTTTAAAATGTAAGCCTAACCGCGAACAATAATCCTCCCTTTAACCCTAACTCAAACAGGAAGCCTCACTGTAACCCTAACACTAATCCTCACACTAACCCTATCTGTAACCTCATCACTCATAGTAAGTCTCCCCAGTGTAGACTTAACCCCTGTGTGCATATTCACTTCTCATATGAAGGGATCCTCTATGACAAGGACTAACCCCTCTGTGCCAGAAGATACCAGTGCCGAATCTACTGTTCCATGCAATTCCACATACTATACTAAACATTGGCACTCACACATAGATACTAATGGACATGGAATGGCCAGCCCAGGCTGATAGACTTTGATTGACATGCACTAATAGACCCTAAACATGAATATTGATGGACACAAATTGATTTTTGAACATGTCCCTCATTTCCTTTTCTCTACGTTCCTAGGCCTCTGACCGAGAAGTTTTGTGTATCATGCGCCTTTCCATGATCTTGCTGGGCTCAGCAGGTACAGGCTTGGCGTTCCTCTCAAACTCTGTGTACGACCTGTGGTTCCTGAGCGGAGAACTGGTGTACGCCCTTTTGTTCCCTCAGCTTTGCTGCGCCCTGTTCATCCCCGGCATGAACACTTATGGATCTATGGCTGGATTCTTCCTGGGATTTGTTCTCCGGCTCCTGGGAGGAGAAAACTCCCTTAAAATTCCGCCGATGCTCCATTACCCAGGTTGCACCTTTGTGGACGGGATCTACGTGCAGTTATTTCCCTTCAAGACGTTTACAATGCTGGTCAGCCTAATTACCATCATCGTCACTTCTTATCTGACTCAGTTTATGTTCATGAAGAAAAAACTTTCGATTCGATGGGACGTGTGCAATGTGTTTCACAAAGAGCTGCCACATCCGGCTCCACATGAACTGGAGGAGCTAGAAACGCTCCATAACACCTGAGGCCAATCCCAAAAAGCTCTCAATGACTTTTACCAACTTTTTTTCCCCCCCAAAAATACTTTATGCAATAATAATATTTCAATGTAAATAAATTCAAAGCAATAATCAGTTCTATTAGGCAATATGTTGCTATGCCTTAAACATTTACATTTGTCTTTACAATGTAATAAGAAGATGTTTAGTTACTGTATATGTATTCATAATGTGTACCGCCACAATGCCTGGCTACTGGTTTAAGGAAATGTATTAATTCATTAAAATAATGAATTTTTTTTTTTCTTGTGTTAAGTAAAAGAGAAACAAAATCATTTTAAACCATATGCCTCTGTAACTTTTATATGTGCATACTGTGCTCTCTATATAAAAAACACAGCTGTACTTATTTGTTTTGAAACAACCACTGCCAGCAGCAATAAGTCAATCAGGTCTGATTTGATTGTAGCTGTACCTCAGGCAGATTGAAAAGACACAAATTAATGTAGCTCTGCATTCAGTAGAAACATAATTAAAGAGGTATTCAAGAAGTACTTGGTTTGACTTGGAAGCAGCCTTTTGCAAGCTCTGTACAGCAAAGCTCAGGCTGGGGGAGCAGGTGTTATAAAGGTGAAGAGCAAAAACTTAGCGTGTTATCAAAGTGACACAGATGGGTAAATAGAAGGGTAATATGCTGTATGTACTCACAGAATAAAAGGTAAATAGCAGCATGTACTTCAACAGCAAGAGTTCGACATGAGGAAGCTGTGCTACCAACTGCTCTGAAGGACACTGCTGCTGACTCTACTCTGCTGATTCCAACTACAAAGAAGATTGCCCAGAGAACCAGAAGTGTTGCCCAACTTAAGTCGGGTATACACACTTCTATTTTTTCCATTCAATCCAAGGACCGAAGGAAAAAATATAACAGACTCCTCCATCAACGCTTACAGGCATTGATGGACAAATCCTCAGCTGTTCCCTTTGTATTCTGACAATGGCCATTGGTGAACGGAGATTGGCTGATTGGCTGCTTGATCCTTAATCGAGGAATACCAGGCAGAAGGGTGCTGACAGCGGCACCCATGCAGTGAATTTTGCCAGTTTCATCAAGAACTATGTGAATTTCGATGGGTGTATACATCCACCAACCCTGCAAGAACATTGCTTTGTCTTCTCCATTGACTCCTATGAATGAGGAGCAGTGCCCAATCAACAGTCCCCCACCTACCTGCTTCTCAGGGCAGGCTGCAGGAGTACCAATGTAACTTCCACGGTTCAATGCCATCCTCACTTACTACTGTTGTGAGTGCATTTTATTCTTTTTAGGAAACATTTTCATTCTTTTATTACACTTCCACGCATTCTTAGTTTTTACTTTCTTGTTTCACTTTTCAACCTAGAATATGGTATAACATGCCCCCTGTGCTAATGGCCATCTAATCAAAATAGAAGACCCTTGCTGCTGTGCATATAGTACCCTTCTATTTACCCATCACTTTGATATTGCACTTGGTTGCCGCGCTCCTCTTTATTCAATAAGTAACACATAACACACAAGTAACACTTACCACAGAGCTTCTTTTTTTAAATGTCCTGTCAAAGGGTAAGCAGGGGAGAAGACCTGTGTTCAAGTGACACTAAACTCAGAAGGTAAATCTTAAAAATACATTCACGTACCTTAACTATTAAAAAAATGTATCTTATTTGTGTATCACTCGGCTGTAGATCCTCAAATCATCTCTGAATTGGTGCTGACACTGTCCTTCCTTTTGGAGGGGGGCTACTTGTGTTCCCCATGGTCCCTGTGTGTGTTGTAAAGTAGTCACCGCTCCAAGCTCACTCCTGTGATGGACTACAATCTCAATACAAATTAGTAAACTAAACGTGAGATTGGAGGATCTACAGCCGAGTGATACACAAATAAGATACATTTTTGTTATTATTTAGCTACTTGAATGTATTTTTAAGATTTAACTCCTGAGTTTACTGTCACTTTAAGGCGGACCATTACCCAAATCTTTAAAATAACAACAAAAACACCTTTAGAATTGTTTAGTAATGACAATCTACAAACACATACTTCTAGATAATTGCCGGCTTTGTATTCTTTGCATTCCTTATTTTTCTTTTCTTTCCCATTCTTCTGACCATGTCAACTAAGGGCAGGTTTCCAGGTCTCCCTTTACTTCCTGGAACTCTGAAACATGTGAAGGACATGTGACCATGCACATCATCTCAGGGGAGGAAAATGCCTTTCCCTGAGATCTCATGAGATTACAGATGAGATTTCCCAGCAATGCTCTGCTGATGTAACCTTCCAAAGGATGCAACGCTTGGGCACGATTACATAATTTGTGCAAGAATTGGACCAGGAAGTGGATGAGCTCTATTTGTAAGTAAATGAAAAACAAGTTTGTTTAACTAATGGATGTATAATGATTTTAAATCAGCATGCAGAGCTTCACGCTGCTGTGATTTTTTAGTGAAAGGGGGTAAAGGTCTACTTTGTGTTATGTGTGTGTTATGTGTTACTGAAAGAGGATCTTGCACCTTAGTTTTAAAGTCAACTCATTCAAGGTGCCCCCCCCCCCCCAAAAAAAAAAAAAGAAAGTGCAAAAAAATCACTAATATAATTAAATTTTCCCTTCCATCCATAATGCCTAGGCAAGGGTAACGTCAACCTCCTTCCGGCCAGATCTTGAAGAATATTGAGCAGTCCAAATCTCATGAGAAGACAATCCTGCACTGTGCTACAGTGTCTTGCTGTGAAATTTGGGCTATTTAGCATTACCCAGGACCTTGTCAGCAGGAGGATCATATTAAAAAAATGAACCTTCTCTGAGGTGTAAGGTCTGTTTCAACTGCAGCAGAGAAGAGTCAAGTCTTCTCCCTTGCCAGACAGGGCTGTGCTGTGTGGCAGAGATGTGTAAATCCTAGAACTGTATAGACAGATATACAAATCCTTTGACAGTTAAAAAAAGCTCCCATATTTGTATTTTCAATGTGTATTTAGGTGTTTGCATGGAGTTCAAGATCTAAAGTTGTTTCTGCACAGGCAATTGCTTCTCTGATGAAGCTTCTGCTGATTTTTAATATCGAATATTTCAAAAATTATAAATAGATGTTGCACTTATCTTCTGATTTTGCCACCTTCACCCAGAGTAATCAAATACATTCACCAGAGTTATAGTTGTTATTGCATCTAGAGAGGACAATACACACATATATTCAGATCCACGGTTATCATCTGTGATGACAAATGTAAACAGAAACAAGTGCTCAACTTGCAATGGATCCATTTCTCCACCTCCCCTTATGTGTCACGCCATCGTTACTAGGGATGCACCTATACCGGTTTTTCGGTATCGAGTACAAATACCGATATTTTTTTTCAAGACTCGTCAATACAAAATACCAATACCGGAAGTCCCATTAAGAAAGCCAGGTGGCGTGTAATGACTCGCCATCTGGCTTCCTGATTAGCTGGGAAGCCGGGCTGCGTGTAAAGACTCGACACCCGGCTTCCCGATTAGCAGGGAAGCCACCCCCATCCTTCTCGTCACTAGGTGACGAGAATGCATGAAGCTGGCTTTCTAACCAATCAGGAAGCTGGCCGCCGTGTAATGAACTCTTCCCAGGATGGAGTAATTGGGCCTGAGTAGCCAATGCCTGGTCTGAACACTGTCACGTGAGGGAGGGAAAGATGTAATCTACTCAGTGTAATTAAGCTCCGCAATGGAGTGATCCAATGGAGCAACAGAGTGAGGAGGGAGCTTGGAGAAGCTGAGTATCAGTGGGTCCATGGGTAAGCTATGAAGAGACTCAGGGCTCATATGGCTGTCTCTGCCCCAAATGGGCAAAGTGACAGAATTTCTTTATCTCCCTCAGCTTACAGGTGGTTATAATAAGAATCTGAGCAGTCATCAGCCAGTAACAGGCAGAGTGTTGGCAGTACAGAATCTAGTCTGAGAGATAGTTAAGGTACTCCTACGTTTAGTGTCACTTTAAGCTGGACATACACTGCTTGAATTTCTGCTGATTCCAGCTGTGGGTGGCCTTGTCAGCACCACTTGGCTTTACAGAAGTCAATTTATCAATCAAATTTTTGCGAAGGAGCCATGTGGAAAATTGTTAGATGAACAGTGTCTGCATGCAATCATCCATGGGTCCCACTGGCTGCTGAATACAATAGACCAGTGAAACATTCCCCCCTCCACATTGTTTAGTGTGGATGGGGGAATCGACTGATTTCACTGAGTCAGCCCCTGGGCAATCTAAAGGTGTCTGGCCAGTATTAGGCTCCACAATTGAGGGTAACTGACCTACAGTGGGTGAAGTCAGAACTTCACATCTACATACTTTTTCTGCATAAATGATTCAATAAACATTGTAACCAGAGATTATGTAAAATAGCAAGACAATCAACTAGTATTTTCAGATAAAGATCAGCAATGGCAACCCCCATATTTCTGTTATGACAGTTACATATATGAGCAATAGAACAGAGACCCATTATCAGCTTTAAGCCCAAAGCATACAAAGGAAGCTCCAAACACAACCAAGACTTAGATGCAATGTTATTTTATTAATCAGACAGAAACATTTTGCTTACAGACATTTTTCAAACTAACGGTTGTGAATAAATAGAGTCACCAATTATGAAAACTAGGGATGCACCGATACTGATACTGGTAGTCGTACTCATCCAAATGCTCCGATACTGGAACTGCTGGTCAGAGGGAAATTACCTCTGACTGGTGTTCTATCAAAATGGCCAACTTGTCGAGATCTCCAACTCGTGACGTCACGTCCGGTGACTTGCCAGTAGGAGATTTCGATGAGATGGCGCTAGTGCACCTGCACCAGCCATGAAAGTTTCAGAATCTACGTTGAGTTTTCTAATTCCCATCAGTGCGCCTGTGCAGCTACAAAATCCCCATTGAGTTCCCCAACTGGGAGCTCAGGCGCGGTAACGCTAATTGCAGAACTTGATACTGCTCTTGGGTGGCTGCGCAGGCACACTGACAGGAGTTGGAGAACATGACCCTCCGCCCGGCATCCTGATTGGCCAGGAAGCCGGGCCTGCACTACCTCAGGATGCCGGTACTCGATATTGGTGAGTACCGATAAAGGAATATTGGTACTCGATACAGAGAGAGCAGTATCGGTCCATCGCTAATGAAAACACATCAATGAATATAAAAAAATCACAGCACATGTATGATCTGTTATTATTTTAAAAACAGTAGCAGGGCCATACTGTTGCTTTAAGAAAATTAACATTTATAAAGCACAGCAATGGGCCGAACAAATGTGCTTGTTACTCTACTGGCTTCGGCAACAAAGTAGGAGGAGCACTATACTTATGAATGAAAGCAGAAGATTAAAAAAAGTCATTAAAAGAACTTGATCAGGTGACCTGTGAAAGTGATATGACCTGCCTACCTTCAATTAATGAGAGAGAACTTTTAGGCAGACCACAGGCTCCACAATGTAGCATGCATTTTATGATTGGGCTATAAAATGCAGAACACGATGAAGACTAACACTGCAATATTTATAGGGCAGCGTGAATAGCGATATCTGTTCTCCTCTATGTCCCCCATAATGGATGAACACTAGAGATAGTCAGATAGTGTGTATCAGGGAATTTTCTGATTGGCTGCATTCACTGTTCAGCCGATATTTTCCAGAGCAACTCCTTCTGCTAAAGTCGATTCAAAAATTGACATGCGCCGAATGGAGGGGTGCCAACTAGGCCACACACTGGTCAAATTTCAGTCAGCAGGACTCGACCTAAATTCAACCAGTGTATGGCCAGCTTAAAACTGTAAACTATCAATTGTGTAATCATGTCATTAGTAGTTGTCTAGTGCCCATAGGAACACCATAATTGGGAACACTCTATTATGTAAATGCCAATTCAAAACATTTAAAACACCTTTTGCTCCTCAGCTTATTGAGACAGTCTGCCACTTCTCATTTCAAATCAGAAATCTGAATTTATTTCACTAGATGGCAGTGTTGAGTCATCAATGGATCAGTGACAGTAGCACATGGTGCTCCTTCCACAATGGTAACTGTCCAGGGTCCAAAAAGTTCATGAGACACATTTCATTTTTGAGACTGATAACTGTACCCCACAAGACCCTTCATTGTGATCACTAGACAACTGCATGTTACCTTGTCCATCATGTGAATGTCTCTGAGTGACGGTACTATGTTTTATTATTATTATTATACTACAGGATTTATATACCGCCAACAGTTTGCACAGCACTTTACATAACTGAGGGAGACAATACAATTAACAATACAATTTCAGTACAGGAGGTAGGAGGACCCTGCTCGTGAGAGCTTACAATCTAGTAGATTATTTATTATGTCCAATCAAATATTTATTTGTGGAGGAAAGGAAGAATTTTGCGATTGCCTTTAGCAATTTTCCCTTCTCACTAGGGATGCACCGATACCGACACTAATATCGGTACCAAGTATTTGGGCACGTACCCGTACTCGCCCAAATGCTCCGATGCCTAGCCCGATACCCGAACCTCCTGTATCAGGAAGCTGGGCAGAGAGTCATTACACTCTGCCCGGCTTCCTAATTGGCCGGGAAGCCGACTGCATGGTCTTGGCTTCCCGGCCAATCAGGAAACTGGACGGCGAGTCATACCCGCCCCCCGGCTTCCTGATTGGCCAGAAAACCATCTTCATGCTCCCTCGTCACCTGCTGACGAGGGAGCATGGAGACGGCTTCCCTGCTAATCGGGAAGCCGGGTGGCGAGTCTTTACACGCCGCCTAACAAAGTCCAAATCCCATTCGCACTGCCACGGTCTCAAAACCACAAGGTATATGTGGTGCCTTGGTGACCACACGGATGGCGTGCAAAACACTAATAGTAAATAAAAGTAATTCACCGGCACACACTTGAAGGGTTTTCAGAGTATTTATATGTTTATTCAATACCCAATGTCACACCGTATGACAGTATGTGACATTGGTTATTGAATAAACATATCAATACTTTAAAAACCCTTCAAGTGTGTGCCGGTGAATTACTTTTATTTACACGCCGCCTGGCTTCCTAAATGGGACTTCCGATATCGGTATTCGGTATCGGCGAGTAGACCCAAAAAAATATCGGTACTCGATACCAAAAAAACGGTATCGGTGCATCCCTACTTCTCACCATACCCTATGTGGTTATACCGCCATAAATTAAAATTAATTTTACTGTATGCTCTGTGAATGAGAACCTGCAACAAATATCATGTAGGTGTTTTCGCAATCTGGCTGCAAAAATGGAAATGCACTTGAGGTGCTTCCTCTGTATGTCAGACAGAGCAATTGATGTCCATGCTGCTGACTTTTGCAAGGAAGTCAATCATAGGACAAAAGAATATAATGATTTTAAATCTATATATAAAGCAGAATCTCTGGCCTGCCTCAAAGTGGACATTTCACTGCCTATTTACTTTTGCCTCTTGATCACCCACCTCCTTAGTTACAGATGCTTTTCCCTGCTCGCCCAACACCAAGATTAGGGATGCTCTAAAAAGATACATACAGTGCACTCTGGTATCCTCCTCCGAATAGAATGTTACCAAGATGTTACATCAGCCACCTGACCTCCTTCCACAAATGCGTTTCACCCTTTATTGGGATTAGTCACCCAGTTGAGGCTGAAACACGTTACAGGAAGGAGGTCGGGCTGGTGGAGTTATTTCTTGGAAATAAACTATTAAGTTAATTGAATTTGCACTTTATCTATCTTTTTGTAGAATACTGGTTGGTGTGGATGGACTTGTACGGAGATGGCACCCGGAGGTGGAAAGACAATATTGCACATACCTAGAGCTGAGTGTTATCGGATTAGTTGTGACCCAGAGTAGAGAGTCATGATGGTCTTTGTCAAAGCTAGGGACCTTCCCCATGCTCCCAAGCGACAGTGTTCAGCTGAAAAGCTACCAAGCACCGCATCATTGGACAAATGGAAAATAAGCCCATGGGACTACTTGGTAATTCATAGGGCTCCAGCAGGCAAATGTGAAGGCAGGGGGTGTGGGAAAAGTAAGAATTTACAACTGAGGGGCTCACAAAGTTCCTACCTAAGAGCAGACACCACAAGATACCTATTATTACCGTAACTAGCCATAAAACATATTTGTGCCCCTCTCTGATAGTTTCTTTTTGTTACTGAGACCTAACCTGACTTCATGGCCACGACCTGCCAATTGCCATTCCATTGTCCATTTAGTCTTATTGGATGGTGGACTGGCCATGGGCAGGGCTTTGCTCAGGGAACGTCAGTCTTTGGTAACTAAACTAAATTAGACAGAGACACAAAGATTGTTTTCTGGCCAATTAAAACATAGCTAAACTTTTGTTCTTGGGTTTAGTTATGCTTTCAGGTAATAGCAGGCATTACTTTTAAAAATTTGCATTGGAGTACGTGTTCATTTTAAGATGGAAGCAAGGCATACATAATGAGAACATTTGTCTGACTTTATGTCCACGAATAATTAAAAACTATATTCATAATAAGGTTTGTAAAATATTAAAATATGTTGATAAGGTCTTTCACATTAAGAAGATCACAGTTATAGATGTCTAAAAAAAACCTTCAAAAACACTAGACATTTCCTCCAAAATATAATATATAAGTGTTCACTTTTACTATGGTGAAGATTGTATTAACAAAACTCCTGGTCCCCACTGTTTCTGTACACATATTGATGGAGGATTAGGCAACAGCAGTCTAAAAAAAATACACAGAAACAATGATTAAAATAGATATACGGTATGCGCAGGGCCCTCCCTATAATAAGGCTATTGCCTCAGGCAGCATCCCTTTGAGTCACGTGGGGGTCAGCAGGCAGAGCGCCATGACCGCGCTGCTGCATAATGTTTGCAGTGTGCCTGCCACCCCCTTTCTGGCCAGAGCATCCTAGGTTGTGAAGAGCTGGGTGGGGAGATGTGTAAGGGCTTCGTATCTCCCTGCCCAGCTCTTAGCAACCTGGGATGCTCTGGCCGGCATCCTACCCAGCTCCTGGCAACCAGTGACATCACTGGTTGCCATGAGTTTGGCAGGATGCCAGCCAGAGCGACCCAACCAAGTTGCTAAGAGCTGGGCATGGAGATACGGAACCTTACACATCTCCCCGGTCAGCTCTTATTGGCATCACTCTTGTAATATCTGTGAGACTGTGGATAAATTCAGGAACAGAACTGAAAAAGAAGGGGGTAAAGAATCTACTGAGAGGAGCCATAAGCCTATCTGCTGCTCACAGGGCCATTGATAGGGTAGTACAGGCAGTACCCACATACTGGGCCCAGGCCCCATTCGGGAAGCAGGGGCATCTAGGCCTGGCACGGGCTACCTGTGAGTGGCCACAGTGCAGTGTCTATTACTTGGTTCAGGGAATCCTGCCCTCTGGGTTAAGACCCACCCAGCTCACTCTTCCATAGATTGGAATGATGAAGCTCGGGCTATGAAGCTTTTGCTTAGTCTGGGCAGCTGGGCAAGGTTCCGGGGAGGAGCACATTAAACTACTGCAAAGCCAATGTGAACTGACAGGTGGGAGGGGGGCAGAAGAGGGGAGATCCACATCACTGTCAAAATGTATCCAATAGAAATGTTGGGGGGGGGGGGGGGGACCTGTCAGGTAGGCTGTATGGGGCCTCATGATTTCTAATGGCGACCCTGGCTGCTCATGTAACACACAGCTATCTTGTCCTTCCTTGCAACTTTTTGATTGGTGGGCTGCGAATCCTGATGACTGCTCTGCATACAAAGCGAATAACATGCTTCCTCTATTCATACGTTGGTCCTTATGTCTGACAGCACTGGGTCTATAGGAGGTTCCCACCCACTTTATTCATGTCCAAGGAGGTTACTCTACGGCTGTATTAATGCTTACAGAGCCAGATTAAGATTAGTGAGAGCCCTAGTCAAAGTCCCCCTTTTACCACTCAGATCTGCAAAGCAAATCCGTATATACTGGCTCCAGTCATTCATATGTGGGCAACCATTTGGAATTCCCTCTACTGAAATCAGACTGGAACAAGAGGAATATCAATTTGGCTGCCAGGAGTTAATGCACTTACAAAATTGTAATTCTTTACTATGGCTGCTTCCACTAATTAACAGTCATTACATAGTTACATAGTTACATAGTTACATAGTATTTGAGGTTGTAGAAGGATTCTTCAAGCTGATGTGATATGAAGATACTCGCTGCAATGTTACTGATCACATTACTGCAAATGAGGAGTCTCTAAGAGCTTGTGCACTTGGCCGTATGAAAATATAGCAACTAGGCAACCTTGATATTCCACAGACTGAAGAGCGGGATGAACTAGGGAGTGAATACCTCTGACATTAAGGGGTCCATTTATAAACAATTCACAGAGCCATTCACCCTGTGAATCTCTGCGAAAGTTTGTTCCATGCAAATACATTCTTGGTATATTTTCTTTTCAGATTGAATGTCATGAAATGTAATACCTCATTATGGCCACTAGTTGGAGCTGAGGAGCAAAGGAAATAATTATTTATTTCCTATGCTGCTCAGCTCCAGCTAGTGGGCATAATGCAGCATTACAACCAGTATTACAACCTGATAAGAAAATATACTAATAATGTTAATTTTTGCCTCTATTTGCAGAAAACAAACATTCACAGAGATTCACAGGGTGAATGGCTCTTAGACGAGTTTATAAATAGACCCCTAAGACTGATAGGTGCGGGACTTCAGCTTCTGATTCATGCATTCATGGGCATTTACACTTTTAGTTGGAGATTTTGTGCAATGTGTGGTGAAAGATCCAGAATAGAGATGTTTCCACAGTGCATGTACATGCGGTTTTTCTGCATTTACTATTCCTTTTTATGAGCCTACAAAACAAAAATCATGCTACATGTCCATTTTTAAAACAAATGCACAAATCTGCAGCACATAGGTGTATGCTAGCCATATAGAAATGAATGGGATTTCTTCTGGAAATGTATTTCCATTCAATGAAACCATTAAAGTGACATTAAACTTTCCTTTTTTTTCCTTTGTATATAAGGGAGGCACAGATCATGTCCAGATCTGTTCTTATATTTAAATTTTTTTTTACAGTTCTAATTTTCTAGTGGGTCCCCGCATCACCGTCCTGGCTGCCACCTGCATGGATACCACCAGTGGCTAAGCGACTGCTATGGAGGCGCCCGTACGTGCGTGTTCTTGCAGTGGCTGTGTGCGTCCATAGACACACACAACCCTGCGGCAGGCCACACCCCTCCTCTCCGCCCAACAGGTTGATTGATGGCACAAGGAGGCTATGGCTCCTCTGCCCTCAACCTCCTACCCCATAACCAGGTAGTTCGGGATGGAGGATCGCTGCGGGGACCGGCAATGGTGACATGTGGCACTGACAGGTAAGTGTGAGGGGGACGAGGGAGTCCGAAAGATACTGGACATTTTTACCTTAATGCAGAGTATGCATTAAGGTAAAACATGCCCAGACCTTAATACTACTTTAAGTGTGACCAGCCCCTTATACTGCAGGGATGACCATTATTAAGAGTACCATACCTCGACCTTCCTCTTCCTCAAGCAGGTACCGCAGATCACCCCGATGAGTCCATTGATGACTTGTATGAGACAAAGGATGGCCTCAATGGCTGAGATTCCCAGCGTAATGGAGAAGAGGACAACATTCCACAGCACAACATTCTCTGGAGTCTTGCAGATGCTCCACCTGTCCTGATTAAACAGGTAATTCTCTCTGTGGATCAGAGACACGTTCATTCAATGAGTATGCCAGCCAACAAATCAGGTCAACCAGTAAACAGCTAATCCTACAAAGAAAACATTGCAATGTACAATTTATTTTATAGTAGATAAGTACATTGTGTTGGAAATGCAACAGCACTGATTGTATTGCTGACATTCAGAGATGTAATATTGTCTTTTGAGCTGTAGATGGTGCTGTGGTGCAGTGTTGGTCTCTATGCTTATGTATGTTTATTCATGATATATATACATATTCTGTATGCTTTGTAGCACTCACCTACTAAGGAGCCGCTAGAATAACCCGGGTCATCACTAGTTGTCTAGGGGTTTTGGTCTTCAGCTGCTCCATTAGCATTTAACCGCCCTCTTCTAGTGCCCACAAAGCTGATATCCACTCCAGTAATGCAATGCTGAATAACTTTAATTCATATCTTCATAATGGGGAGAGAGGGTATAGGGATCCTAGATGTCCAGGGTGTAACAGACTCCAGACTGAGCAGGGATGAGCACAGATCCAGATCACAGATCAGCAGGAAAGATACCAAACTTGTTCCTGAGGTCCTCTAGATTCTGGGTACCTTCAGTAGCCATCCACTTTCCTGGATCACTTCTCTCTTCTCTGACAACAACACAGGCCTCCTCCATAATTGAGGCCCAGGGAAACACTTCCCACACTCCAGCCTCTGCTCACCCACAGGCCTCAGGCCTAGACAGGGGGCGGCTGTCCTCATAAGCAAGTAAAACTTAATTCAGCTTTCCTCAAGATCTCAGTGCTTCATCTAAACACACAACCAACACTTTGCTCCTTTTCTCTACTCAAAATCAACTCCAGGGACATAAGGAAATACCTGGTACTTGGAGCATATGACTCACTGTATGTGACACCACTGCGTCAATTAGCATTGCCACTCAGGGAGTCTATAGCCCTGTGACAGCATTTATTCACTCTTGGAGGGTGAATGGAGCAGGGGGGCTCAATTCACCCTCTGAGGCTCGGTCCACCCTGTTTGGTCAATTAATGGATGGTAAGGCAAAAAGTTAAGTATATGCTGCTCAGTTTTTGATAGCTGTTGGGAGAGTTTCTTATGTCTCTCTATAGGTGACATTTATTTTTGTGGTTGAGTCCTTGGGTCTGCATCTGCACACCTACTGTGGCCATTATAAGGGGCTCCCAACATCCTGGTTTGATTTCTGATTTCTATTTCTATTCATATGATGGAGAATGCAACAGGAGAGAGGTGGACGGGAACACCCTAAACCCCCTTGGGGGTCAGGAATACCTGCAGGGGCGGACTGGGCCGGGGGGCAAGGTGGCAATTGCTCCCCGGGCCTCTCTGATGCCACCGCGAACGGCCCCTTGACCCCCGGCCGCTGCCACCTGCACCCGGCCACCCGCCCTCCGCATCCGACGCGGCTCTCAGAGCGGGAGGGGGTCAAGTTGCCGCACCATGGGCCTCTGGGTTGTACTTGCCCCCTGGGCTAAAAGTTGCCAGTCAGCCCCTGAATACCTGAATGTTGAAAAAGTTTAATTAAGTATTTTGTGTTGACTAGCTGGACAGCTATAAATTGATCCCATCAGCTGCCATCTCTTATGCTGTTCAGAAGCAGGGTTGGAAAGTATGGCATATAGATCATATATAGCTGACCTGTAAGTAGAAACAGGGCTGTAGCTACCATGGGGCGAGTGAGGCACTCGCCTCAGGCGCAGCTGAGAGGGGGCGTGGCCAGGGCCAGCCTGGCTGCTCCCCATGGCACCTGTTGCCATGGCCAGCACAGGGCGCCATTGGCAACAGGGGCGCAAGACGTCCAACACAACTTCTCCTCGCATTCCCCGCTGCATGGGCAGAGGACTCTGTGTCCTCAATCTACTAAATGAACAGAAATTAAAAATGTTTTTTCATCACATCACATCACATGACGCCGTGCGTGCGTGGCATAGGGGGGCACAATTTTCTGTTCTTGCCTCGGGCACAAAAGGAGCTAGCTATGGCTCTGAGTAGAAAATCACTTTTAGGCAGATTAACCCTTTAAAAGCTATTACAGAACTCTGCCCCAGCAATAAACTTGTGTCCGCTGTATTACTTACTCATCAGTGTCATTCCTGAAGGGGTATGTGTATTCTCCATCTCCTGTGTCACAACGAGGACCATGAATCAAACCCATCGCTGAGATTATCACACAGTACACCGCTCCCACTGTGCCCAGTGCGGACAGAATGACAGACAGGAACATCTGACAAACCACAAACACAAGACCTATGAGCGCTGCAGTAATACTCTTTGTCAACATTCTCTTTGTCTTTACTTATTGTATTCTTTTATATAGAGCCAGCAACATTTGCAGCTCTCTACAGAACTATTACCATCAGCCCACAGTGTTCCATAACATCTATGTGATGTCCTACACCAAAAATAGAACAGGTTCTGTAAAAACTTCCTGGGAACCTTGTACTTAGCTTACCGCTTACAGTCACTTGTTTGTGCGTAAGATGGCATGAAATCACTACAGAGATCTAGGTTAATATTTGGCCAGAGGATAAGTCAACCATAACGTTTTTGGATTGTGTGAAAAAGCCAGAGCATAAAAAACCCCACACAAACATAAGTAGAACATACAGTACAGACTCCACGCCAATGATGTCATAGTGCATTGAACTGGAAATTAACTTCTCACGGTGTCATTTGGCTGGAGTAACGGCATATCTTTTTTTAGCAGGTTCTTAAAAGATTTTGATAAGCTCACAAGAGAAAAAGAGAGAGCTCTACCTCTTTCCTCCAATGCGGTTCCATGGAACACTGGTGCACAACCAAGGCTTCCACCAGCCGTTTGTCATAAACAGTAAAAAAAAATGTTTTGCACCAGTTCTTGATCCAATAAAGATCTAAAGCCATAAAATCAGACATGGCAGTCCCAATTAAGCATTTCAGCCAAAAGAGGCCTTATTCATAGCTCTGATAAGGCCTCTATTGGCTGAAACATGTTAGCGTGACTGCTATTTCTGGTCTTCAATAAATAAAGACTATTTTTACTGGATCCAGAACCATGTGCAGATACTTTTTCCACTTAAAGAAAAACATAAAGACGTTTTTTTCCAAATTAACCCTTGCAGTGAGGCTATCCCTGTACTGCAAGGGATAAGTGCTCCTTTTGGTCTAGGGGCAAAAATAAAGAAGATATATTCACCCGTGACATCAGGGAAGAAAAATCTTGGACATTCAGTATGTTCAGGTAGGCAGCTGATCTCATTTTGTGGGCACATAACATTGCTGAACCGAGACCTATTTTCCAATGGAAGGCTCTTACCTATCTGCTTACCTAAATCCAGGTGGTGACTTTTTTTGGACAGGCAGTGTATATGCATCTTATTATCCAGTAATGTCATCTATCATAGTGATCAACCAATAAAAGAAGGAGTGGGAGGTGGCAATGAGTTGGCTAGTGTAAGGGACACTATAGTACAGACCATGTTCTGAATTCCTCATTTTCAACAAGACTGGATCTGAACTCAAAAATTTGCTATGTTAAAGGAACATTTAGCAATGTCAATTGTGCCAAGGCAGAAGCTAGAAAAATATACCCTTTGTCTTGAATTTTTCCTGAAAAATAGCAGAGCACTTCCTGGTGTAAGGGGGGTTAGACACTCCTTTGTAGCCTCATAGCTTATAACTACAGTGTGTGATTGGAGGCTTGAGATTCAGCGATGACACTACTGTGCTGCGCACTGTTCTCTTTGCTGAATGCTTTGTTGCTAGGAAGCAAAGCCCTGCTTCTATACAGAGGCACAGTGCAGAATAAAGCATAGTAAGCCAATAATGGGGAAATGTTCAGTTGCAGGAGGACCACAGGCAATACTAGTGACTAGTTCTTTGTGCTCACCCTGCCTTTTCTAGCTTTCAGAGTTCGGTTCCCTTTTAAACCATTTTTATTTGCTGTGGTAGTTTATTTGGTCTTTGGCACAGTTTGAGTTCTGGCAGATTTGTATTCATGGTTTTGGCAGTGCTATTTTATCCACCTTAACTTCTGCTCTCTCCTTCTCATTTTGCCTTCAGACAATGAAGCTGGCTACTATGGTGGAATTAATTATAGCTGGTGAGGACAAATGCTCCAACACTAAATCTCTAAAGCATCCTCAGATATCTCTAAGAGTGTATGTTCATGGATCTTGATGCAAGAACTCGGATCTTCTTTCAATTCAGACAGGGATTATCCCTACTGTGTTCCAGTCAGTAGATCTAAAAGACTTAGGGGGCTATTCACAGAGGAGGAGAAGGATCCAGCCATAGCTTTGGCTGATCCTTCGGCTCTCTTCGGGCACCGGAGCCCTTCGGTTGAGTTGAACCGAGGGGCTGCTGTACGGGCTATTCACTATAACCCGTACAGCAGCCGAAGGCGGTCGAGCAGCTCAGCCGAGCCGAAGGCATCTGGCTTGTCTCGACTGAGCCGAAGTGACAGCCGAAGTGGGGCGAACGGCCGGCCAAAGGCTGGCCTTTCGTCCCGTAAATAAATGACAGCTGTGTGGAGCCAGCCGTGATCTCACGGCTGGCTCCGCCCAGTTGTAATGACAGATCAAGGCCCCAAATGAACTGGGAACACTAAACTGTCATTAAACAATAACAACTGGGCGGCGCAAGCTGTGACGTCACGGCCAGCTCCGCCCAGTTGTAATGCATTGGCCAGGACCTTCTAGAAGACTCTAGCAGGTGCCGGCCAATAGGAAACTGTTGGGCGGAGCTAGCTGTCACTGCTAGCTCCGCCGAATAGTTTTTGTTAAATCTATTTATTTATTTTAAAATTTTACTATTTGTTTACATTTTTTCAACGTTTTTTTTATTTGACTCTTTTCATCCATTTACTATTCTGCTCGGTACCACAGAGAATAGAATAGGGGCGAACGGCAGCGAGTGAACTGCCGGAGCTTCGGCTCAGCCGATCCAGATGTTGAGTCGAAGTCCTTCTGCATTTTGGCTCAGCCGAACCTGCAGAGCATGTTCGGCTGACCGAAGTGCAGCTGATGTGCGGATGAAATCATGTATATATAAAATTTTATATAAATATCACATATTTTTTTTAAATCTTCTTGTAAGCTTAATGATTAGAATTTCTTACCCCACATCTGTTAGCGCAGCATCCTTCTCCTCCAGCACCAATCATCATAAATGCAGGTAGGAAGACCTGAACAACAGAGCAGCACATATTGTCAAAATGCAAATACTTTGTGTTGCCTACATACCATTATTATTCCTATAATTGATTTCTGTATGCCCAGGAGCCCAAGTGTACACTATCCAGGGACCTCATGTTCTTCCCATTTTGGAGACCAGTTCACTGTGAGATCCTTTAGGCTGGGTTCACACATAGGCGTATCTAATATGCGCGTTTGTCGCGCGTATCTACCGCGATTCGCCCATAGGCCATCATTGGTTTTCATATGTTGAGCGTTTTACAGAGTGTAGGAACTTGCTGTAAAACGCCCAGGTGTGAACCAGGCCTTACTGGCCAGTAGTTTGCTGGTGGGCCGGTAATATGTTGTGCCTATAGGCTTGTAAAACAACCTTGCTCTACTCCCCTTTCTTGTGCCTCAATGTTCTCCTGAAATAAAAACTCAGGTTATCGCTTTAATTTATTAGTAACCTCTGTTACAGGTAGTACTTGTATCCAGCTGTATAATAAAACAAATGAATAGATGCTCAGCCTTGGGATGGAGGTTGCTTTAATTTGTTTCATTAGCCAGCTTTGTACCAGTGCTCCCTGTTACATTACGCTGCATTTTAGGGACATAGAGAGGTGATATCAGTCAGATCAGAGATGGATGGAGAGGCACTGTGACATGTAACAGGAGTGCAGGTAATGATGATTTTCCATGTATTCCCTGTGTTTGATCATCTGATATGTGATTACTTGACAGAGCAGAACGGTTGCATGGGGAAGCACTGTTCCTTGCGTTCTGCTTATGTATTACAGTACCTCTATGCTTATGCCTTCTGCATAATTTCTCACTGCACATGTGGACATAACATTTGTTCCCACATCCTTTGCATTGTAAAATCCAATTTGAAGTATATGGGGCTTCAGTGTTGCTTGATCTGCTGGAGCCTTTAAATATGTTTTTGAAGTGATAGCCAGCACTCCCATTAGGATATATGTTTAACAATGCCAGGCTGGAGCTGAAGGGTACTTTGAGGGCTTGTTTACATCACTGCATTGCTGTAATGTGTGGTAAAACAAATGCGTTACTGCAATGCACCAAGCACGCTGCGATCCATTGTGATGCCATTTATTTTGAATGGCATCACAACGCATCTACAAAACACACTGGCAGCACAGTGCACCACAACACACAATGAGATAAAAAGATGAGCTAAAAAAAATAACACAGTAGGAGCAACTTTTACTGCATTGGAGTCCAAACAAAATGAATGGGCTGCAGTAACGTAAATGCATTACCACAATACTACTACTACTATAATATACTACTTGATAGCTTTGCTTGCTGTACATACTGCTCTATAGACAAAGGTTCATAGGCTGATGCCCGTGTGAACAAGGCCAAAAGATGACTGAATGCAAAAGCAGATGGGCAAGGAAACAGTAATAAATACCTTCTATCTGACACCCAATATATTTCATACATTATAGTCTTGGTGATGTAAAGTCAATTATATACGCTCTTTTCAAAAAGCACAATAGTCTACTTCCCAATAAAATATGATTTTGTTCTTACCAATAATCCAGCTCCAACGATTCCATGGAAAAACCAAACATAGTCTGTTATCTGATCTACCTCTAAAATATTCCCATTTGGAAAGTACAAGAGAAGGTTGGCAACGATGGCAAGGATTCCCAATGGGAAGAGGAGTTTCCCAATTATCTTTGCACATTTCCCAGTGCACATTGTCTGGTAAGCCTGAAACAATAAACGACAGTGAGAATTCATCAGTTCTGTCTGAAATTCTAATGGCTTTACTATCTTCTTTATCTTCAAGGCCTGCTCCACGAAATCACATCTTTCACTAGCGAGGGTTACCAAGCTGGAGACAGTTGTATATGCATTTACAGGACCCTTTTTAAACATCCTGCTGCCCTTAGGCTTACAAATTCCACCTCTTGAAACATTCAATTACTTAGTAAAAACGAATACTGGAATGAGGTATTGAAGGAAGCATCTTATTTTATGACTGTCCAGGATAACAAATAAGCTACTTGTAAAAACTGCTCCAGTCCAATGAGCAATGAGAAGAGGCAGAGGTTGGTGACTCAGAAGGGTTTGAAGCTCAATCATTGTGCTAGCCAGGCACATAACATTTCCAGCATTTGTCAGAGGCCATCAATCTCTTTTTATATATTTTATATA
>NW_017306522.1:1309311-1322092 GCF_000935625.1 Nanorana parkeri | reverse complement strand
AATTAAACTTTTAGCTTAAATCAGCTACAGGAATACATTCCAGATACATAAAAACAAAAGATGATAAAGTTAAAAAGCCTGTCCCTTGTCAGAGAAGGATTCTTGAAATCTGTGCAGAAGCATGGTCTCTCTGCAGAGTTCTGACACACACAATGCTGAGTCAGAGCCATGTTGTTTGTGTTGGAAATACAACTGCATATTCTGATGAACTTTGTTTTTTTGAGCTGTAGATGGCGCTGTAGTACAATGTTAGTCTTTATGTACATGCTTATCTATGATACACAGGACATTCTATACATACATGTAAGGTTCTTCTAAGCAAGTAAAACTTACTTCAGCATTCCCCAAGATATCAGTGCTTCATTTAAACACATACCCAACAGATCTATAAGTCTGACTCAGCAGAGGCAGTGTCAGACCTCTGCAGGGGTGGCTGCTTTCTAAATTATAATCTGCTCAGTTGATTGTTACCTACTGGGGCTCCATAACGGAATAGGCTTCTTTTTATAAGGGTGAACTAACCCTCTAAAACTCAACAGAATGTTCTGCTTAAATCAGCTAAATACATTGCAGGTGCATCAAAATGATGTGCATAGTATTAGGCCCCATTCACAATGTTTAAAGTAACTTACCTTAAATGATGTTTCTTAATCCGATCTTCTTCTTACTTGTCGTTTTCAGCCTTCTCTCCAGCGCTGCGGCGGGTCCCCGATCCAGAGCTGACTTCTCTGTTCTTGCTGACACTTCCTGTCCCACGGTGTCTGCATGCGGGTGCACGCTGTCCATAGACTTACCTTGTGTCTCTCCTAGTCTACCGTCCGAAAATGTGAACTGCGCATGCGCCCTCCCCAAGATCATTTGCGGCCGCCCGAGATTTTTCTGATTTTCGGACGGGAGCACGCGGCGAAGACACAGGTAAGTTTTAACCTCTTTTAAAACTTAAAAAAAAAAAAAAAATTTTTGCATATATCTACTGCTTGTTAGCAGTAGATATATGCAAAAAAACCCCAGAGGGGTTAATAACCCTTTAATACTATGGCTGGGGATTCCTGTGGCAAGAACGGATTCATGCAGCTGGAAACCCAAGTGTGCCCATTTCCCAGATGTGGCCGCTGTGCCCATTTAAGTGAATGATAGGGTGACAGAGTCTGCAACTGTCAGCGGCTGTCCACAAGTAATCTTATATGGTATGATTACCGGCAGTACGGGATGGATGATTGTCCCTGGACACAGGATAAATGCGTCCAGGGAAAGACATCTTTCCCGATCCACAGGTAATCATCATTCACTTGTACAGGGACATCGTCCGCATCTAAACGGGCACAACTGGGCTTTCTGCCACAAGAATCCACGGGTACTTGCCACAGAAATCCCCTGCTGCAAAATTAAACCTTGTGAATGAGGCCTAAAATACATTGCAGGCGCATCAAAATGATGTGCTACGTCTTGTAGCACATCATTTTGATGCGCCTGCAATGTATTTTGCTGACTTAAACTTAAAGGAGAACTATGAGGTGAGTGGAAATCACTCAACCTCATAGTTCGAGCCGATCTGTGACAATGAAACTGTCGCACGTCGGCTCAATATATCGGGAAGTGAGCTAACGCATACCATCGCTCGATCATCTCCCTGCAGAGAGCGGTGACTGTCAGTCACCGCAGGGATTTCCCCGCTCCGATCCTCCAGCGCTGACTGGTGGAAGGGACGTGGAGGGGGCGGGAACAGCTGGCTCTGTCTCTAGATAGGCAGAGCCCGCTGTCACTCACGCAAGCTGGGTGGATCTCAGCAGCATTGTCGGGATCCGTCCCGGCTGCGGCAGCCTCAGTATGCCGTGAGCTATAGCTCGCGATTTACTGAGCTTTAGGTCACAGGAGGAGGTTAGTATATGTCCTCCCATGACCCTTAAGAGAACTATGGGGGAAAAGATTTACCCTGTAGTTCTCTTTTAAGGTTTAGTTGAGTTTTAAAGGGTTAGTTCAGCTTTATAAAAAGAAGCCTATACAGTGACGAATCCCCCGCTGCCCTTCATTTTAACTTTTTCACGTAAACAAGTTAAAATGATATCATTAATGTTTAGTACACGTTAATGAAAGCAGCTCATTTTCTATTTTTCTTAGTAAATTAATTTTGCGCAGATAGTAAAATTGATGTTTTTGATATTGCAGGAGTCATTTCATGTACTAATATCTAAAATTCAATAAAAAGAAATAACAAATGACAGAGGCTCCGGAAATAATTATTTAACACATGATGAGATAGTGAGTGGAAATTCTGTTTAATGTTTGTTTTTCAGGGTAACTTCCTTGTGAGCAATAATTATTTTATATTGATCTCTGCATTTGTTAAACAAACCACAATCTATATAACCGTCACTGTATGTGTACTTATAATAGATAACTACCCTTCACCAAGCACAAAGGGATTCATTTACTTGGAAAAGTGTATAGATGATAATCAAGGACCAATAACCCCTCCCAACCACTCAGTAATCAAGTGGACCCATACAGTATAACATCATTGAGCAGACCCATCTAGCATAAGCTCTCGCACAGACCCATCTAGTAAAAGACCCTGGGTGAGTTTTAGCAAGGATAAGACTATGGGCAGACCCACCTATCATTAGATCCTGGAGCCAACCCACCTGGTATTAGATCCAAGGGGCAGACCCACTTAGCATGAGATCATGGGGCAGACCAACCTAGTATAAGATTCTAGATTAGACCCACCTAGGAGAGAACCCGAGGGTAGTCCACCTAACATACGTTCCTGGGGCAGTCCCACCTCAGATAAGACTCCAGGTCAGACCCCCCTATGATAAGACCCCTGAACAGACCTACCTAGTATAAAACCCTAGGGGCAGACCCACTTAGGATGAGACGCCAGTCCAGACCCATCTTGGATAAGACTCAGAGGCAGACCCACCTGTCTCCTGTGTCCACTGGGGAGATTTCTTCTCATGTTCTGTCTTGGTGATTACAGATAGCAGTTAACAATAATGCTTCTTCACTCTACTAAGTAAAGGCCGTGACACACTGCACGCGAAGCAGCGCGGAGCGGGGGCGCGCTGCCTTTGCGAGCAGTGTGTCATGTAATTTTCTGCTCGGCACCTCATCTTGCGAGAGCTCGCGGAGCTGAGCGTGCCGAGATGAACAATTTCAACTTCAGCCAATCGGCTCGCGCGTATAAACCAGCGCGTTGCGATGCGACAGCTGGCAGGTTGTTACGGACGAGCCGATTGGCTGAAGGTCAATCATCTGACTGCACTCAGCTCACACACTGCACGCAAAGCTCCGTGCCGGATAGCTTTGCTTCGCTCTGCACGGCTTCGCGTACAGTGTGTCACGGCCTTAAGTGTTCTTATTGTTCTCTGTTGTTGGAGAAATTTCCCCTCACTCTCTTGTTGGTGACCACTATCACTCGGTCAGAAAGTAAGAAAAATCCTTCCCACCAGGATCCAGATAGTAATACAGTACAATACAGAGGTTCTAACTTAAAAAAATGGTCTGGAATTTTATTTTAAGGGCATATCTTTTGTCTGAGTTTAACTCAAAAAGTTATGAGACGTGTTACCATCCTGACTTATGAGTTCATTGAAATAAAAATCATTATCCTGATAAAGAACAACTTAATTATCATGATAACTGGCAACTCTCCTGCTTTCACCAAGGACTCAGTTTGATCACGGGGTCTCCAGATCACTAGCGTGATTGGTTGCTAGAACGCAGATTGGCACACTGTAACAACCCGTGATGCTGTTGGTCTGCCTGTGTCCTAGCAACCAATGATGCTGTGCGACCTACCATTTATTGCTAGGACACAGACAGCCCCACAGTGTCATAGGTTGTTAAGGTGCGCCCACTTTCATCCTAGCAAACAAGGACGCTGTGCGACTCAGCCACTAGTCAATCAACAACCCTGTGTGTCCTCCCTAGTCATTATCAAACCATGGCACGTGCTTAATATCCTTGCCAACAGGTCCAGGCCCCAAACCCATCTCCAGGAATTTTAGGCTCACTGAGTTCAAAAAGTTCCCAGAAGTGGTAATCATCTGCGCTAGTTTTATTGAACTGTACATCTCTCTATAGAATGCAGAATGTTCTAAACTTTTTGTGCTTTGATACATTCAAAAATAACAATAATGAAAAAAAAATACTTGTAGGTAGCTAGCTGTCTTTCTACATCAGAACTCATGTAGAGGCCTGAGAGGCTTTGGTTCCCGATTTGGAGTTCCACTTCCCTTTTCTTCCCTTTACCCTGGTTCCTGTCCATTTATATGACTATTTTTGGAGCATGCTCTGCAACTTTATGGAACCGCATCCTCCATGGGCCTCTCTGCAGCTGCATGGCCTACACAAACCTCGTCAGCTTGTTAATCACTCTGGAAAAGATTATCTACTGAAACTATACATTATATAAATACGGCTGGTTAAACAAAATACAGACAAAAGTGTATTTATTGCAACCAATAGACTAAAACTAAGACTAAAAGTAAATTTGTCGTCAAAATTAACATTGGTTCTAAGTGTTTTAAATGGTTCCTGCTGTCTAAATATGTAAATATAAAATAAAGCAATTTCACCATTTTTGTTTTATAAACTGCACCATCAATCAGTGGAGAAAGTTTATGGAGAAGCAGTCATGCTTTGAGAGTGATAAAGTAGTTCAGACCTGGATTCCTCAAACACTGTATATCATAATTATTATGTGATATGATGTGTGTCTTATGTTTTTACAAACTAAGACTGTTTCCAGGGTACATGTCTATGTCATGTCTACGGTTTATCCATTGATACTCTCATTTATTTATTTTTGGTTATATTAAAGCAGATCTAAACTCAATCATATAGCCTTGTGTAAGCTTTAAAGTGTATCTATACCCCAAATGTTTCTATATTTGGATAGAGTGGCGAATGACTAGAACCCCGCTTAGGTTATATTGCTGTCTGGGGCTTCATTTGAGAAATTTCTAATTTCTTATTGTCCCGGGGACAACCTTTTCACTAGACAGGAAGTGATGGGAACTTTTAAACACCAACACCGACACAAGTAAAAATACTTGTTTAATGTTACTCGCTAAAATGTGGCCGTTCGTGTAATGGGCTGAATGTGGAAAGTCATGTTACTACAGTGAAGGAGAGCAGAGAAGTGTGCATGGGTACATTGGGGGTGAGCACTGGGTTGGTGCAGAGGCAATGAGAGTAGAGGTGGGCCTTGCTGCAGTGGTGACTGAAGTGGGGGCATGTGGGAGAGGTGGTGAGAGCAGGGGGGTAGGCTTCAGGTGCAATGGTGAGAGTGGGGGCTGGTGTGCAGGTATGGTTCGGGAGGTGGAGGAAGATTGGGGTCAACTGCGGCAGTGAGAGCACAGTGGGGGTGGCAGTTGGTGTGAAGATGCAGTAGTAGGGAGATTTCAGGCATGGTGGTAACAGGGTAGGGATGTTGGTACTGGTGCAGAGATGGTGAGGGAGATTGTTGCAGGCACGGTAGTAAGTGGTTCACAAGGAGCTCTCCACTGTTACTCCAGATGCAGTCTTCCCAGCCAGGTCAGATGGACAGGCAAGGGGTTGGTGGTGTCAACCCCTGCCAGGTCAGACATTACCGTGCCTGTGTAAGCCACAGCAGAACCTGCATGTTGAGAGGTGATGTGAGCTGATGAGGCCAGAAATTAGAAAGTCATATCCCATTGCAACACAAACTCACTTGCTGCAGGAACCACTCTGGGTGTGCTTCCCACTGGGTATGCCTGTTCTGGATGGGACTGGTCTACATGTAAACGTCGATGCTACCATGCATTCATAGTAGCGACACAATGTTATTACCTCCCCGCTGTGACTGCACATGTGCTAGGTATTGGCTCTATTTTGACTTATCCTAAAGATTCTATACTTCCCCCAGACCGGACCCGGCGTTTATGGTTGAATCAAGGTTTATTGAAGTAGATCAAAAAAGTGCGGAGAGGCATATATACTGTGCAAACTCAGATTATAAAAGTTATGTCAGTGGTCAAAAATCACAGAAGTATTCTAAACAAAAGAAGAAAGCGAAGGAAAGAAAAGAGGAGGAAAGAGGGTGAAGATGGCGGTAACGCTGGGGTAAAAAGGTGGAATCAGGGCATGAAAATCATGAGAGAGCATCAAAGGTGAGTTATGAGCAAGCATCGGGATCTGCATCACGGACCCGGCATTTACATTTAGTGACAATGCTGCTGATCTCCTCTAACCTGCAGCAATTTTTGCAGGTTATAGCTGATCATCTCCCAGCACAGGAAGTCTCCCATAACTAATTACTTATTTATGACTCCTATATGATCTGTTGAAAAGAACCGCAAAGAAGTTATAGGTCATATGTACACAGAAATGTTCAACTTCTTGGAAACCATGTATGTACAATGTTTAGAAACTCAAAGTGGCCACTTTACATTCTTTAAATCCTATAGTAATCCTATAATCCTATAATTGTGGGAAATGCAGCATAAATCACAAGGCGGCTGGACAATGTAGTTAAGAAAAAGAATACTAAAAAGTAGCTTAAAAATAGAAAATATGAATACTAATGCTTAAACAATGCTAAGAGAGTTAAAGCGGACCTTTACACTCAAAAATCAAATTCTACCAATGCATCCCTCTATGTATGATGATTAATAATAACATAGACATGTCAGGTGTGAAATGCTGTGATTTTGAAATTCTTACACCTGCAGAACATTCACTTCCTGCTTTGAAAGTGCAAAATGACTTCAGTTTGCCAAAGCAATGCACACTGGGATTGCCTTGTCATCAGCAGAACATTGCTGGGAAATCTCATCTGTAATCTCAGGAGATCTCAGGGAAAGGCATTTTCCTCCCCAGAGATGATGTGCATGGTCACATGTCCTAGTCACATGTGCCAGATTTTCAGGAAATAAAAGGAGAGCTAGTAACCTGCCCTTAGTAAACATGGCCACTGCCAGAAGACTGGGGAGGAAAAGAGAAATAGGGAATGCAAAGAATACAAAGCCAGCAATTATCTAGAAGTATCTGTTTGTAGATTCTCATTACTGAACATTTCTAAAGGTGTGTTTGTTGTTATTTTAAATATATGGGTAAAGGTCCGTTTTAAACTGCATTAATATAATCAGCATTATACTATTCTTTTCTGTATTTTTATTGTCATCATTAATATTACACATCATAACAAAAAGATAGAAATTCAGATAAAGTAGTTAGAAACAGGGTATAAAGTTTTTCTATAGCTTTTAATTAATTTTGAATAAAGCATAGAATGATTAAAGCCCTTGTCATGGAGACCCATTGAGTAGAATTTCTTTCATTTAATTTCCCTGAGACACAACAGAAAGTGAGAGGAAATGTGAGAAAAAGTGAGGGAAATCCCCTTGGACACCGGTTGTCACTGCTAGTGGGGACGCTGTACATTCTGTCACCCAGGGCAAAGGCTCAGAGTTGCTCCACCCCCCAGGGAGAAGTTCTCCATCCACACACCCAGTGGCACCCCTCCTGAAGTGGCGCCTGGGGCACATGCCCCACCAGCGGCCCCTAGCTTCGGCCCTGGTCACTGGTACCAGTGTGCCCATAGGAAGATTATTTTCCTGTTTTGGTTATATCCATAAAATATTGGATTCCCATCACTTTCTATCCAAGTGACAATGGTCACCAGGACAAATAGAGAGGAGGAATAGGAACCAAACAAAGTTCAACAGAATTCCACATTGTAATCAAAAAGTGTTTTCAATAGATACACTCTATCTATCTATCTATCTATCTATCTATCTATCTATCTATCTATCTATCTATCTATCTCTAATATAAATATTATATTTATATTATTTAAATGCATTATTACAGTAACCACAAACTAAAACATTGGGAGGAAATACTATAAAAAACAATTGTTACAGGTAGAATGGGAATCATTCCCATGGAATCTTCTATTTCTAGGGGACCGTAGCAGTAAGATTTCCCAACTGTAATTCCCAGCTGTTACCTCCTGCTGCAAGTTCCATAAAGTGAAGAAATAACGAAAAATTAAGAATAAGACCATCTATGATGGCAGCATCTTGTAGGACATCAAATGTTCACTGAGTGTGATCTCATGAACAAGATAATGAGCCTGATTTACTAATGTAATCAAGACTCATCACTTAATAAGTTGTAGCTAATTTCACTTTCAATACCCTATCAGGTGCAGAGAAAATAAATGAACAGGAATTTACATTTAAAATAATTGGCTAAATAAAGTGAATCTATACTAATTTTTTTATTATTAACACATTTAGCTAATCAGCCTCGTTGACCAACTCAATGACCATTTGTAAATTCAATTGTACATTCAAATGTGCATGGATCTGTTTTTTTCATCCAAATAAAGTAAATCACATGGCAATAAAGTATTAGCACATAATAGTGGATATATAAGTTGGTTGCTGTCACAGGATGGTGTGATGTCCCATATCGTTTAGGGTGTAATGTTTAGCAAATTACAAAAAGTGACCAGATTGGGGGTTCTGCATGTCTTTAGTGAATGTGATTACATATGTAGTCTGTCCCACCAAATCTAACCTATCACAGTGTAGCCAACATTTGCCAGCTTCACAAAGTCAGAATCCACAGGTGATTTAGGAACTCAGTTAGGAGCTCAGGTGATTCAGTCTACCCACACCCTGATACATTATTTATACTTCATATGGTGTACAGCTATAGAGACAAGTCTAATTTGTAGGTGGAATAAGCTATACAGCACATTCTGCATTGGGTTGTATTTGTAATTACCTACCTGTTAAACCAGGAGAGATGAATCAAGACACAGAAGATTCAGTTGACGAGTGGACGAGTGGACTCGGGGTGACTGGTCAGCCTGGTACTTGGTTCAATCTAGAATGGAGCTCTGTCACCAACTGTCACCAAACACTGATCTGTCTGCAAAGAATTCAAGAGGACCCTGAACTCCCTCTGCAGGGTGCTGGTTTGACAAATAGCCAGGTATTGATTTTTTAGTGGTGAATGTAGCACTGTTCTCTGGGTCAGTGTTCCCACTTCCTATTGATTAACTAACTTTGCTGATGTCATATTTTATTAATAAGGATGAGAGGAACTACTAAAGGCAAACATAGCTACATATGCAAATATGATTTTTTAAAGCCCATTGTTGTCTCATCCACATAACAAGTTTGATGTCTGGGAAGGATATTTGCTCCTATGGAGAGATACTGACATCCCTTGCAAGTTACAACACATAGAAAAGAAACCTTTAAACCTGGGACCTTTAGGACAACCACTCTTTACAACTGTGAGCAGAATTTTTTTGGGGGAATGTAAAGCATGTTGAACCTTGAGGCAGATGGGCTACAACAGCAGAAAACCACATTGGTTCCCGGCCGCCCAGGAGAGAAACACTGCTTTTTCTTTTTCACGGAGCCGTGTCAGAATAGAAAAAAAATAAAATAATTTTTGCCCATGGGAATGCATTGCTAGATTCCTATTATCTATTTCAATGTGCAATAGCCAATAGTAAACTAGCATTGCACCCGCCCTCTGCTGCAGTTCTCCATCAGGTCCATCAGCAGAGGGCGGGAGCAATGCTAGTTTACTATTGGCTATTGCAAATTGAAATAACCAATAGGAATCTAGCAATGCATTCCTATGGGCACATTTTTTTTTTCTAAAAAAAGAAAAAAAAAAGAAAAAGCATTATTTCTCTCCTGGGCGGCCAGGAGCGGGAGACTCCCAGAGCGCACGGGAGAGTTTTTTTTTTAAACGTTTTTTTTTACGGCAGCAGAACCGCCGGCCAATAGAAAACTGTTGGACGGAGGTAGCTGTCATTGCTAGCTCTGCACATTCGTTTTCTATTTATTTTGTTGTACTTTTTAAACTATTTTTCTGTTCTGTTCGGTCCCTCTGAATTTTTCTGTTCTGCTCGGTCCCGAGCCGAATGCCGCTCAGCGGCATTCGGCTATTCACTGGCTGCTGTTCGGCATCTATAAGAATAGACCGAACAGCAGCGAGTACACTGCTGGAGGTTCGGCTTAGCCGATCCAGATGTTGGATCGGCTGAGTCGAACTCCTCCTGCACTTCGGGTCGGCTCTGAACTTCAATGGCATCCCATTCTTGGTCCGTAGGGTTCAATATTGAGTTGGCCCACCCTTTGCCGTTATAACAGCTTCAACTCTTCTGGGAAGGTGTCCACAAGGTTTAAGAGTGTGTCTATGGGAATGTTTCACCATTCTTCCAGAAGCGCATTTGTGAGGTCAGGTACTGATGTTGGACAAGAAGGCCTGGCTCGCAGTCTCTGCTCTAATTCATCCCAAAGGTGTTCTATCGGGTTGAGGTCAGGACTCTGTGCAGGCCAGTAATTCTTCCACCCCAAACTCACTCATCCATGTCTTTATGGACCTTGCTTTGTGCACTGGTGCGCCGTCATGTTGGAACATGAAGGGGCCATCCCCAAACTGCTCCCACAAAGTTGGGATCATGAAATTGCCCAAAATGTCTTGGTATGCTGATGCCTTAAGAGTTCCTTTTACTGGAACAACCCCTGAAAAACAACCCCACACAATAATCCCCCTCCACCAAACTTTACACTTGGCACAATGCAGTCAGGCAAGTACCGTTCTCCTGGCAGCCACCAAACTCAGACATGTCCATCGGATTGCCAGAAAGAGACGCGTGATTTGTCACTCCAGAGAATACGTCTCCACGTCTCTAGAGTCCAGTGGCGGCTGCTTTACACCACTGCATCCCACACTTTACATTGCACTCGGTGATGTAAGGCTTGGATGCAGCTGCTCGGCCATGGTGGGCATTTTTCCTGCCACTGATTCTGGAATATTTTTTTCTCCCACTAAACCTAGGGAGTAGCACCTTACTCTGATGCTGGGGTATAACTTCCTCCCACTAACCTCCAATGCAAGGGAATTTTTTCCTCTCATGTACCCATGTACCATTAAAGAGGAACTTTACACATATCGTCAAAATAACAACAAACACACCTTCAGACATTTTTAATAATGACAATCTACAAACAGATATATTTGCAGGATTTTTATTCTTTGCACACCTTATTTTTAATTTCCTCCCCAGTCTTCTCACAGTGGCCATTTTTACTAAGGACAGATGAATATATCTCCCTTTACCTCCTGGAACTCTGGCACATGTGACTAGGACATGTGACCATGCACATCATCTCAGGGGGGAAAATGCCTTTCCCTGAGATCTTATGAGGTTACAGATGAGATTTCCCAGCAATGCTCTGCTGATGTAACCTTCCCAGGATGCAACGCTTGGGTACAGATTACATCACTAATGCCGGAGAGGACCAGGAAATGGAACAACAATAATTGGGACTAAAAGAAAAATATGTTTGTTTAATGAATGTGAGAGGATTTCATATCAGTATGCAGAGCTACATGCTGAGGAGATTTTTAGCCAAAGGGAGTAAAGGTCCACTTTAAGTTTCCGTATCAGTAAGGTTTTTGCTAAAGCTAATGTCCCACCGCTGTAGTCTTCATATAAGTTATTACATATCATTATTTATCATTACATTTTATATATTAATACTATTTATAACCCTGTGTGTCAGTTCCACCACTTGCCCACATTTCTTCAATGTCTGGTGTACATCAGCTTAACTCCCTATCTCCTTAATGTTTGATAGTCAACCTGAAATCTGGTTCTCTTTCCACACATTCCAGTGAACCCTCCTCAGACAAAGGGTCTCCAGTGATCTACAGCTGCTATAACTAACTCTCTAGAATCTCTAAGCTATCCCTAACACAACAGATTTTTCCAACTGCTTCCTAGAATGAGCTGATACCATCTTTGGCATACCAGCCACGACAAAATCAGAACATAATTTTCTTACAGATAATTTTTTGGGGGGAGTACAGCTTTTGGTACAATGTTTTTGGTACTGATAATTTGGTGATTTGTAAAGTGGTGCCAAATCTTTTATCACATACATTTTCAGAATGATAGTATTTTTGTGGTTACCCTTTTTTTTTTAAATGCAAGCAGTGTAAGTTTCTAAGTTTGACCGGGTATCAGTCTCTTGCAGCCCCTGTATAGCAGAGCTCAGAGTGGGATAGGTCGGAAGAATCAAGCAGAGCCAGTTGTGCAACAGTGCTTCTGTCCTATGAAGGAAAATACTAATAGGATGCTTCTCCTTTTACTGTCCAGTGACAGGCTGGGAGAGGGAGAAGACCTGCATGTGTTACATAACTGCAGCAGAGAATAATCAGGTGTTCTCCCCTGTGACACAGGGCTGTGCTGTATGGCAGAGTTGTTTAAATCTCCGGACTGGATATACTGAAATGCAAAAATATTTCATACATGAAAAGGTAAAACAACCCTCAAACATACAGTATATTTGTATATGTGTATTAGGGATGCACCAATATCGATACTAGCATCGGTATTGGTGCCGTATTTAGGCTAGTACTTGTACTCGCCCAAATGCTCCGATACTTTCCCCGATAACAGAACTTCAAGGAGTAGGAAGATTTCCTCGGACCGGCAGTGACGTAGGGAAACATGGAGCCAGCTTCCTGGGCAATCAGGAAGGGGGGCGGCGAGTAATGACCCGCCTCCCAGCTTACTGATTGGCTGGGAAGCCGGCTCCATGCTGATTGGCTGGTGAAGCCGGCTTCTTGGCCAATCAGTATCGAGCCGGCCAAACAGCGGCTGCCCAGCTTCCTGAGTGGCCGGGAAGCCAGCTCGATGCTGGTTGGCTGGGAAGCTGGTTTCCCGGCCAATCACAATCTAGCCGACTCCCGGGGAATCAGGAAGCCGGCC
>NW_017306522.1:1288522-1309289 GCF_000935625.1 Nanorana parkeri | reverse complement strand
GGAATCAGGAAGCCGGCCGGCATGTCATTACCCGCCAGCCGGCTTCCTGATTGCCCGGGAGGCCGGCTCCATGCCAGGGGAAGCACCGATATCGGTCCTGGGTATCGGTGAGTACCGAAAAGCAAAATATCGGTACTCATACCGAAAAACCGGTATCGGTGCATCCCTAATATGTATTTTTAACATTTTGCCTGGAGTTCAGCTTTAAACCTAAAAAAATACTTTTTCAGTCTGATATGTCTTTTTTCCTGATACGTTTTTTTTTTTTGCATGCTTAAAGCGGAGCATTTACTTCTTACTGACCATCTATTCTGCGAGCTGCCTTTTGTTTACAGCACACATCTAAATCACCTTATATTATATCACTCATATTCAATGCACCTCCCTATTTCCATAGCTAAAATAAATAGACCAGTTAGGTCTATTAACCCTGAATAAAACTGTGCCGCTGCTGGCCAATTTTACACTACTGTATCATCGGTGGTCTCTTAATATATGCAGGTATTTTACAACTAGAATTATCTGTGTCTGTGCCTATGATCCCTGATTAAAACTGTCATGCTACTGGCCAATTTTGCGCTGCTGTATCCTTTGCAGTATATTACTTCTTGTTGTAAAGCACCTGCCTCTGTTCTTTCTACCTTGTACATTTGGCCTATGATCCTTGATTAAAATTGTCCTGATACTGGACGATTTTGCACTGCTGTTTCTTAATTCTTGTAGTAAAGCCTCAGCCTGTGCTCTTTGTCTCTTGTAAATTTGGACCTAGCCTTGCCATTTAAAGTTATCCTGCTGCTGGCCAGTTTTACACTGCTGTGTCATCCGCGGTCTCTTAATTCTTGTAGTGAAAATTCTGTCTGTACTCTTTGTCCCTAGTACATTTCAGCCAATTCTTCCTCATTGAAATGTTTTGCAGCTGGTCAGTTTTACACTGCTGTATCATCTATGGTCTCTTAACTTTTAGTAAAAGTTTGATAGAAATTGACCAGCAGCAGGACAGTTTTGCATCAGCAAGAAAAGGGACAGCCACAGTGCATTGCTTCAATAGCTACTTGATGGCTAGGAGACTCTAAGAAGGTAGGTAAGAAAGCTAAACCTGTTAACAAATAAGACAAACATTGTTTTTGGTTTGTAATTTGTTCTGTGAGAACAGAATTAAAATAACACATTTTCCACAGCATGCAGGCAATGCAGGCAATACCGCAAGGCAACTCAGGCGGCCGCCTGAGGGCGCTGCAGGGTGAGGGCGGAATTAACATAGTGCAAACATCGGGGCATTTTAACAAGTACAAGTACTTGTCAAAATGCCCTGTTTTTACAGGGGGTGGGGGTCGGGGTCGGTATCAGGGGTACCTTGCCTAGAATCCTAGCACCGGCCCTGACAGCATGGTACGACCACTTGTCAACTCACACTGGACACGGTTCTCCCTCCATCTTGTACCAGTGTGCTGGATAATACACAATCCGCTGATTGTGATCGGGAGGTGACATCACCGAGGGAGCTGGGAATTGCAGTCTTGTATTCTGACATTTTGAGTCGGGAAATCCCCGCTACTTCCCCATATGGCTACATCTCACTCTCTTCTGCACAGAAGTAATACTGTTACAAGCCAAGAAAAACAATATGGATTCTTTAAAAATAAGTTTAATAACATTCCTGGATAAACTTGGAAACATAAAGAATAATTCAACTTTTGAAGGCTGCAGAAAAATTAAAGTAGAGATCACTAAAATCTCACATAGGCTTTAACACATAATTCCAAAAGTTGTTTTCAATCTTTTAAAATCTTCAGCTTTAATTAAAGAATACCTGTATATACTGCCAAATCCTTGATCAGGCACTTCCTGTCATGGGGTTTTTTAACCTGAGTAGTTAAAACAGATTGGAGGGGGAAATTCAATTTTCCCAAATTCGCCTGAGAAAGTGGAATTACCGTTTAATCATGTGTTTACCATGTCAGCTTACCATGTCAGCTATGATCACACTCAGGTTGAAACCGTTTTTGAATAAATTACAGGGCTATTCCCAAAAGGGTGAAGAGTTTGGAGGAGGAAGGAGAAATGAACAATCTAGGACAACATAGCTGAACTAGAAAGTGAGCTGAATTGGAGAATGTTTCCAAATCAACTATTTTGTCCTAGATTGTTCACTTCTCCTGTCTTCTCCCAACTCTTCACCCTTTTATGAATAGCCCTGTAAGTGTTTATCCTGCAAATAGTGCTGCAACCTGAAGGTGGCAGTGTTCATCTGTTAAATATTATAACTGTCAAATAAAAATAACAGAAAAAACAAAACAACAAAAATAACAAAAGAGCACAACACATTAGTAGGCACACTTGTTTTACCCTAAATTAATACAAAAAGTACAATGATTGCATTAAAGTAGACCTAATACAAATACAAATACATTTACTTTAGGTCCACTGGAGCTCCTCAAGGTTGTTATACAAAAGCCCCCCTAGTTTCCTTCATACCTATGAATGTCCTACAGGGACATACTCTGAAATTCAAGCAGCCACATTTTCTCTTCTTGTTTCATTGTAAAACAGAGGCTCTGACTGACTGCTTCTGCCTGACAACACAACTGTAATGGAGGGAGACAAAACAGGTAGTTATGCTGGATAGAGGAGAGCGATAAAGAGGAATTAACGAGACTCTATAGTGAGAAGGGGCAGCAAGACAGGACTGTTGGAGGGGGACAATCAGATGGGATTAAGTAGTAGAGGAAGAAATGAAGGAGGGTAGCTGCCTTCGATCCACATCTGTCCTAACGATAGAGAGGTTTTCATCTTCTAGAAAAGTCCCCATATGTTGGTGGGTCTCCAAACACTGAGATCAGTTTTTTATTCCAAAGGAGGATGTGGACAGCATGGTGGCAGAGTGGTTCACATGATGGCTTGATGGACTTGATGAAATCAGGACCGGCAGCCAGTGACAGATGCTTAGCACTATATAGCTACCTGATGCATGTTCAGACCCGCGATTTCGGCACCCACAATCACTTGACATCTCAGAATCACAAAGGAAGTTAAAGGAGAACTATGGGGTTAAGGCTTTTCCCCATAGTTCTCCTTAGGGTAACGGGAGGACACAAACTAGCGTCCTCCCATCACCCTAGGCTCAGTACACCGCGAGCTGCTGCTGGCGGTATATTGAGACGCCGCAGCTGAAGCGAATCCCAACAATTGTGCCGGGATCCGCCCAGCTGTGTAACTATCTAGAGGCAGAGCCAGCTGTACCTGCCCCCTCCCCCGTCCATTCCGCCAGTCAGCGCTGGCGGATCGGAGCGGGGAGGGGGGAATCCAGCCCCTCCCCGGTCACGGCAGAGAGCCGTGACAGGATCGAGAGGTGAGCTAACGCCAGTTTGTGTTCGCTCACCTCCCGATCTACTGAGCCGACCTGTGACAGTCTCATTGTCACAGGTCGGCTAGAACTATGAGGTGAGTGAAAAGCACTCGCCTCATAGTTCTCCTTTAATGCAGGAGACTTTCCTGCATCAAACATTGTGATTGCAAGTGGGTAGGGATGGACCGATAGCTATATAGTGCCCACTGCCCAGTAGCAGTGGGTCCCATTCTGATTGAGGTCTGAATGAACGTGGAGCTCCATTCAGAGCTACCAGCCCAACATATTTAATTTCTTCTGGCCTGGGGAAGGAAATGTATGGGAAAGTTCTGTGGTCCCCAACCTACCCAACCCTTTCAGTCTCTGAGTGTTATTAGAAACTTACAAGGTATTGAATTGTGCAGTATTCTTCCAAAAGTTATCAGTGTTGATTAGACTTGAAATTTTAGGGACAGCTCCAACTAACATTGTTTTTATTATTTTGTATACAGTAGGGAGGGGTTAGACCCTGTTGGTGTCTTGTTCTGTCTGATACTTGTCAATCGGACAGGAAGAGGGGGGAAGAAATTACCAATATGGGGACACAATGCTCATTGCACAGACTAGTAGACAACTACTGACAAAGGTTCAAAACCTCACTCTACTAGAATTTCTTTTTTTATTGCTGCTTGTGTACCCATTGGGGGATTCCCCCCACACGTTTTTATTCTTTGTGACACCTATACCCAAATTAAAAAATCTCAGGGGAACACAGAGCAGTTGACTGGTGTTCTAACCCTTCCACAATCTGTAAAATAAAGGACATTTTTGTCCGAAGCCAGGCTTTAATCCTTCATTGAAAGATTCATGCATGGTAATAAATCTGCTTCATATTTTAGTTTAGGATGGTTGATAGTCCATTCTGTATATTTAGATTAGTCAGTAGTCCATTTATTTATGACACACCTTGTGAGCCCAGTGCCACGCTCCAATGGGTCTTTAAGGAAGCATTCACAGAGGAATTTCCCCCGAGATGCTTCCAATGTGCAAAAGCTGAGTTATGAAACTCTTAGCTGAAAGGCCTTTGTATTGTGTGATTCATGACTGGTGATGTGTCACATCTCATTATGAGGATTAGTCAGCAGAAAATCATAGGACACTGGTCGGGACACATGCACAAAAATACACACGCAGCATATCATGTATTTAGCTTGCTGTGTTAAGACATTGCAAAGAGCACTGTGCTAAAAGTAGTACACACTCACCAATCAGATATCAATTTACTAAAGACAATTCTGAGAAATTGGCTGATAATGGATTGCTGCACTTCCTTTAGTCCCCGTTCACATTTGTCTGGTCTGATGAAGGTGTGTTAATTCACAGGTATTAGGGCTCCTTCACACCATCAACATAGAGCTGCACTGACTCATACAATCCCAATGCAATGACATGGCAAATAGCTTTATGTACTATGGCTTCATACCATCAAGGTAGGGCTGCATTGCTCAATACAGAACCAATGCAAGGACAAGGCAAATAGCCTTATGTACTATGGCTTTATACCATCAACGTAGGGCTGCATTGCCCAATGCAGTCCCAATGGAAGAGCAAGCAAATAGCTTTATGTACTATGGCTGCATACCATCAATGTAGGGCTGCATTGCCCAATATAGTCCCAATGCAATGACATGGTACAAAGGCTTATGTAATATGGCTTCCGTTCACACCCATGCTATATTGGGTTTGTGCTGAAAAAAATAAGACATGTACCATTTTTGCTCAATGCACTGCGTTCTGAAATGCTGCGTGGCAACGTGCACTGTGGTGTAGGGTAAAAGTAAAAAATAAAATAATAAAGGGTCACATTTAAAAAATACCTTGCAATGCATGTTAAAAATCGCATGCCAGCCTGTGCAAATTATGTCAACGCTAATGCATGCCCTGGTGTGTGAATGAGCCCATAGCGTGCATTATGTCACACGGTAACGAGCCTTGTGCTAAGTCAGCCTATTCATTTAAATAGGCCAACAACATACCACAATTGACTTAAAAATGAATCTGCACCATTACTGCTGATGCAGTGTATCAGAATGTATGGTGTGCTGCAATGCGTGGGCATTGAAAGCACATTGGTTCACTATATGATATACAATAACCCTTCTAATAGAAGTTGCACATCTTTACGGGTGCGGATGCACATCCCTGGGTGCAAATTTATGCATTCAGGGGCGTGTATCCATACATGTACCAATGTACAACTTTGGGTCGGCATGTAGCAGTGGGCAGCAAGGTCCTGTCATTGAGCTGCAAGCAGGAGCTGTCACTCCTGGGTGCAGGTTTCTGCATGGGCCATGCACACTGTACGGCTGTGCTCACCCGAGTGAATGAGATCCTCTAATGGTTTACTTTTTTCTAGGGCTGCTACTGATTAAAATTTTTGTGTTCGATTAATCGAAATTCTTTTTAATCGATTAATCGATTAATTATAACGCACATACAGATCCAACTACATTGGCCTATACCCATACAGCACAGCAATGAAGTAATAAATGAACTAGTATCACACTAATCCAGCACGTTAATTAATCTCACGTGCCCCACTCAATATGGTTGCCTGGTCTTATTTTCGGGGTAGGTCTTATATTACAGAAATCCCTGAAGATAGTGCTAGGTCTTACTTTCGGGGTAGGTCTTACTTTCGGGGAAACACGGTATGTTCTTGTGCAGGAACTCCTATGCTCCTCAGCGCCATTTAATTGTGGTATTATTATTATTATACAGGATTTATAGAGCGCCAACAGTTTGTGCATCGCTTTACAATATAAGGAAGACATTACAATCACAATACAATTCAAAACAAGATGGTAAGGAGGGCCCTGTCCATGAGGGCTTACAATCTAAATCTATTGTCACGTGAACAGCATCTGCCCAGCTATACGTTGGAAGGAAGGCCCCTTCCATGGGGTGATCAGGAAGGATCCACACACATCCATTTAGACCTGGCTGCCCATAGACTTGCAGTGGGCATCCAATCGGATCCGCCTTAAGACCCGATCTGACTTTCCGTGTGAAAGGGGCTGAAGAGTTATAAATCAGCCCCTTAGTGTGAACTCACAAAGCGGTACAAGTTATCCTGCATGCTTTTTATTACTTAATCAATAATCATTTTGTATAAAACATTCAGCTTAGGAAAATAAATATCAAATCGGTGAGGAATTGTTATTTTTAGGCACGAAATTCGGGAGCAGAAATCCTACATTTTATAGTTGTCACAAGGACAAGCGGTGAGGGAATGTTCTGGTGACAGCTGTATAAGACGAGAATTCCCCTGACTTCGGAGAGATTTCCTCTCACTTCCTGTTGCATCACCAAGACAGAAAGTGAATGGAAATCTCTCCAGCAGAACAATAAAGGTTTGTTCACACCACTGGAGCAGGCAGAATCTGGAGCAGTTGCTCATGGCAACCAATCAGCTTCCATCTTTCATTATGAAAGTGTAGCGCTCACCCCCGAAGGAGCCGCTGAATATTGAAATAGGTTCTCCTACCTGTTGGTTCCAGCTGCCAGTCCCCTTTGATCAGCAACAGCACACCGACACTCACGGACAGAACGGCTCGAGTCTTAGGGTCTTTTTTTAGGGTATTTATTTGCAACATCAATAGGGAAGAGAGGGTTTAGGGTCTGTAGGATGCCATAGGAAATACTTCGGAGGACAGCTGTCTCCCTTAGCAACTGCTAATGCTGATATCGCTGTGATCTGGCCCCAAGGACCAATAGTAGTAGTAATACTGTGAACAGATACCTGGAATGGGTGAGGTCTCTCCCTTGTGGGACCCAGACGGACGCTCGCACCAGCTCCTCTGCGGTACCCCTCAACAAAAGGACTCCTCCTCTGACCCAGCTTCCATCAGGTATTTTCCTCTTTAGGATCTGGAACTTCTGTGCCCTCAGCATCTGCAACTGCCAAGGAGCACTCCAGTTAAATGAGAGTATCTTCTTAGAACAAGGCACCCAACACCTGCCACGTGTATGGGCCCAGTGAAGTATCAGTGTATCCTTAGGCCTCCAGGTCCCTCAGCACCTGCCATGTGCTGAGGCCCAGGCCATTTGCTCTGCATCACACACAGTCCTCCTAGGGCAAGTCCCCTAGGGGGAAGAGAGCTCTCCACAATGTCCCCAGACCTTTTATTACCTGCCCTCAACCATGCCTCTGAGTCATCCTACTCAGGGATTGGCTAGGGCCAGGTGCCTAGTCATAACCTGAGGGTGGATCCTCCCTCACTGTATGCCAAGGCTCCCTTTTCCTCAGCAACAGGAGGAGCAATCAATCCAGCAGATTCAGAGACACCTATAGAATGCAGAGCTCTGTATAATCAACATCTAGACTGGTTTCAGTCCAGGTATCTCTAAATTGAATAGCGACATTTTAGAGGGCGCTACAAAAGCTTAACTGGACAAACTTAAGATAGAAGCTGATTGGTTACTATTGGCAACTGCATTGGGGAAATTCATGAAAACTCGAGCAGACAGTTTTCTTATAGCAACCAATCAGCTGCTCTCTTCAGTTTGTTCAGTTAAGCTTTGTGAAAGAGAGAAGCTGATCGTTTGCCAAGGATAAGGCTCCAATCACACCTAGGCGTATTGTTGCAGCTGATTCAGCGTCACAAAACGCTCCACCTAAGGAATCCCATTAATTTCTATGGCCCCAGTTCACACCTGTGAGTTTTGTCGCAAGCAGAAATACGCCTGTTGCTCGAAATAGTGAGCTACTGTGGGGCAGATTTCAGTGCGTTTTGTCCCAGAGACTCAATAGAAAACACCTGAAAACGCGCATTGCGATTTTTTGTGTGTGAGTTTTTAGCCTATTCATACGAATATGCCAAAAACTGCCCACAAAAGCGTACGACTAAGTATATGTGCATAAAACGCATGCAAAAAAGCTCTTAAAAAAGACGTGCATAAATGTGTGTAATAGGTGTCGCCTAGGTGTGCATGGAGCCTAACTGCTCCAGATTCTATCTGCTCCTGTTTTTATAACCTTCCCCCATTGTGTTACAATGTTTCTCTCTTTCCTATCTTAGAAAGTTGGAAGGAATGCAATAAAGGGCTAATAAAAAAAAAAAGAACCGCACAATACGTAAGGCTCGGCGCATCAGTACTGTTCTTACCAGCAGACACAAGTGGCTATGTGAATAAACCCTAAGGCCCCATTCACACATAGCGATATATCGCGCGATTTCCACTGCGATATCGCGCATTTTTGCCACGCGATATCGCGAGAAGTCGCCGGCCAATGATATTCAACGGAGCTGTCTTAGCTCCGTGTCGCGTGTTGCTCGTCGCAGGTCGCTTCTACAGGACCCTTTTTCCGGCGGATTTTGCTTTTTTCTATGGAGCCCGACGGAGAAGGTCGCGCTACCGTCGCTGGAACGTCGCCCCGAAAAGTCGCGCCATCCCGGCCGCTGCAAAGGTAAGTCGCTGCATGTGAATGGGGCCTAACTCGGTAGCGGTCTCTATCCAAAACTAAAACCAAAAAACTTTTGACTATTTTTAAACATTAATATAAAAAAATCAAATAATAATAACAAAATGAATTTATAATAATAATATTAATAATAATAATAAATAATAATATTATGAATAATAATAATAATAATAATGCATAAATACTGCACATTAGGGGGAATTAACTACTCCAGATTCTATCTGCTCCAGGTGTGATAGCTTCCCCTCATTGCACAGTGTAATCAATACTTTGACCCTCTCAGCTTGTTATTATTTGCTGTGCTGGAATGCCCAGTGTTCCCAGTGCCAGTAAGTGGTGTCAGTGGTCACCATGGTGATCGGTGTGCCTGGCTCTCTCCCCAGTCCTCTTGCACAGTTTCTCCTCTGTCCAGGGCCGCCTGTTAGGGGGAGTGCCCTGTGTCAGTAGACTACAGCCTGCTGCTTTCATTCCATGCAGACTGAGTGCTGCTGACAGACACACAATGCCTTCTCCTCAGTACTGCACGTCTGCTGTGATTCTACATATCCTGCTGCTGCCTTTGTTGGGACAGGTAGAGTCCCTCACCAGGACCTACTACATTGGCATTGTGGAGGAGGAGTGGGACTATGCCCCTTCTGGGAAAAATCTCATCACTGGACAGAACATATCTGAGGACAAGTAAGTGCTGTGTGTGTGCATGCCATCTGTTACTTTGGGGGCTTTGGAATGTGGCCGCTATTGTATTACATCTTTGTGTGTGTACAGCCAATGGAGGTATGAGCGCTATGTCACAGTGTTGGTTTTCAAAACATCATCGGGTCAATAGACTAACTCCACCTTCGGATATGAATGAAGCAAGTCATTGAAATACTCAGCTTTATAGTTGTTGTTTTATTTTGATGTGTTGAGCAGGCTTCTAAAATATCCTTTGTGCCTTTTCTCAACCTTTTTTATCATGGAGGAACCCTTGAAATAACTTTCCAATCTCAGGGAACCCCTGCAAAACATTACAACAACTGTCTACAGTTATGTACAGCTCACCGTACATTAGTGTGGTGGTCATTGGGAAGAAAGCTCCTTACATTGGTGGTCAGCAAGAAGAATGCTCCTTACATTGGTGGTCAGCAAGAAGAATGCTCCTTACATTGGTGGTCAGTGGGGAGAATGCTCCTTACGTTGGTGGTCAGTAGTAAGAACAGTCCTTACATTGCTGGTCATTGGGATGAATGCTCCTTACTTTGGTGGTCAGTGGGAAGAATGCTCCTTACGTTGGGGGTCAGTGGGGGGAATGTTCCTTACATTGGGGGTCAGTGGGGAGAATGCTCCTTACGTTGGTGGTCAGTAGTAAGAACAGTCCTTACATTGCTGGTCATTGGGACGCATGCTCCTTACATTGATGATCAGTAGTAAGAACACTCCTTACGTTGGTGGTCAATAGTAAGAATGCTCCTTACATTGGTGGTCAATGGGAAGAATGCTCCTTACATTGGTGGTCAGTGGGAAGAATGCTCCTTACAGATAGGTTAAAAAAAATTAGCCTTTTCCTATCAATAACAAATCTGGGCTTTTAAAACCAACATACCAGACCAAACAATGGAAACGACAAATTTGTTACAATTTTTTTTTTTTTTATTACATTTTGTATAAAACTAATGGTTACTTGTGCTGGTCCTTACAACCAATTGTGTAAATTATTCACCACCAAAGTAGTATATTATTATTATTATAAAGCTGACACATTAATGGTATATATTCTCATTCCATTCCAAAGCATTGTGTTTAAAGGTCCTCGACGTGTTTCAAGGACCTTTAAACGCAATGCTTTTGAATGGAATGAGAATATATATCATTCATTGTAACTCCCTCCTCATTGGCTTACCTCTACACAAGCTATCCCCCCCTTCAGTCTATCATGAATGCAGCTGCTAGACTCATCCACCTAACCAACTGCTCAGTGTCTGCAAACCCCCCTCTGCCGATCCCTACACTGGCTTCCAATAGCCCAAAGGATAAAATTCAAAATATTAACAACGACTTACAAATCCATCCACAACTCAGCCCCCGCATATATCTCAAACATTCTTTCAAAGTATCACCCTAACCGTCCCCTCCACTCTTCCAAAGACCTCCTGCTTTCTAGCTCCCTAGTCCCATACTCGTCTCCAGGACTTCTCTATAGTCTCTCCCATCCAACTCTTTACCCCAACCTGTCCGACTATCTCCCTCTCTGACTGCCTTTAAGCGATCCCTTAAGACTCATCTCTTCAGGGAAGTCTATCCCACCTCAACCTAACCACTGAGCCATCCCGGTCTCAAACAATTCATCCCCTCACAGCTACCTCCTCATGTATCACTTCCCCCTCCCTTTTAGATTGTAAGCCCTCAGGGGCAGGGCCCTCCTTACCATCTTGTCTCGATTTGTATTGTGATTGTAATGTCTTCCTTATATTGTAAAGTGCTGCGCAAACTGTTGGCGCAATATAAATCCTGAATAATAATAATGTGACAGCTTTATAATAATAATATACTACTTTGGTGGTGAATAATTTACAACATTGGTTGTAAGGACCAGCACAAGTAACCATTAGTTTTATACAAAATGTTTCATGTTTTTTTTAAAATGAATATGTAATAATAAAAGTTTAAAATTGTAACAAATTTGTCGTTTCCATTGTTTGGTCTGGTATGTTGGTTTTAAAAGCCCCCATTTTCTATTGATACGAAAAGGCTTGTACCTATCCTATATGAATTTTTGTACTAGTTGGAGAAGGGTGTAGTCGACCAGACCTCCCTCCACTCATCACTATGTTTGCTTAATATTGTGTCAGTGGTTACTTATCTGAGAGAAATAAATTAGTCGTTGCTCAAGGAACCACTAACAACCTCTGGAGGAACCCTAGGGATCAGGGGACATGAGTGAGGCATTTCTTAGTTCCAGAAAGAATGAACTCCTGTGTCCTTGTGCAGAAGTTACCACATCCTGCACCAGTCAATCAAGACAGCAGAAGACCCCGCTCATGGGAGGAGCTGGGGAGAAGATGTTGACACCAGCAGACATGTCATCACTTGAGAGGAGGTGAGTATTTGCGGACTTTAGTCCCACTTTAAGGTCATACAACAAATCTTCTTTGATGTATGAGATACCATGGTGTAGACTGTGTTTGTAGCAAATGTTATCTTTGCTTGTTGGTATATTGGAAAAAAAATGTGTTTTTGTCTGTGACCCAGTTGGAGAAATGTCCTGTCACCACCTGTCCTGACAGGAAGTGAAGGGAAATCTCCTCAATAGGGACAGAAAATAAACCTGATAGAGGCACTAACCCTCCCATGCTCTCTACAAAGCAAAGAAATCTGTTTTCACTGGAGCTGGCCTTTAATATACTGTATGTCCCTGGGGTGCTATTGTGATAAGATTTATGTACTTGTATTTCCATGTCTGCACATCCATCAAGCCAATTGTGAAAGTGTATCAGTCTTTCTGATAGATATTTATTTCATTTCAATACAACAGGAAGAAAGCAAACACCAGAGAACACCATTTTGGGGTAGTAAGGTTAGGATTAAAGCCCAAATCCAGGAAAACGTAAAGTTTTCACTTGCAGTAGGGCTACCCCTGCACTGCAAGGGTTAACTGCTCGCTTTTGCCTAGGGGACAGGAACATTTTTTACATACCTGATACCTGCTCACCTGGCAGATGGCACTCTCTTCTTCTCCCCCTCCACTCCAGCTGTGGACTGTCCCTGGGCATTCTCACGTACAATGCAGGACTATGGAGCCTCCATTGAACTTCATGACATTAACCAGTGGTGTATTTAGGTTTTGTGCTGCCCCAGGCAAGACTACACTCAGGCACCTCCTTAATCTAAATTTGCCCCATCCCTTCTTGTTTAAGACATTTTGCGGAGCCTGTCAGTCGCTTGAGTGGTAGAGTAGCAGGGAAGTCAGAGTCTCAGTTGGGCTGTAAAGGATCCCTTGTGGGCTCTGTAGGGTCTCAGCCTGAGACCCTGCAGAGCCCACTATAGACCCGCAGAGCCCACCTGAGAACCCACAGAGCCCACCATAGATCCTGCAGAGCCCACCACAGACCCTGCGCAGCCCACCATAGATCCTTCACAGGCCACCTGAGACCCTGCAGAGCCCACCTGAGACCCTGCAGAGGCTACCACAGACCCTGCAGAGCCCACCCCTGACCCCACACAGCCCACCATAGACCCCATATAGCCTACCTGAGACTTTGCAGAGCCCACCATAGACCCCGCATAGCCCACCATAGACCCTGCATAGCCCACCTGAGACCTTGTAGAACCCACCATAGATCCTGCACACCCCGCCAAAGACCCTGCATAGCCCACCTAAAACCCCACAGAGCCCGCGAAAGACCCCGCACAGCCCACCATAGACCCTGCACAGTCCACCTGAAACCCTGAAGAGCCCATCACAGACCCTGCACAGCCCACCTGGGAGTCTCAGGTGGGCTTTGCAGGATCTGTGGTGGGCTGTGCAGGGTCCCTTTCCTTGCACACATGTGCTGCTCCTCTTACCTGAAGCCCCCCAGCCTGCCTTTGGGTCATCCCGCCATCAGATGGTGGGGTATTGGCAGCCCTGAGCCGCCTGCAGCTCTACCGGCCGGGCTGCATCTCACTTGGCCCCAGCCCACCCCTTCCTCCGGTCCCGCCTCGGACCCTAGTCCGCCTCTTCCTCCTCCACCTGGCAGCTCTCTCAGGTAAATTTGCCTGATTAGACAGCCAAGGCGCGCCGCACTGATTTGGTGGCGACGTTTTGCCTCCCCCCTGGGAAGTGCCACCCAAGGCAAATGCCTTGTTTGCCCTCCAGTAGATATGCCCCTGAAATCAACACCTTAGACCACCAGAGCGAAGGGGATACGAGGCTGCGGAAGGGGTCTATTAGTCCAGAGCAAGCCGGCGGGAGCGGGGATCGTGGAAGTAAAGCAGCTTTTTCCTGTCCCCTAGGCATACATGAGCAGTTAACCCTTGTATTGTGTGTGAGTGCGAGAAGCTCACAGTGTGCAGTGAAATCAAAGTAAGCAATTTCAGTCCAGGAGAGGGGCCGGTACAACTGTACAAGACTGAAGGGAAGGCCGGAATTCAGCTTTAAGGTAAGCTTTCCTCCATTAAATCATCCCCTAGAAAAACCAATGCACTTTAATCATGCATTCTACTGCAGTGTATCTAATCTAAGATGTACTTTATCTGCTAGATTTAGTTATACAGTAAACATCGATTTAATATGTATAATGATGTAATGCAATATGACATGTCAACTGACCTTCGAACATCTGTAATATATGATAAATGAGATCATACTATTCGGAACTAAGTATTAGACGTGTTTAAAAACCATGTCAACTTTTGGTGGACATTTAGTGGAACCATTATTATTGGACTGATATTCTCTAGGTCCTGAGGTTCTCTATGACCTTCAGGATTTCCTGTTGGTTGTTGTAAATTCATCAGATTTGCTCCGAAACTTATAACATCCCCTGCTGGTCTCCTTTCTTTGGGTGAAAGAAGAGATCTGTCATGTAAAAATGAAAACCACATTGTTCTGCAGCTCATTGAAGATAAGGGGGTGGAGTACACAAGCAGATGGAGCAAGCATTGAATTGAAGGGTAATGACAAATCCCAGTGGTTAGCACTGAAGTCTTGCAATGCTGGGGTCCTGGGTTCAAATTACAGGACATTCTCTGCATGCAGCGTGTGTATTCATATATATTCATATGTATTCTGAGGTGCTCCAGTGCCAAACATTGTAAGATGGTTGTAAAGCAGTGTCCCGTTACATTATGGCATCTATGGGTGACCAGCCAAGAACATGACACATGGCGTCATAGAATTTCAGCTATGCCAGATAACAGATGTTCCTCCAGCTAGTCAAACCATTGCTGCCCTCTTCTCATTTAAGCTAGTAAAATTGGGATATGGTAATATTGCACAAACACACAGGAGAGTTGAGTTGGTGTATGCAGAGGCATATCTACAATAAATTGCGCCCTAGCATCCTTCCCAGCTCCTGGCAACCAGTGACATCACTGGTTGCCAAGAGCTACGCAGGATGTTGGCCAGAGCATGCCAGGTTGCTAAGAGCTGGACAGGAAGATGTGTAAGGGCCATACACCAGTAATGTCACTGGTTGCCAAGAGCTGGGCGGGAAGATGTGTAAGGCCCATACACCAGAGATTTCACTGGTTGCCAGCAGCTGGGCGGCATGCCAGCCAGAGTGTCTTTGGTTGCTAGGGATAATTGAACCCTCCCGTTTTGCATATACTGTATGTACTGCTAGCAAGCATTAGATATATGCAAAAACATAAAAAAAAAAAAAAAGTTAAGAAAAGCGTTTAAATATACCTGTGTCTCCACTGCGGGTTCCCGTCCGAAGATCTGAAGATTCTCGGGTGGTCGCAAAGGATCATGGGACTGGCGCATGCGCAGTAGCAGATCTTTGGCCTGGAGAAGAGGAGAGACACAGGGAAAGTCAATGCACGCAGCTTTGACCTGCACAGACTCCGTGGGACACGAAGTGCCCGAAAGAGAGAGGAGTCAGCGCTGGATCAGAGACCGGCACCAGCACTGGAGGGACGCCTGAAAACTACAGGAAAGAAGAGGATTGGATCATGTTGTTTTCTGTCACTGTTAGATGTAACTGAATTGTACTTTTTGGAATCTTCCTCAGGTCTAGAAAGCTAGAGAACCCTCTGCTATGGGATGAGGTTTGGGTTCACCACTACCATAGGTTTCCAGGTGAATCCTGTGAGTTTGAGATGTTTCGTCCAGTTTGTTTCTGTTTTTGTTTCCGGTCAATTTATGTGCACATTATGGAGAATTTTTTTGTAAGCCATAATGCACTGCATGACCAGTGAACTATAGCCAGCTGGCTTAGAAGGACCAATAAGGTGGCTTTTGGATAAGCCAGCCCCCGCACTATAAAAGGGGAGGCACAGAGCAGCCATTAGGATTCATTTTTAAACATATAGGAAATTCCTATGCTCATCAGTGCCATCTAGGGACACTAGTGCTGTTCGAGCTGCATCCACCCAGCTACAGTATATGTTGAACAAAACTTTTAAATATGAAGCCCACAGTGTCAGTGTATTGGAAGCTGCTGTAGGGAAAGGATAGAGACAGCTAATAAACTGCATAGGGAGAGAGTAGGGTCAGTTTAAGAAACTGTACTTTGATTCTGATTGGAAGCTCTTTGGTCAATCAACCCCTTTGCTGCCTTTATTTGTCTTTTTTATTGGGGGATTGTTTGTCTTTCATTTTATTTTTTAGTTGATTTGTCCATAGCAATTTTGGGGCATTTTGGGTTTTTTAATTACTTGGAGGGTATATTGTTTTTATTTTATGTTGATAAAGCCTTTATTTTAGGTTGAACTGCTTTTTTTGGCTGCATATCTTCCCTTTCAAAAAAATTAAGGCTTTTGTTTCAGAGGGGGTATTTTGGGGTTTTCATTTCTTTTGTGGTTTTTTTTTGTGATAGGACCATTTTTAAGTTTTGATCCTTTAAGTGAAGCAGTCACTTGTTTTTGGCCATCTGTTCTTTAAGCTGCCTTTTGTTCACAGCGCACTGTTGCATTTTTTGAATTGGGAAAAAAAAAGCTAAGTACAGGAACAGTGTTCACCTAGACCACCTCACATTATGTCACTCACAATCAATGACACCCACTCCCCATTCCCATAGATATACCAAAAGTTAAAGGAGAACTATGAGGTGAGTGCTTTTCACTCACCTCAAAGTTCTAGCCGACCTGTGACAATGAAACTGTCTCAGCTCAGAAGATCGGGAAGTGAGCGAACACATACCGGCGTTCGCTCACCTCTCGATCCTGTCACGGCTCTCTGCCATGACAGGGGAGGGGCTGGATTCCCCCCTCCCCGCTCCGATCTGCCAGCGCTGACTGGCGGAACGGACGGGGGAGGGGGCGGGTACAGCTGGCTCTGCCTCTAGATAGGCAGAGCCAGCTGTCAGTCACGCAGCTGGGCGGATCCCGGCACAATTGTCGGGATCCGCTTCAGGCACGGCGTCTCAGTATACCTCGAGCTACAGCTCACGGTATACTGAGCCTAAGGTGACGGGAGGACGCTAGTTTGTGTCCTCCCGTTACCCTAAGGAGAACTATGGGGAAAAGCCTTAACCTCATAGTTCTCCTTTAAGCACCAGTTAATCCTGTTATCCCAGATTACAACTGTCCTGCTGGCCACTTTTACACTGCTATATCCTCTGCAGTATCTTACTTCATGTAGTAAAGCCTCATTCTATGCCATTTGTCTCTAGAAAATCTGGACCTAGCCTTGCTATTTAAAAATGTCCAGCTCCTGGCCAATTTTACACTGCTGTGTCATCTGCGTTGTCCTAATTCTTGTAGTAAAAGAACAGTTTTGCATGAAGGATAACAAGGACAGTGACAGCGAACTACTGGCCAGTTTATATTTACCTATTACTGTTTGACGAAACAGCATGTATGTCTGCTAAAGCTACCTTTTTAATCAGATTGGGGTGCTGCTGTATGTAAAACAAGAAGAAAAATCTATTCCTCAGCCAAATATTTGCTGTCAGTGTTCGCGAAGACTGTCCAGGAAAATCATACTGTTCTGTAACGCTAAATACAGATTTAAAGTGACACTAAACTCAGGAGGTAAATCTTCAAAACACATTCAAGTACCTAACTGTTAACAAAAATATATCTTATTTGTGTATCACTCGGCTGTAGATCCTCAAATCATCTCAGAATTGGTGCTGACACTGTCCTTCCTTCTGGAGGGGGGCTACTTTTGTTCCCCATGGTCCCTGTGTGTGTTGTAAAGTAGTCACTGCTCCAAGCTCACTCCAGTAATGGACTACAATCCCAATACAAATGAGTAAACTAAACATGAGATTGTAGTCCATGACAGGAGTGAGCTTGGAGCGGTGACTACTTTACAACACACACAGGGACCATGGGGAACAAAAGTAGCCACCCTCCAGAAGGAAGGACAGTGTCAGCACCAATTCAGAGATGATTTGAGGATCTACAGCCGAGTGATACACAAATAAGATACATTTTTATTAATAGTTAAGGTATTTGAATATATTTTTTTAGATTTAACTCCTGAGTTCAGTGTCACTTTAAGGCATCCTCCAAGCATGTTATAGAAGCCGCATGAAAAGATCTTTCTTCCTGCTGTATGCTATTTTTTATTTTACTTTTTTTTTGCATTGGTGCATATCCCTCATGGCAGTGCCCATCTTCCCATACCTTTGTTTTACAGTAATTAGCCTATTATCCTTAAATATGGCCAGCATTTAACAACAAGCTCTGCCATCCCCCATTGAATCAACAGGATTTGCCTCCAAGTTTGGGATTAATAAATCTTGCACAAGATCTGCCGAACCGTTGGCAAATTAAACCTAGGCAGATTCGCTCATCACTACTGTGCTGTAGTCTAAGTCCCCTGACATACTGTACAGTGACATGACTGTAAAGTGACACAATTGCACAATGTATAGAACCTGCTGCAGCAAAACTGACATTTGTAAAGAAAAAAATGACATTTAAAAAAAAAAAAAAAAAGCGTGCGGTTCTCCTTTTCCAAACAATACCAGACCCTTTAGGTCTGGTAGGAATGTTAGGAGGGACCCAATTTAAAAGAAAAAAGCATGGAGTTCTCCCCCAAAAGTCATACCAGACCCTTGAGGTCTGGTAGGAATTTTAGGAGGGACCCCAAATAAAAAATAAAATAAAAAAAAAGTATGTGGGGTTCCCCCTCAAAGTCATACGAGACCCTTAAGTTTTGGTAGCAATTGTAAGGAGGAACCCCACCCCCAAAAATGGGGGGGGGGGAACCATGGGGTCCCCTCTAAAATTCCGAACCAGACCCTTAATCCGGGCACAGGCCTGGCAGGAAAGGGGGGGGGGGGGACGAGGCCACATGCCCTCGGCACTTGGAGGGTGCTTTTCCAGGGTTGCCCATGGAAAAGCACCTTCTCCCCATGTCGATGGGAATCTTCCCCACAAGCCCTGGGGAGTTGGTTGTGGGGGTGCAGGCAGGGGGCTTATTCACATCAGGATACCCCTTTAATAAAGGGGCACTCAAATGCGCCCTCCCTCCCTTGTGAATGATTAAGGGGTACTTGTACCCCTACCCATTCACTAAAGGGTTACATATATTTGTAAAAAAGAGGCCAGACTTTTGAAAAAATCCTTTATTTGGAAAAAATATTTTATTTTAAAAAAAAATAATCCCCCAAAAAATGGATCCACCGATGTAATCCAGCGTCAATCACGACGTCCAGCATTGTCCACGACGGCGACACCTTGACGAAATAAAAAATAAAACATTAAAAAATAAATAGAAAAAAAAAAGGACAACCGCAGTCTCGTCTGCTCACGACAAACTCCCACCACATAATGTCATTTTTACAGATGCCGTCAACATATAAACAATTGGGCGGAGCTAGCGGTGACAGCTAGCTCTGCCCAACTGTTTACAGTTGTATGGCACCTGACAGGTGAGCCATGATTGGGCACCCCAGTGCTACTCAACAGAGCATTTATTAATCCAGCCTTTCTCAACTAGGGTGCTTTTGATGTGAAGAAGGCTCCTGATGTGAAAGAAGGGGACTCTGATGTGAAGAGGGAAATCCCACTTTTTTGTGTGTTTTTGCTTGGGGGTCCCCCATCCATAGCAGACGCTTGTATAAGGGTTTGGTATGGGTTATTGAGGGACCACATGTCGTTTTTTACATTTATGGTTTTTACATGTTAGACTGGGGTGCCTCAAGAATTTGCATACTTCTATATGGTATTGTAACTGAAAAAAGGTTGGGGAACGCTGTGTTAATCCATGGAAAAACAGTTTGTTATGTTTTTGAGTCACTGTGGACCCCTTGACTGGGTTATAGCGACACCCAATAAAATGCTAAGGACCCTTTTATTGGACTATGGTGATGAAGGGGTCCTAGCGTTTGCATTGTTTATGAACTGTTCACAATGGCGCTATCCATTTGTTTATCACTACAACACCCATTTCATATGAGGTGGTAACTTTGGTTTGTTGTGGCCTATTATTCTCTGGGAATGTCCAATGAGAGAGCCAGAATAAAAAAATGAGAGTCCAAACTATTTTAATGATGACGTTGATTCACAATAAGACAAACTAAAACAGCCAGCATGTGTCGGAAGATACAAAATTCTCCTCCTTCTTCAGGGCTACAAAACTAATGATTGTAGAGCCACAAAGTATCATTAAATGATTAAACATTTGATAAGATTCTGCATTACACATGCAAACAAAATGGATTAAAAAAGTATTGGCAAAACCTATTCTATTATGACTAAAATAGATACAAATGGTTTTAAAATGAGATACCCTACAGATCAATATTGGATCGTAAAATCTTGACAGCTTCTCTACCTGAAAAGAACCCACCCCAAGCTGTACAATAGGTTTAATAAAGGTTTTATTAATCTAATTAATAAAATGCCACCTCTTTTAAAATGTAAACAGCAAACATTAACATTTCTTTAAAATAAAATAATTACAAAAAATAATAATAAATTGCCTTACAACCAATCAGGCAATCATCATATACCTAGCTCCAGACAATGCACCTTCTTGCTGATGACTTGACCACCCCCGTACCTGCCACTGGCCCTTTTGATTACCCTGACCTAGTGGGTATGACCAAAATATAACCAAAAACCATGAAGGGGACCTTGCCCTACCCCAATCACTCTAACAAACCACTCCTACCAACTCATAATGCAACGTCTTCCAAATCTTCATCATTGAGTCAGCTTGGCAATTGCCAGGAACCCGTCCACGTCAATATTCATTACTGCAAGGAAGACAACCTGTATCATTCCATGAGAAAATATAAATTTCAATGATGAGAAGTAAACTGTGTGTGTCCCTCCTCCCAAAATCCCACTTGAAGCAAATGTACCTGAGTCTAAAA